>NC_140967.1:34310612-34360612 GCF_056783735.1 Eptatretus burgeri
GTCAAAGTTTCAGTTTTTTGGATCTAACCAAAGACAGTATGTGAGACGACAAAAAACTGAAACTTATAAAGAGCCTTTCTTGAAGCTAACAATTAAGCATGGAGGAAGTGCAATTCAAGTTCAGAGTTGCATTTCCTCAAGTGGTGGTAGAAAATTGCTAAAAATTGATGGCACCAAATAACAAACAAATTTTAATCCACCATGCTATCCCCTGTGGTGCATGACTTATTGGTCCAAACTTCATCTTACAACAAGGTAATAATCCACAACACTCAGGTGGAATAATTAAAACTTACAGTCCTTGCAAAAGAAAGAGGAAGCTGGAGTCCTTCAACCCATGGAATGGCCCAGATCCCAATATCATTGAAGCTGTATACGGCTAGTTAGACAAAGAAAAAGTAAAAAAGAATTCCATAAACTTAGACGCTCTTTGGAAGGTTTTGGAATAAGCATGGGAGACCATTTCACAAGAGTTTATACCAAAATTATTTGAAAGCGTCCCTCGAATAATTTCAATGGTTTTAAAAGAAGAGGATGGACATAGTTGCTATTTGTTTATGTTGTTCGTTTTTCGGCTGCTCCCATTAGGGGTCGCCACAGTGGATCATCCGTTATGATCCGCATACCGAGTTGGCATAGGTTTTACGCTGGATGCCCTTCCTGACGCAACCCTGGTCACGTCTTACGACACAGGGATAAGGATTGGGTTTCCCCATGATTCCGGGCTGCCCAACACCCTCTCATAGCGCGGCCCAGCGCAGAGTTCCCGTCCTCAAGCGATCCTCCAACCCAACCCTCCGAGTAGCCGGATTACAGGCGCACGCCACTACACCCGGTAGTTGCTATTTGTTTATATCCAGGTATATTGTGTGTCAATTTAGTTATGTGAATAATATCGTAGCGTCAATGGCTCGGCGAACACCGAGCTTGTCGCAGAGGGAAGGTAATGTCCCGAGCAGCTTAACTCCTGAGGAGACGTTCCGAGTCTACCTCAAACTCTTTTTCTCCTCAGTCACTCCGTTCTCCTCTGACTTTCAACTTCCCAATTAGGCTCCTCCATCTACTTCTCTCGGATCAATGCTCTGCCCCCTTGGGAGGCATGTATAACTCCGCCTCTGAATGCGTTCATAGCTCCGCCCCTTGAGAAGCGACAAGTGCACCTCCCCTCACTCCCGTGCGGAGTCTCCCCGGCACCCCTTGGTTGAGATTGACATCAAGGTTATACACACAATTTCCTTAACGTAATCCCCAACTAACTATTACCATGCACCACCCACTGTATTGTGCACATTCAAACAGGAAAAATTTTAAGCGAAAGTTTCCCTACTTAATACATCAAGATTGGCTCACTACGCATACACGGACCATGCTGCTCTATACATTCCTATCTGCTCTATGGTAATATCTACCCCCCCCGCCCCCACAAACATAACAACATTTTCTTTTTCATAAAGGTTTATTTGCATTGAACACAAAGTTTTAGTTTCCTTTCGCATCAGAGCACATGTCCAAAATGCATCAAAGCAAATTTATCGCATTAGAAAAATGCAAAATGTACAAGACTTTTGCGTAACAGTGTATATATTGCCATTCCAGCAGTGTATATCTATTAGGGTGCTTCAATTATAAATATATATACATATATATATTTTTTTTCAAGGCACCCTATTAAAAGTTGAATGAATTGTGAATTAATAGCCCTGCATTTTTTCCTTACTGTTGCAAAATGTTTACATGTGTTTATAAACTTTACATAGCATTTCTTTGGTAACAGAACATGGATTGGTGTTTTTACATAGAGCAATGAGATAAGTGTCTTTATCTGGTCATCAGGACCTGGAAATAGACAGGCAGGGAATGGAAGTTGATGAGATTGATGAGGCCCCACTGCTGCCCAGTGATGAGGCAGATGCAGACCTTGCAGACTACCAATTCGCCAAACTCGCTGCCACCTACTTCCAAGCTTCTGCATCGGCTTCACACATTCGCCGCAGGCTCAAGACTCCCCTCCTCTACCTTGAGGATGAAGCAGATCAGCAGGTAAGGTTTTTGTTGGTCACTGCAAGATCACTTTTTGTGATCGTATCACCATCTATCTTTATGTCATAATTTTAATGACTTAAAAAGTTTAACACTTATCCTAACGTAAGGATTTTTACATCCAGTAGGAATTACTCATGGTAGACTACACATGCACAATAGAAAGACAAAAAAAAAATCAATGGCACAGCCATGGCATCTCCAGCAATAAAACTTCACTCACCTCTGCATGCTGAGGTACAAGGCCATGGTGGTTTATCACAGGATGATATAGGCACAGATTTTTTTTGTGCTTCGAAAATTATATGAAAAATTAAGTGTACAAAACAAAATCGATGCTGGAAATCTTTACTTAACAGGCCACATGCATTTCTGGGACAATTATAATTGGAATAGCGAGGGACGTGGGAGTGTGAATACTGCTACACAGATGTCTTTTGATTTAGGACCAGCCTATATGATTAAAAATGACACTGCACTGTCGCACTGGGTATTCTTTGCTCAGTTAAAATACCAAAGTAATGAGATGGAGAGTTTTATTACGATATCACTGGCCTCTTGGGCACTGCTTTTCACTTGTAGGCAGCACTGGTGGTCTGGTTGACCATCTTGCGGTTCATGGGTGACTTGCCAGAGCCTGGATACCCTCCAGGAAATTTCCAGGGTATGCAGGCTGTGTCGGTGATGGAACAGATCCATGAGACTATTGGAAGGAAGGTGCATTGCCATGATGAGACTCCACTTCTTCAGAACAAGGTTGGTAACTTTATCGTTATCAATTATCTGTGTATAAAGGAAAAACAAATGGCATGCATGTTACTGAAATATCCTCATTATTTGTACTCTGCCAGGTGGGCTCCAGAAACCACCATCGAATCCAAATGGAAGCAATGAGGAGCAAGCTGATGTCCATGACTTTGAGAAAGAAGTCAAAGATGACAGAAGAGGTATGTTTGAGGCATCATCTATCTACATATGAGCACACTATTATTTATTTAACAGTGATCTCAGGCTTGGGATTATCTCGTGCATATATCAAATTTCGGACAAGAATATTAGTGCACTGCCTTGGTTTGTAAGGACATTGAGAGATTTTGATAAATAAAGAGTACAGTATATGAGATTTAAAACTGGGATCCCAGCAAAATGAGCTATGTATTCACGAAAGAACAACAAACAGGCTCACTCCCACCACCACCACAATTACCACTAGAACTCCTTAAAACCGTTCCCAATCAGAATGGAATTCTTCCTTTATTGCCACAACAGGACATGAGTCTTGTAACATCATCACTCGCAAGCTGTAATGGGTATTTGGTAGAACTAGCATGGAGTCAATAAATTCAGGCCTTCAATTTTCTCAGTCAACCCTTTAATGGACCCTACAGTTTTTAAGGGAAAGTTTTGAGTTTAATATTAATTCCAATGAATGCGTCTCAAGTGTCAGTGATTGAATTTTCATCTGTTCTGACTTCGTGATGTTCTGAGTAAATAATAGATTGAGATATGTCTGCCTGATATATAATAACATCGCGTTTAATAACTAAACATAATAGTGACATTTAAAGAGAGGGATTGGGCATTTGTGATGGACAGCAACAAAATGCTAAATCAGGTGCAATGGCAAAAATCTGCATCTTGGGTACTTGTCACCAAATCAAGTCCACACTGCTATATTCCATTCCTAGAATGGGTCTGAGGAGGAACAAAGATGATTACATCATAGGAATTTCCAGGCTAACAATTAGGCCTTAAAAGTGTTCTATAAAAGGTCTGTAACTAAATAACTGGTAGTTGTGATAAGAAAGATTCACTATAACCATCATTTGTATTTGAGGCAACCCTTTACTATTTTTTGATAAGGTAGTTTTCCATCCAACTTTCTACAAATCGTTGGTCTGCTTGGCTTTATTGCAGACTCGTATTTTCATGGGTTTTGATTGACTTTGACCTGTGCTTTTATTGGCTGAATTACTTCTACAGGTGGAAAAGCAGCTGGGCAGAGTAGAGAACCACGCACTCGGCGGCATCCCGTTTGAGGAGCGACCCACATCAAACCTCGAAAAGCTGCACTTTATCATTGGCAACGGCCTCCTCAGGCCTGGAATCCGGTACTTAAGATGTGCAGAAAGTTTTTCTGATCTGACCTCCAGCCGGAGGGTCACCATGTGAAGCATTGTACATCAGGTCTTAATGAGGCAGGGAATTCATTCTCGCACTCAAACTATACAGGACGTTTGGATTTTTGGGCGTAGTATATAAATTGTTGCAGACTTGGTTGTCGAGGCTCGCCACGATGGGAAGTGCTCAGCTCCCTCTCGAACGACTGGTCCTGAGGCTGCCAGGCACAGATAACTTCGCGCACTGGCAGGTTGCTAAGCAACCACGAACTCCGATTGGCATGGCCAATCCGGGCAGGGTTACACTACTTCACGTGATACCTTACCTGTGGATGGCCGAGTCAATTCGGGTGTCGTGCCCTCAGCACACACTCTGATTACTGCCGAGCGATACAGTGATTGTGTGATGGCTTACAAGCAGATTTGGTGGGATATAACTTCCCGGCAAAGCTAATGTGTGGACCATGTTGGACCAATGAAGGCAAAAACAAAACAAGCTGGGTACATTTATAACAAGCAACTTATTACAAGCAAGGGTAAGGAAAGTCATGGGTTTATACATAATTATGTACAGCAGGGGAAAGCAAGGAATTGTGGGTGCGGCAAAGGAAATGCAATTATGTACAAAAACGAGAGGACACAGAGTAGAGTTAACCCGATAATCACTTGTACAATCTTATATTATGCTACACATTACAGGTGCCATCACACACACACACACACACACACACACACACACACACACACACACACATACACACACACACACACACACACACACACACACACACACACACACACACACACACACACACACGGAAGCTAGAGAGTTCAGAAAGAGGAGAAGCAATTGAGGTGTAGCTGTCCTCATTGTACCTGGCACGGTCGACTGACCTGCGCAACCCAATCAGTTAAGGGGGGGAAGGAGGGAAGAAAACTGGGGTGTCTACGGTGCATGAGTTGGAGGTGCAAAAATGTGGTGCAGCGTGATGCAAGAGGAAGTATGACAAGGTGTGGTTCAGTGGGATGTTGGAGAAACAAAGAAAAGAAAAGAACGTGTGAGAGGATAGACTTAACGGGTTGTGTAAGAAAAACTTTGTATATGATTAACGAAGATGACTGTGTAACGCTGTGGAAGCTGAGTGTCGATGACTCGGTGATGACCCTGCAATGACCTGGCAACTCTGCTTGCCTCGCTCGGTTGTGCTGCCTTCTCAACTCGGATGATGCTCAGCTTGGCAAAGGCTCTGGATGAAGGACGAAAGAGACCCAGGACTAAAGAGACTGACTCAACGACACTAATTTGCTCTTTTTTATAGAGGAGTCAAAAAGTGGATTAGAAGAGCCTGTGTAAGTATTTTGGAGCATCCTCATTGGTGAGTGGATGTCACCCCAAGCCGTAGCCATGTCCTACCAGGCTCCAGAGTTGAAAATGGCCTCAGATGCTTCTCAGCCTGGCCATGTGACAGAGGTTGGTAATTTCTATGGAGCGTGGGTTTTCGGGAGCGCTTTCTGGCCACAAACTTGTACTGGACTATTATAATTACGCAAGACTATTATTATAACAGAACAAAGTTATACTGCAGAAGAACGTGCCTGGCCACAGCCAGCGCCATATGCAGGGTGCTAAAAATGATATTAGGTTTCCCCATTGGCATATTTCAGTCAAGGAATGCCTCAACCTCCCTCTTGGGATGGCAAATGTCACCTGGTACATGATGCTTGCTTGCCTGTGTGAAGACCACTCTGTGATTGAAAGGTTGGACCTGATATTTGCCTGCTGTGCAGCTGTACTAAATTGTGGTGTCTTAATTAGTCTTGCCTCGAAGGGGATGTGAGACTATTGCAATGCCTGTGTGTGTGTGTGTGTGTATGTGTGTGTGTGTGTGTGTGTGTGTGTGTGTGTGTGTGTGTGTGTATGTGTGTGTCCGCATATGTGTGTATATGTATATATATATATATATATATATATATATATATGTATATATATATATATATATTTGCTTTTAAAATGTTTTTCTCTGCAACTGCTTGTCCAATCGATGTGAAACTTTAAATATAGGAAGGATTCCCCATGGAGACTATTTTATTGATAACTTTATCATAGGCCATATGGTATGGCAGCATTAGTGGATTGAAGGAAAGAAATTGGACATCTTTTTCTCCGAAACCACGCAACGAAAAAAATTTAAACTTGGTATGTATTCACGAATGTATACTTGGTATGTATACACAAATCAACTCCGCATGGGGTATATATGGTGATAACGATGACGTCATTGGTGAAGTGGTATTCCAGCTATAATTGGTTGAATCAAAATTCTTATCTGAAAAATCTGAAACTTCATATATGTGATCTACGACCTGATATGGGTGAAGAATGAAAAATTTATGACGTCATCGGTCAAATTTATGATGTCATCGGTCAATGCATTTGAACCTGGTGCTGGCTTCGTGGTAGGGTGGTGGCTTGCGATCCTACGGTCCTGAGTTCAAGCCCCATGGGCCGCTGAATTAACACCAGGGGATTGACTCAGCCTGTCATCCTTCCGAGGTCGGTGAAATGAGTACCAGTGTCGCAGCCAATAGGTTGCACACGAAGGGAAGGGTGTGCACAAATTTAACCTGACACAAATTAACCTGAATGTGCACAAAAGTGGTTGTTAAATATCCTAATAATCAATCAAAAATCAATAAAGCTACGGATAAGAGCAATGCATTTGACATAATGGGGTGCATGGATGATACAGTATGTGGGCTATAATCGCAGTGGGCCATAATAATAACTTGTTCAGTTAATGATGGTTGTGCTCCACGAGTGCCGTTCTCGTTTGTATTGAATCTTATATTTTGAATACTGCATGAATTACTCATTTAATGTGTCAAATAAGGTGTTGTAAAAGACAGTGCATCAGCAGTGATAAACTTCCAAGTCAATGTTTTTTTTTTTTTTCTACAGCCTTTAAAACTTTCATTTTATTTCAAGTGAATGGTATATTTGGAAACTGTAGAACACAAATCACCTTGTTTACATTTCCAAAAACCTTCAATTTAGCAGTGCTTTAGCAAAATTGTATGCCATCTCGACCAATTAAATTTTCCACTCACGCTTTCAGTGTGGGGAAACTTCGGGATTCTTCTTTTCTTCTTCAAATAAAAGATTTCCAATAAAGTCCCATGTCGAAGTTCCAAATAAGGTCCCATGTCCTTTTTCTCAAGACTGCATGGGGTAATGTGTTCTATGAACTCTAGTTTTTATCCTGTTAAATGTGTTGTATGTTTTTTTTTTATAAAGAATGTACATTGCTGTCGTTCTAGGAATGAAATTTATTGCCAGATCTGCAAACAACTGTTTCAAAATCCATCAAACAGCAGCCATGCTCGTGGCTGGATTCTCTTGTCCCTCTGTGTTGGCTGCTTCTCGCCAAACCAGACTTTCATTAAGGTTCGTTAGAATCTTCTCAATGGCTCGAAAGGATGAAATAGTGGTCCATGGTCAGTTTCTCTGTGAGTTTGACATTTGGATAACGACCGTATTATGCCTTCTCTCGGGCTTAAATAAGACTTCTTCAGTGTTAACAAGTATTAGTTACTCGAGCATCTGTGGTAGTTATTTATCATGCACATTAGTGTATGATTTAAATTGTTTTTCCTTGATTCTTGACCATTAAAATTATTGTATACAGGTGATGGTGATCAATTCCAATGCAATATGAGGACATAGATTCTTGTGTCCCAATAGTACCTCCGGAACTTTATCAGCGAGGGTCCGCCTGGATATGCACCATACTGTGAGGAGCGGCTCCGTCGAACTGCAACCAATGGGACACGCACACAGCCCCCGAGTTGGTTGGAACTGCAGGTGAGTTTCCTTCAGGTATGAATATAAGGTGTGGAACCTCAGGTTCTTTTTTTCTATTTGGTGTCTAAGGCTTGTTGGGTAGTATTTATATATGCATTTCATAAAAGAGAAGACATTAGATAATGGAAAAACTTAACAGTATATGGGACTTAAACTTGGGATCTCAACATCACAAGGCAAGTGCTCAAATGGGAACACCAGTATAAAAAAGGTCAACATCACCATTAAATACCCCGGAGAAAGGTCAACATATCTGAATCATTTGTCGGTCATCTCTGGTTTGGCTTAATATTTTTAAATGGTGTTTTTAAAATTATAATTCAAAAACTTAAAATATAAACAAAATTATATTCAAAAAAATAAACACCCTCTGTTTTAAGTCCTTGGATTAATAATGATAATTATTATTTCATTGTTATATAGTACATATAACATTTAATCAAAGATCTCAATGTGCTTTACATAAAATAACATATAAAGAAGTTCAAGTGATGTAGCTTGTTTGGTGCAAACATATATTGGTTAAGACAGCGATAGGGGCAGCAAGTCAGGATCACTCCAATAATTTAAATTTCAATAAAATAAGATGAAACTAAAATAAAGAATGAAGTCAATATTTCAACACAGATGTATTTACGTACACTACTATGTATGAACAAAATAAAAGTAGATTTTACCGCCAAGTTGAATAAAAAAAAATTATCCAGCAAGAAGCATCAAGAATGCCACGGAATGTGTCAGTGATATCACAATTTATATCAATGTGACGCCTGAACGCGCTGAACACCAGAGATGATACTGGTGTAACGACTGTAGAGTTCCCTAGGAAATAGGGATGATACCAGTGTGATGACTGGAATGCTGGGAGGATGCCAAAGTGACGGCCAAGCAAGGCGGACGTCGGAACCATACCAATCGGACAACTGGACAAGCTGAACACCAGGAACACCGCCAAAATGATGATTAGACAAATTTGGCTCTGGAACAATGCCAAGGTGACGACTCGACAAGCCAGATGTCAGGGATGATTTCAAAGTGAGGACCAGACAAGCGAGATGCCAGGGCAATGCCAAACTAGCCACTGGACAAGCCGAAAGCCAGAAATAGTGCCTGAGTGATGATTGCACAAGCCCCCAATTCTAATTCTAACATTATTTGTGCACCGTGTTTTTCATGCAAACAACCTGTGGGCTATACGTTAAATTAGTTCCAAAAATTCCAACTGCGTGGTATACTCGTGTGTGGGTATAAGGTATTTTACCATACCGCCGCACATGACATAACTACAGGGGGGGGCAAGTTAAATGATCACGAAGATACAAGAAGAGGCAGTTTTTTGTTTTTGCAGGTTTAATTGTAAATTCTTTAATTACAGTTCTTTCACATATTTTACCGACACATATGTATCTCATTTCAAAGCTATTTAAGGTACTGAACAATTGTCTTCTGTAAGGCCGACAAAGTCCTCATCTTCTGTGTCACTGTGAAACAGCTGAAGCAGCTCGGAGTCGGCAAGTGTGGGTTTATCGCCATGCATATCGTCATCACTACTGTCCTCTTCTTCTTCACGAATCAGCCCACTTTTTTGTCATCTTCCAGTTTGAATTCGGCTGTGAAACTTTAAAGTTTTCTCTTACTTGTACTGACAGCAGACATGGTTATGGCAGGGAGTTGTAATGGTACAGATGATTTTGTGGAATGATATAAAATTCAACAACCTGCAGAGTATGTATACATTTTTGATGAATTAGCAGCATGGTTTTTGGTCGCATAGGTTCTGGAAACCACGCTGGTTTTTAACACATTGGTACAGTAAACTTTAAATATTACAACAGTCCTTTCTCGAGGCATTTATTTCAATGTCAATTGGCTATTTACCGCAGTTGTATTTGAAAAGAGCCGTTCGTTGGTCCTTGATAACAAAGCCGTGTCGGCTGTTGGAAATATGGAGATCGTGTATCTCCTGGTCATGTGGAGAGGAAAGCTACCTTGCAGGGTATAACCGGTGCGGGTTATACTTGTCAGAGCAAAAGACAGTTAACACTTACACATTCGCGGTATCTCATTTCCCACACCATTAAACACACTCTTATCAACTTTTAGTTGATAAAATCCGTTGCCAGATCCTATGTACACTCTTGATTTGTCCTTATCCAGTGTGTGATACAAGAAGTGTTGAGAAGGTGACAACTAAAAAGTAATTATTGAATGCATTGGCTCTTGAGTAATCCATTGATTAATCCAAGTAACGTAACAGATTACTTTTTTTCTGTACTATCTAATATGTACATTGTGTGTCCAGAATGTCAAGCAATGTCTGAATTGGACTTAGAAACACTTTTTAAAATTTTCTTTGCAGTCAAAACTGATGCTAAGGTCAATTCCACAGTTTAAATTTTGAAATTCCACCCAGGTTAAGAGATTCTAGGGCTTATCGCATGTGTGGAAATGAAATAAAGCCATGAGTACCGGTGTCTCCAGGCCTTTATAAGCATTACGATGTATCCAGCGATTTGTAGGTATGAAGATCAAGTACTCGATTATATGAGTGAGGAAAGTGGGAAAAAAAAATTGAGCTCTTTATCATTAAGAAACCATGGTGGTCTGTTCCAAGTCCAGGAATTGTTGAGCAGTCCCCCCTCCCCCCCAAAAGAGGCAAATTAAGACCCTGGCAAGGGAAGGCAAGGTGACAAATGGGTTGACCAAGGAAGAAGCCTTGAGAAAGGATAATTAAAGAAGGCTGTAAATTATCTTCAAAAGGGTTGTTTAAATTAACCCAAACACCTAATTTTCATTCATGCATTACCTTGGGGTTCCCTTATTAATAATAAGTTATTATGCATGCAAAGTTTCAGGCTGATAGGTTTCATGGCTTTGGAGTTACTGAGGAGATACGTGTGCGTACGCATGCACGCACGCACGCACGCACGCACACACACACACACACACACACACACACACACACACACACACACACACACACACACACACACACACACACACACACACACACACACACACACACACACACACACACACACACACACACACACACACACACACACACACACACACTTATTCATCTCAAAGATAGATCACCCCGCACACGTTAAGCCATTGGTTTACGTCTATCTGTGTTTCTGTCCACAAACCTTAGTTTATGATTGAGGAACAGCTTATTTTCAATTGAATATTATATTTGTCAACATGTATCGCAGAACACAAATCGGAATACAAACCTGTAGCTTAGCAGTACGTTGCCTCTGAATTCGTTCAGATTGTGCACACAGAGAGTGAGATGGTGTTCTCCTTTTTTAGTCTGTCTGTCTGTCTGTCTGTCTGCCTGGCAGTCAAACATAATTGAAGATTATTCCAAACGGTAAACTTACTGTTTTTAAGGATGTCATAAAGGACATAAACAACAGGCACGAATAACTCGTGCAACGTGTTGAACAAGGAGGTGCAACAGACACTGCATCAATGGTGGTAAACATCTGGAATTGTGTTTTCTTTGACCTCGAAAACCTTTATTTTATTTCAATTGAATTATATACTTGAACACCACAGAACAGAAATCGCCTTTTTAGCACTTTCAACGCCCTTCCCTTTAGCAGTACTTGGACAAAATATTACGGCATTGTACGTCATCATGACAAATCAAATTTGATGCTCATAGACCCTGCCCATGCCCTTGTTTCTCAAGACAGCACAGGGTAATGTGTTCAATGAACTCTCTAGTTATATGTGTAAAACAAGCAATGCTTAATTTAAATGAGTGGGGATTACATACAATTAGTAGGTAGGTACCCGTAGAAATTCCACATAATGTAAAATGTGACTTCAACAATACGGTATTACGTAAAGAACAGTCAAATATCATGGGGATTCACTTTCAAGTGATTGTGAGTAGCCTAATTGTGTGTGTGTGTGTGTGTGTGTGTGTGTGTGTGTGTGTGTGTGTGTGTGTGTGTGTGTGTGTGTGTGTGTGTGTGTGTATGTCATAAGTCCCAGGACACGGTTTTAGCTGCTTATACTACATTTGTTTATGCCATCTATCTACATTGTTTTCTTTTCTTTTTTCAGATAATACAATTAATACATTAAACCAAGATGGCAGACACCAGTCCATTAACAGTGGAAGAGAAGCTGGTAGCAGGGGTGTGGTACCATGAGGGCAGAAACACAAACAAGACGATGAAACAGGTGCAAGAAAAGAAGACTTCGAGGAGTATTTTGGAAAGCCAGCACCGTCAAAATCAAATGTTCATCTTTGAGAAAAAAAAGAATCTCAGACTGGAAGTGTGCTCGACAGCAAGTGCAGCGGATGACCAAAATTAGTTATTATAAAATTCTAATTTGCCAAAAATTCTAAGCAGCTAAATCCTTGTCCTGAGACTTATGACTCACCCTGTAGATTGTATTTATTAGAACCATTACTCAAGATCCACATCTTCTTACTTCTACACCCACAGGCTACCAAATCTAAGCGTCCTATCACGCTGCCCGTAACATCAATGGATGGGACAACCACCACACTTCGTGCAGATTCTGCCACAACTGCAGCTGAGCTCTGTTCTGCACTGGGGAACCGCATTGGTCTTCAAGATCGTTTTGGATTCTCACTGTACATTGCCCTCTTTGATAAGGTGACCTCCAAGCAAACTGCTTTCCTTCATACCTTCCTTAAAAGTCTTGATGCAGACATTTCATCACAATAGTCAAGAAATGAGACTAGCTTAGCAAGATTAGCTCACTTTTGGTGATCCCAGAATGTTGAATGTATGCACAAGCTTTGTGACCCAGCTCTACTTCTTCTTCTTTCAGATGCAGCACATGGATGGGGGTAGCATCATTTTCTGGGGGTGCACCTGTGCCGTTGATGCATTTTGTGGCCCAGTGATACCTCGTGTTGTGTCCAGCATTTACATCTTGATGCAATTGGTCTGTGTTCACAGGTCTCCTCTCTAGGCAGTTGTGGTGAGCATGTCATGGATGCCATCTCGCAGTGTGAGCAGTATGCAAAGGAGCGAGGAGGCCAGGAGAGGCATGCACCTTGGCGGCTCTTTTTTCGAAAGGAAGTCTTCACCCCTTGGCACGACCCCAGTGAAGATTCGGTCGCCACAAACCTCATCTACCAGCAGATTGTGCGCGGCATCAAATTTGGAGAATACCGCTGTGAAAAGGTCTTCTTAACCCTGATGATCTGGTGCGATGACGATGCAACTTGAGAATCGTTTTTAAGATTATTAATGATTATGAGCTGAAGGGCCTGTCTATGACAGACACTTAAGCACTGTTCTTCTCAAGCAGCTCAAATAACAATGTTCTGTGATAGTTGCATTATTTAATTAGTTTCAAATTAAATTATGTATATATATATATATATATATATATATATATATATATATATATATATATATATCTTTACAGTTGAATTCAAGCTTCAATTTCCCATCCATGTCTGAGTGAGCACACACACCACCAGGGGGTGACATTTCAGCAAAGTTTCCTCTTGTTGATTGACTTGGTAAGACTATTACAAAATCAGGGGTGAGGTTAGTAGAGAAAGCAAGTTAAGTGGAATAATAAATATTTTTATGTTCACAAATGCAACAACAATGACAATAAAATGTAGAGAACACCTAATATCAATACAAATCGATATTGTTGAGCAAATCCACACCACAATTCATTGTATGATCAACAAAACAGCCCTCATTCGTAAATGGACGAACTCACGTATGCCATGGTGGAATGTTGCGGTGCTCTTTTAATCAGAAGTGTGTTGGAGCAGCGAAAGATTGTTCTTAGTTCATTTGCAGCACAAGGCTGCAGCATCATTGGCTGAGGACGTGGCTGTGCCGCTGATGCAATGCCCTCTGGTGCTTTGGGAAGGAAGTTGGAACTTGGCAATGGTGCTCGTGATAGCTCACCTGCTCTTCACGAAGGTCACCATGGGGTCTTTAACATCCATCAACAAATGCTGGCAGACAGGATTCCCATTTAACGTCCATCTGAGGACGGCACATACATTGATGAATCACCCTGCCTGTGGAACAGCTTGTTTGGGATTCAAACCCAGGCTAGACAGCTTAGAGGCGAGCCTCCAAGCCATCCTATCAGCCGCAGCTAAAGATGAAACAAAATGACCCCAACGGCACTGAAAACAAAAGAGAGCTCAATAAAAGATGGAAATAATTTAAAATCACCAAAACTTAACTTCATTTTTGTTACACAACAAGTGGTTGAGAATTAGCATCAATGCAATCTTCTGAACCTCAGGGGATGAAGGGAGGGGGGGGAGCAAACAAAGTAGCTACAACCTTTACCTTATGACACAATTAGTACCCCTGGCAAGTTTGGTTGAAATTGTATAACTCACCACCAAATACAACGGCCACAGACATGCAGAGACAGACAGCCAGACAGACACCAAATTGCGTATTTTAGTATGATGACGGGCCCCTGCTGGACCACTATTGTGTTTTGCATGGGGCCTCCAAATGACTAATGCCACCACTGCTTATCTTCACGAGAGAATATCACAGGAGGAAAGGTTAGGCTGAACCTGAACTTTTGATTTATTGGCAGCCATTTTGATAAAACTGTGGTCGAAAACTCATAAAAACGTTGTTGCGAAACTTTCATTTCTCTTCTCTCCCCTGCTTTGTTCTATCAACCCTTAGGAAGAAGAATTAGCTGAGATTGCAGCCCAACAGTACTATGTTGAGTATGGGCCTGAGATTTTGCATCAACGCCTCATCTCTCTTGTTCCTTCGTACATTCCTGACCGGGACATCACAGCTGTATGGCCTGCCGAAAAGTGGGCTCAGCTAGTTGCAGCTGCTCACAAGAAGGTCAGAGAGTACCAATATCTATGTGATGGGAACAACTGTCCTACGGGATGGAGTACTTGTCTTTTTGAGAGTGAAAAATTGCATAGTAGAAGCATGATGTCTTCTTTGCCTCATATTTGCGATATTTCTTGTGCACCACAAAATGGCTTTAATTGTCCATCCAAACAGGTATGGTTCATCAAACCTTTTAAAATATTTGATCGTCTTGTGTAACTGCTGTCACCCCCCCCCCAGGCCGTTTACACAAAACAGCGAGTGAATCTCCAGCAGGTGAAGGAAGACTTGGTGAATATTGCTCGCCTCAAGTGGCCCCTGCTTTTTTCCCGGTTTTATGAGGCCTTCAGGTTTACTGGTGTGTTTTCACATTGCAGTGCAGTATCGGCTCACTGTCATTCATGATGACATTATCAATGATGCAATAGAACCATATTTTTGAATGGAATGGGATGACAATGTTGGTTCTGGCCCCTCCACCAAAAACTAATGGAATAATTTGATTTTAAAGTAATTACATAATTAAACTAGAAGGGCACTCGGTAGAGCACATACCTCCACCCTGTAATGCCTGATCCACGAGAACATATCTGGCCCAATACATTTTTGAAATATAATGCCATATATCGTTTTTGAGCCCTTTCTCTCAACGGTGAAGAATCACTTTTAAAATTCTAGTCGTCGGATCCAGATTCGGATCTTCACCAAAATCTAGTCAGTTCATCCTTGTCACACACCCAACCTGTCCAACAAGTTTTGTCCGAATCCGTCAACAACTTTTTGATATGTCCTGTACACAGACAAACAGACAGAAAGGGGTGAAAACATAACCACCTTCACCGTTGGTGGCGGAGGTAATAAAGTTGTTGGCTGGGTTCTGACCCCTCTACAAAAATTAATGAAATGATTCACTACAATCCCCTTTAATTACCATATTCTAAGAGATGACCTCTGAGACACACTCTTCTCAAGAATTACAGGTTTCTAAGATAATTAACATTAAGATAATCAGTAATTAACATTTTTCTGAGAAAACAATAGGATGAATGAAAAAACATCAAAAAACATCACTCATTTTGGGCGCATTGCTTCAACAGCACCAACGCTCTGCATAGAGTATGGTACATGATGAAAATAAAATCAATACACTTTTTATTGATAGTCTTTATGAATTCAATTTATAATACCAACTTGCTTGCTCTTTCTTACTTGATTGAAATTAATTTCGTTTTCTGTCATTCTTGTTCATAAAATGAACCTAAAACGTCATTTTCATTCAAATCCTATAATTTACTAGTCCAAAGTACAGCGTCTAAATTAAAGTGTAATTTCCTCATATCTTCATTATAGATGTTGTAGCACAATAAACCATTAAATACCGTGGGGGTTACATTCCTGGAAAATGCCGTGATAGTTATAACCGCGATAGTTAAAACCGTGGTAATAAGGGGGTTAGGTTCCCAGGCTTCCAGAAAATATGGAGGAAGGTGGGCGACGGCAAAAAGAAACACATCACAATTAAAATAAATGTGTAAAATATATTTATATCGGCTTTTGCAATGAAGTCTCCTGCTGAGTTGAAGCAGATTAAACATTCAAAGCAGATTAAATGCAGCCCTTCCCTTCTATAATTTGTCTAAAACCCCCACCTCTCTCTCTCTCCGTCTCCGTCTCCGTGTCCGTCTCTTTCTCTCTGTCTATCTGATGTACCATCGTCTTCACAGAGCGTTGGTGCCACCTGATGCAGCTTCCTGAGTAAGAGCTATACTGGATGGTTTGCCATTGCCGTCCCAGCAGTAGTTAGGGCAGGAATTTGGAAATTGTTCATTTTTTCGGCGATAGCTCACATACTCTTCGCAAAGTACACCATGGGATCTTAAACATCCACCAACTAATGCTGGTAGATGGGATGCCCAGTTTATTGTCTAGTCCGTCCGAGCGACAGCACACACATTGATGACATCACCTTGCCTGTGAAACACCATGATGACAGGTTATAGCTGGATCGGGATTCACACTCAGGCTCGACAGCTAAGAGGCGAGTATACATACCTCCAGCCCATCCTCACAGTCCCAAAGCTCCCACCTTTCCTCCACTGTTATATATTTTCTTAAATAGTTTCCTTTTGTAGGCTGTTGAGGCTTCTATTATAAATCGATGTGCAGCTCCGAAACGCGCGAATAAATAAAATAAACGCAATTCTGCCTGCCCAGCATTATTCAAAACCTCCACTTTCTGAGTCAAAGACATCACTTTCCTCAGCCTTTTGCACTTGGTTCACCACGAGCAACAGTTTTCCTCTTGGGAGTCATGGTTAAAAATCATTATGGGCAATAATAGATAACACTGAATTCCACCGAAGGTGGTGTTGACGTGGAGATAGATACAATACAATCTAGTACTGTGCGCACTGTGGCGTGTCAGTTACCACCTGCACCACAGCAGCCTTGCTGATTTTCAATAAAATGTGTAAAGTCGAATTATATGTGTAAAGTCGAAACTGTTAACAATAATCACGATGTTTCTCCATTGTTTTACACGTCAGCATCATTATTAGTGGTGCACAAAAAACAACAAAAGGCTCGTGGTGAGAGATAACCGTCACAACTCAGCTTAAAAACCTCGATTAGTCAAAATTAAACCCCGTGATAACTAAATCATCAGGACACAAGAGGTTTCCCCCGATTGGTGAAAACCCGTGCTATTCAAACCCGCAATATTTAAAGGTTTACTATGTATTGTTTTAGGGGTAGGTTGGATTACTCCAAGGTTTTATTTTGTATACGTAGTTGAGGTTCGTGGAAGAGCGAGGACACTGAACGAGTGTGAATGGTATGTGGATGTGATTTCTCTGAATACATCCATAACTCTCATTGTTATTTTTAACAATCTCATTTTATGTTTAAAAATATTTTTAACAAGCTCAACAACCTCATAACCATTACAACTCAGCTCAAAAACCACGATTGGTCAAAATTTAACCCCGTGATAACGAAATCATCGGTCCACAAGAGGTTGCCCATGATTGGTGAAAACCTGCAATATTTAAGGGTTTGCTGTATATTGTTTTGGGGGTAGGTTGGATTTCTCCAAGGTTTTCCTTTTTGTGTACATAGTTGAGGCTCGTGGAAGAGTTAGCACACTGAAAGGTGTGTGGATGTGATTTCTCCAAATACGTCTGGAACTCTCATTGTTATTTTTAACAATCTCGTTTTATTTTAACAGTATTTTAACAATTTCATAACAATCTCATTGCTATTTTTGTAAAAGACCAAAGCAGGACACAAAGAGAACAGCAAAGACGCATGCAAAAGGAGCAGGAGAGAGAGAGAGAGAAAGAGAGAGACAAACAGACAGACACCCCAACAACAGTGTTTAAGGCCAAGATAGAGGGAGACTTGAACAAACAATGGGTGTGGGGAGGAGTGGGGGGGGGGGACAGTAGAGGACTATGTAGTGGACAAGATGGATACAGAAGGAAACTCCAAGGAGCGAAAACGAAATTTTGAAGGAGAAGGGATATGAAGTGGGTTAATGAGGGTAGAAAAGATCATAGTTTTGGATTGGGGATGATCTGAGATGGTGGTGAACAGTTGTCATGAAGACAAGGAGGGAAAATGAGATTGAAAAGGATGTGTGTGGAAGGTGGTTCCACAGGTGGGGGGGGAACAGAGGAACAGAGGAAAATTGGAGGTGTGCAGTGATCCTGGATTTATGTAGTTTCACAAGGAAGTTGATGGTGGACTGTGTGAGGCCTGCAGAAACCTGGGGGTGGACAAAGCACCGAAAGAGCAGAGGGTGCAAGACCAGAAAGGAGGCAGAAGAAGACAAAGAGATAACCGACCTGTTTGTGATGGCGAAGTGATCAGTCCATAAACTCAGCTTCATCATGAGAGATTCCAATAATCTTGTAGGCCTTGGTTTCTACAACGTCAAGCTGAGCAAGATGTGAGGCAGGGGAGCCATCCTAGAAGGGAGGGCAGTACTCTGTAAAGCTGCAGATGAAAGCCTTGTAGGTGGCTTGGAGTTCAGGAGTGCCATGGAGGGACTTTGTATTATGGAGGATACCCATTCAGAAGCTGGCTTTGGAGGCCAATTTTGAAATTTGGTTTGCCTAAGAAAGATCATGGCTGATGGTGAGACACAGGGGTTTGAATGACTGAACTTTCTCAAGAGGATTGTTAAGAAAGTACTGTAGATGGGAGGGTTTGCCAGGTGGTCCTTTTGGAGACAGATAGTGAAATCAAGATAATGACCAATTACGGCACCATAGTCCCAAGAAGGAATCCAGACGTAACAACACACACGCACACGCACACACTCCACATATCCACACACATATACATACAAACGCACATACATAAGCACACAAATATATTGTGTACTGGTCAATACTTACAAAAGCTATTTTATTTGACGTTAAAACCTTAACTTATAAGCAATTGACTGATTTCCCAACTGCCCGGATCATCAGCTGGGCACCGTTTTTCATCGAGATTTCGATCCTTTCAGCCCAGAACCTCTCCAAACGGTGGATCCACATCCCTGATTGCAGGTCCACATCAGTAGATTACTCAACATCAATGGACCCATGACTTCAAAGTTGTGTCCAGACAGCCAGTGAACACAGCAATGCAATATCCTTATTCACACTTATTTAATTATTATTTTTATTTAAATTATCACGACATATGAATAACTTTAATTATACATCACTTTATATGATAATATATTGAGCGATAAACACTTTACCTTGCAGACATGTCTATTACACAGCACCTCCATTTCACCACAGACTCAAACTCATTGAAATATTCAAACTGTTATTAATAACCAATTTCAACATGCTGCACTGCACATCTTAGTAACCACCAACAAACCTGAAAATGTCAGGAATCATGAAAACCCACTCCGTGGGAGTACCTCCTGTGCTGATGTCCTCTGCAAGGCAGCTCACTGGATGACAGGACTGGGGCAAAGCCTTCGGACCCCCGTTCTTTGATAGAAGGAAAACCAAGGGGTAAACCTCCAGGGTCAGATTGCGGTTGTGTGTGGCAAAGTGATGCTGAGGTGTTGTCCACCAGACGGCGGTCTCCTTGGGTTAACCTGAGGTGGTCCCTGGAATGTCCTATCTCTGAGAGAAGATGATCACTTGTCTCTGTTATTATCTGAGCGAAATCGTTTGAACCTGGGTATTGCAGCACTCTCTGAGGTTCGGAGACCGGATAGTGGTGAGATCATGGTGGGTGGTTACACCTACTGTTGGGCTGGTCACTCTGATGAGTTGCTCCAGCTGTGTCCAACAAGCTGACTCAAATGATAATTGAGGTAACACCAGTCAACGAGCATATTATAAGACAAGGATTCATCACTCCTTGGGTGTCGTTTCCCTGGTCTCTATAATATGCTCCAACTGAGGTGAGGGATCTTACCATGAAGGATACATTCTATGCCGCGCTCGAGTCTGTGGTTGATCAGTGCCCCAGGTGAGACACTCTTCTATTCTTGGATCCTTGACTTGCAAGAAGTCATGGACTTAGAGTGGCTAGTTCATGGTTTCAGCGACCACAACCTCATCGAGGGACATGGTATTCCAATGCTGGTGGTGTGGCAAAGGAGATTGACTACATGCTCATTGATGGTCACTGGAGGATGATCCATAACTGCAGGGTCAAGTGGAGTGCTCAGTTCCTCAATACTGACCACAGGCTTCTTGTAGTAACTCTGAAGTTGTAGCTTAAATCCAGGAGAATGGTACCATCCCAGCCTAGGCTGGATGTTGGCAAGCTCAATGATGAGAGGGAAGCTGAGGAGTTTGCGAACAGGCTTAGTGGGGATTTGGGGGGTCTGGGTGCTTTGGGGAATCCTGAAGAGTTGTGGAGTGCTTTCAAGACCTCCGTCCTTGATGTTGCCAGTGGATGTATTGGAACTCACCAAAGGGCGAAGAAGGATTTTGTCTCTCAAGGGGCAATGGATACCATTGACCAGAGTCGCAGGACCCACATTAATGGCAGAGCTGAGCTGTTCAGGGAGCTGAGGCATAAAACTGTACATGTACTAAGGGTTGACAAGGAGGCCAATGTGCGAGGAATCTGTGAGGGCGTAGAGCATCACCTGGGGTCAAGTGATTCTTGCCCTGCTTTCATGGGAATTCACGCATTGTATTCTTCCAAGTTCATCCCTCAGTGTCCTGCCGTAAGAGCAAAGGGTCCTCTGGGCCAGTTACTTTAAACAGCTGTACCAGGCTGATCCACCAGCTGTCGAGTTGGATGTCAGGAGTGTTACTATCCGGATTGCTGACCATTCAATCAACTGTGATGCACCTTTGCTTGTGGAAACACAGGCTGCGGTGAACTGGTTGAAATGAAGTAAAGCTCCTGGGATCTGTGGCATCCATGCTGAACTTCTCATGGCTGATGGAAATGCTAAACTCATGTCGTTGCATGCAGTTCTGTGCTCTGCCTGGAACACAGGCATCATCCCAACTGACTGGAAGAGGGGCCTTATTGCCCTCTCTGGAAAGAGAAGGATGATCACTAGGACCGCAACAACTACTGAGGGGTGACACTGTTCCCAATTCCGGGCAAGGTCTTTGCTCGGATAATTCTTGAGTGGGTTCGCCACCATCTGCTTGAGTACCAGTGTCCAGAGTAGTCAGGCTTTACACCAAAGATGTCAACGATTGCCCGTATCCTTTCTCTTCGGATCCTCACCGAACACAGACAAGAGTTTCGGCAGGGGCTGCTTGCAGCCTATGTTAATCTCTGCAAAGCATTTGATTCATTGAATCGGGATGTCCTCTGGAGGATTCTTGGTCTGCATGGGGTATCACCAAAACTGATCAATCTGATGTCTGAACTATACTTTGGTATTGAGAGTGCTGTGAGATGTGGTGATACCTTCTCCGACTTATTTCTAGTTGTTACTGGAGTTTGTCAGGGGTGTGTACTGGTCCGCACACTTTTCAGCGCTTGTGCGGACTGGATTCTGGGGAGAATGTCAGAGAGATCAAGTTGCTGTGCATCCTTTGGGAATGTCAAGTTCTATGACCTTGATTTCACAGATGATGCAGTCATCTTTGCGGAGACTCTGGAAATCCTTTTTGGGGCCCTCGAGTTACTGAATGAGGAGTCTGAGCCTCTGCGATTATGGGTTTCTTGGGTCAAAACTAAGATTCAGGCTTTCATTGGCATCTTGGGTACTGCTATCTTTTCTGTACCTGTTTGAGGTGAGGATGTTGACGTCACGGAGAGATTCCCTTCCCTTGATAGTGATATTCGTGTCTTTGCTAGCTGTGAGCCAGAGGTCAATAGACGTCTGGGTTGGGCCTGGGAAGTCATGGATTCACTGGATCATGGGATGTGACACCGTCGGTACCTGCGCGGGAGGACGAAAGTCTGAGTCTTCGGGTCCTTGGTGCTTCGTCTTGCTCTACCGATTTGAGACTTGGACTCTGACCAGGGATCTGAGATGGAGACTTAATTCCTTTGGTACCAGGTCTCTTTGGAGAATTCTTGGTTATCGCTGTTCGGACTTTGTGTCCAACAAGTAGTTGCTGAGAGACTCAAATGAGATTTGTTCCCTGCATAGTCCGTGAGTGTCAGCTGCGGCTGTATGGACATGTGGCTTGTTTTCCTGATGCTGATCCTGCTCACCAGATTCTCTCAGCGAGGGAGTGCCATGAGTGGTGGAGGCCAATGGGCCTCCTCCACTCACACTAATAAATCATCAGATTAATTAGCTAATATTTTAGCTAATCCTAATGTTTTTTTCCTCCTTCATCAGTTCCTGCATGAATGAAAATTCACAGAAAATAAGAAAAATGTCTGCTAGTAGGGGGCTGCAAATCTCACCAATGGGAATACCCTTAACCTGTTGAAACATTATCCCACAAAAAGACACAAAAGTATTCAATAAAATAAAATTAACAGCGTCCTTAAACGTCTGCTTATCAAAACAATTAAAACTTGAGTATTTATTTTTAGAAAAGAATGCTCTTTCAAACCTGACACATTAAAACTTATTAAAAGAGTACAAAAAACCTTGTCAATTACTTTGAAGAGTGAATCCCTCACTGGTACTAAATGCAAATCCATATTAATATTTTGGTACGCTCCTTTTTTTGTTCCACCATCAGATTTTTGTTACTGCATGAAATGAAACAAGCTTTGACATATATAGTAATGATATTATTGTCTTCCTTAAGAGGCTCCTCAAAATTCGTTTTGATGATTATGGTAGTTAAACAGTTCATGTTCTCCATTTGCAAAATGGGAGGAATTATTGCACAAAAAAGAAATAAAAATGTTTCCCATTTTTTAGAGGACCACTAAGATGAGTTCGTAAAACCTTTTGTAGAGTATGTTATTATTAATCACTATATGCCATAGTAAATTGCTCATATTATTGAGCTGTCAATAAGCGATCAATCATAGACATATAATAAACTCACTTGAGTATTCATATCTCTATTTCAATGCGTAATATCAAGCGGTACCTTCATGATGACCTAATAAAACCGGTTTCGACGTCCATCCGTCCGTATATCTGTTCACAATCAAACCGATCTTGATGCATTTTAAGGCTTTCCGAGAGCTTTGGAGAGATTACCTACACTCCCGCACGGTGCTGTTTTTATTATTCCTACTGCACTTCATTAGAACATAGATCGTGGATGGATGCGCAGATCCCAGGAGAACAACTATAGCTGTACAGAACAATTCATGTTATCGATGGATAAAAATGATATTTACTTGATATTACAATAAATTGTTTATTTAAAATATCTTCAAATTTTGTGAGTTTTTAGTTTGTTGTGAAATATTAGGTCCTCGGGTCTCCGCATAGTGGCGTACAGGCTTAAGTCGTACTTCTGTTTACTACCGTAGAAAATCACAGAATCATCCGATCGACATGCTCTTAACAGTTTCAGAATCAGCTAAATTCTACAACATATGAATATGTATACGAAACTGATCCGGCCTTTTGGATCACTTTAAAGTAGGGTGCCCTGTAATTTTAATGCACTCTATGGATCCTCCGGAACTCACGAATGGTACACGTTGTGTAGTCACTAAACTACGTGGTAATGTCATCGAAGTGGAGCTACTGCGGGACAGTCGAAGGGGAAAACATGAATAATAATCAATGGATAAAAATGATATATTATATTGTTTAAAATACATTCATGCTATCTGTCTTTTACCATATGTTGCCAGTGACACCCGTCCAAGACGAGCACCTTTATTAGTTTGTATATAAAGTTGAAAAATCAAAAACTCCAACTAACTTGATGCTGAGGCATCTAATTCTATCTAAGAACTCTAAAGAAGAATTATTGCTCCAGAAAGTGTTCATACCAGAATTCTTCTCAATTGCTAAACAATATTTCCTCAGAGATTTGTCAGAATTTCAAGACATATTCCAAGTGTCTGACCAGTTTGTGATTTTGTAAAGGTCTGAAAAGAGGGAAGAGGCTGCAGCCTGCCTGGCTGAAGGATGACGGATGTCACGGCAGAGGGTGGAGTCATTAGCAAATAGATAAAGGGAGTTTTCCAGATGCAGGTTGTTTGGGATTCAATACTTTGTTTTCAATTTTTTTATCAGAATACTTTGAGTCACTGTATTTATATTGAGAATGATTATTTGCAATGATATTTTCCATCACTGGATTGAAACGTTTTATTTATCTCCCTCTGGGATGGCTTGTGATAATTCATGTCATTTCATTTGTTGTATTTCTAAGTTTCTTTCTCATTCTTTCTGTAATATTTTGTCTCTTCTCTATTTTGTTTTTCACTGTTTAATTATTGGTGTTCCATCACTTTTTAATTGTTTTTCTACAAGTTTCTTTCTTTAATATTTCACTTTGTCCCATTTATAGAGAAGAATATTTGAAATGATTTTTTTGGTTAATGGGAATTTTGGCTGAAACGTTCTGTACTAATTCAGATTGTGTATTTAAGGATAAACTTTTGATACTTTTAAATTCATCCTATTGTCTCAGAAAAAAAAGTTAATTCTTTAAACTAGTTTTTTGGTTCAGAAAAAGATTTTTGTTAATTTCTGGAAATTTGTCTCAGAAAACTGGTAATTACAGATGGTCGTGGTGAAATATTATGGAGTATGGTAGTACTCCATATAACTTAATGATACGGGGAAAAAATGGTCACCCATTTAAATGCGTACACAATGAAATGCTCATAAACTACTTTAGAGTGAAGTCATAAGCATTTAAAAGCCATAACATTTATTGTCGAGCATTTTCTGAACTACCAAGATTTAAAAAGACACCAGAATACATTGCTAAAGTACCATAATGAGAGATCGCTAAATCGCCAATTTGTACTTCTCGTTCCCCTCTAAAAACAATGTGAAACTGCAGCCTGACCTACCTCAACTGCTGAAGCTATGATGATGATTCCAACGCGAGGAAGTTTCTTTGTCTTTTGGGCTCGTGCATGCAACCCAAAATTAAAAAAAAATATTTAAAACATTAATCCTTTTCTTCGGAAAAGAATTCAAACATAAATGTGGACTCAACCAAACCAGGCAAGGATTGTGAGAGGGTGGAAAATGGACATTGGACACAACCATTCCAAAAGCGATACATATCCAAACCATCACCTAAATCAACTGAAACAAGTATTAAAAAACAATTTATTCACATAGATGGATTTAATCCATTCCAAAATAACAAAATATATAAAACATTTAAACACTTTATTATTTTTTAAAATGATAATTGCATTGACATTTCCGTATATGTGGTAATCCACACAGTAGACTGAACCAAAATCCAAGATTGAGTGGGGGTGGTGGGGAGAGGGGGAAGTTTAGAATACAACATCAGCCAAATTTAATAACATAGATGGATTTAATCCATACCAAAATAACAAAATATATAAAACATTTAGCATTTTATTACTTTAAATAATTGCAAAAACAAGAAAAAAAAAAAACATACATTTGTTTTTTGAAAAACCATAGAGGGATGTAATCTTTAAAAAATAACCAAACAATTAAGAATGACACCACAATATGACATCACAATCCTCATGGATTACCATCACGACATCTTTTGATGTTGTTCCATCACAATCCCACAGCAAAAGTAAAATATCAAAAGATATTGTGATGGTAATCCAAGAGAAGATTGTGGCATCGTATTGTGACATCGTAATGTGGTGTCATCCCTACCTTGTTTGGTTGTTTTTTTGAGATTTCATCCCTCTATGGTTTTAACATTCTTTTTAAAATGTTTTTTTTTCTTGTTTAATTAGTTTTGGAAGAGGGATCAGAACCAACCAACAACATTATTTAATTGCTCAATAATCCTAATTTTTCATTAATTTTGGGTGAGGGGCAAGAACCAACATCCCACTACTTAAAGGGTTATAAATTCAAACATGATAAAGTACCTGAGTTGCAAAATTCAAGCCCTGGAGCTGTCTGTTTTCTGATTGCCAAGCTTTCTCTTCAGACCGAGGATGATAGATTTGGATGATTAATTAGTGGACATTCAATATGATGGCAATCACGTTTGTGGTGACAGATCACAAAATGTCGACTTTGTGTTTGTTAGCAATTCATTACTTACTTGATTAATTATTTTTGCATTGCATGATAACTCAGATGCAGCACACTCACTTTTGTCCTTTCTCGTCTAGGTTTGATTATTGACCCAACTATAAGCTGTTACCCTCCACTGTATTTCACAGTTAGGCCATTGCATAAATTAGTGCACCATCCATCCATAATGCAGGGACTTGTCTGCTAGAATTGGTTGCTGCTAGTGGAGGTTAAAGATCAGGTTGATGGTGCATTTTACAAAAAGTAGGCATTTGCTGCCATCACCATGCAAATATTTAAAATTTCTGCCCAGAATACTATCATTGGGAAGGGAATGGCAAACGATGAGTCCTTGCTCAGGAAGGTGCTTTGGCAGTCCCTGATACCACCTGGGAAGGGTATTAATCTTTTGATTTATCAATTTTATTCATCCTTTCATTAATTTTCACACCAGGCCCCAGTTTTTCACAGCGGGACATTGTGGTGGCTGTTAATTGGACTGGAGTTTACTTTGTTGATGACCAAGAGCAAGTTCTTCTGGAACTTTCATTTCCAGAGATCACAGCTGTCTCATGCAGCAGGTACTTGGATGCTGGTGGTTTAATATTTGCAAAATTATTCATCTGCAGTACTTAGACTTTTCATAAGATAATATAAAAAGTAAATAAATGAAGGGTTTACTTTTGATCCTCTGCTTAAGTTTAATTACTTGCAGGCCATGCATAGCACCCAATGCACTTAATACTCATCATTAAACTTCCCTGATTTGTCTGGGAAACACATCTTGAGGGATATTGAAGGCAATGCTGTTTCTCCCATCTAGTACCATCACTGGTGGATAGGAAACACCCCATGGTACATTTTGAAACCACATGTCATACCTTAACCAAATTCCTCTTCCCAACCCCGTTGAAGGGCTGCTTTGACAGCACCCTGCAATGGCATAGCAACCTGATAAGGGTACATTTTCAGACCGAGTCAGGGGTGCCCTTGGTGTCCCATACTGGGGGTAGGGGAGAAATGATTATGAAGTAACCAATGTTGATGAAGTACCTACATTTTAATTAAAGTCACACATTTATCAAATCTGTTAAAGAGGGCATTAAGTATCCAATGGTACTGCTGTATTGGAAATAAAGTAGGACACTGCATAGCCATACCCTGGCAAAATTCTAAATTCCTGCATTAATCTAAATAGGGGAATTGCCCCAGTGGCACAGCCAAACGCACATAATGATGGAACCAGCAATCTGGGCCGTTTATGCAAGTAATTACAATTTGTGCACATATCTGCTTTCTTTGTTGATCACAATATACCCTGTTTAGCATTATTGATGTTGCAAATGCGATTGCACTATTTTTACAAAACCTTATCTGGAGAAGCAATTTTTTTTTTTGTCATAAACTGAAAGTGATATCATGTGCCACCAGGGAAAGCAAGAACCAGGGGCAGGCCTTTTCACTGGCAACCATCAGGGGAGATGAGTATACATTCAGCTCCATAAATGCCCAAGATATACGTGACCTGGTGGTCTTCTTCCTGGAAGGTCTACGCAGTCGCTCAATATATGTGGTTTCTCTTCAGGACAATCCTCCACCTGGTCAGTCTGAGCAATACCTTCTTGAGGCACAAATTTCTCAGGAACTATTCCCAATCATTATAATATTCAATGACTCGTGAAACTTAATTTACATATCCAGTGGAGTCTTACCTTTATTATCAACCATTAAATAGGGTGTGACCAAATGATATCCATGAAGGTTTTGATACTAAATTGTGGTTCTGAAATTGTGCATCTACCAGCAAGGAACACCCTTTTTTGACAGTTGGTGATGAGGGAACGTTCTTGAGTTTCCGCAAGGGAGACCTCATTGTACTAGATCAGGAGAGGGGCTCCGATGTACTCTCTTCTGGCTGGGCTCATGGACACAATGAAAGGACTGGTGGCTGTGGGGACTTTCCCACGTCATGTGTGTATGTTCTACCAACAGCAACACACCCACCACCTGAGCTGCAAGCCCTTGTAGCCATGAGTCCTGGGCAGAGACAGGAGTTGTTACAGATCTCCTTGCAGGTACGATTATGTATTAAGTCCTCTGACCACTGAAGGATTTCTTCTGTCTCATAGTGAATCCAATTTGTGAAGAATATAGAAGAAAACCTTAACATAGAAAAACGACATTTGGCCCACCATGCATCATATCTACATTTCCGATTTGTCCATTTTACTTGATCTACTTTAATTGCATCTCACTTCAAAGCCACAGTGCATTTCAATTGCTTCAGTCATATAAGTTTATCATCTTTTTATTACCTCTGCCACTGAAGGTAGATGGAGGTTATGTTTTCACTCCTGATTGCCTATTTGTATGTCTCTCTGTCTGTCTGTCTCTCTGTGAGCAGGATATCTCAAAAAGTTGTGGACGTATTCAGAGAATCTTGGTGGACAGGTTGGGTGTGTGACAAGTATGAATTGATTAGATTTTGGTGAAGATACAGATCTGGGCACTGTCATTTTTTAAGTGATTCTTCACCATTGAGTGATCGGCCAAAAATAATACACAACATGATGCCTCAAAATATTGTGGACAGATTCAGAAAAAAACTTGGTGGATGATTTTTGCAGTTGACAAGAACAAGCTGATTAGATTTAAGGTTAAGATTCGCATGGAGATCCGACCTGTCAGTGGGATACAAAACATAAACCATATATATATACTGTACCTATATAAAGTCTACACCCCCTTAAAGGCCCGGTCACACCTTGACGTTTTAGCCAACGTATGCCGATTTTTGAATTTTTTTTCTAAAACGCTGGCACACGTTGAATACGTTATGGGTAAGTTTTGATAACATTGAGAGCACACTGAAAAACACTGCCATACGTCGTTGTACGCTGGCTTTAAACATTGTACTTTTTGGTTGTCCTCAAATTTTTTCATGCTTGAAATTTCACGACGTATGCCGGCGTATGACTCACATGTTCCGCTACGCTGGCCACAAGTTGTATGCACGGTCTGCGATCGTTGACAGACATCAACACATGCTACTTGTAAGTTAATCATAAGTTGAGACACGCCGAGGTAATGTTTAGCGTACCCGAAACTTATTTCTAACCCATGATTAACGTGTTGTTGGCACGTTACGCGAGTGTTGCCACACATCGACAGACGTTACTTTGAAGTTACTCATAGGCTGAAAGACGTCGGTATAATGGATCGTCCTTGCGTCAGCGTCCACGGCCACGGCCAGGACACTTATTTGCAGCATTCTTCAAACTTTTCTTCGGCATGACGAGGATGTTCACACTTCGATGTCTTGCTTGGCTACGATTCCAATTGTCCATCAGCAGTGTCTATTTAAAATAGTCGAGTTTGAGCGTTTTAACACGTTCAGAAGAAACACTTCAAATTTCCAAACCCCAGCGTCAAAAAACAAAGGCGAGTGACAGCAATTTAAATCGTTCATTGTAAACAATGAAAATAGCTGAGTGGTACCGTTTAAAAGTCGTTGAGTGTAAAAAAAATCCATTGTTGAGCGTAAGCATCTACTTTCAATAGTGGAGATGCAGCCATTTAAATCGTTGAGTGGCAGCCTATGAATAGCAAACCCTACGTCACCGGCAAAGATAAACTGCCGCACGATATGGATAAGTTAGGCTATTGTTGGGCATAGTTTGTGAACGCCGGCTTCACGATAATTATCCGTTGGTATATCGTATCTATAAGTAATCAAAGTGCTCTATGCACATTATTAGTTCATTGTGCATTTGTCCAACCCGTTATGAATAGACCTAAATCGTAAAAACAAGCTATAGCTCATTGTTGAAAAAGCCCCATAAAAAATTAGCGCGAAGAACTTCGAACAATGGTGAAAAGATGTCTCCTACCAGTGGAAACGCGGACGCAAGGACGATCCATCATAACCCACACCCTCCCCCTCACACTTACCTACTACTGCCAACATGAACAAACTACTACTAATACTAATACTAATACTAATACTGATACTGATACTGATACTGTTACTGCTGACATGGACATCGACTCAAAAAGGACTCGAAAACACTGTTGGGTTCCCCTTTTATGAACACCATTTTTATATACCAATTCCCAAAATCGCTGGGAACACGTCTTTATATGGCAGTTGTAAGCTAGAAACACGTTCATTTATTTTTTTTGTCGACCGGAAGACGTCATTGGAATACGTCTACATACGTCGATGTGTGTTGGGACTACGTAAAGAATTGGTTCAAAGCACGTCAAACATAAGTTAGAAATAAGTTTCGCGTAAAAAAAGACATTACCGCGACGTGTTTCGACTTATGAGTAGCTTATAAGTAGCCTTTGTGGACGTGTGTAAGCGTCCACATATCGTGTGTAAAACTTATCCCCATCGCATGCAGAACGTGTGTCATACGCCGAGTACGTCGTAAAATTTTGAACATGTTTAAAATTTCTTGACGTACTCTACTTACTACGACGTATGATAGCATACTTTAGCATTCTACTCATGTATACCAAACTTACTCATACCGTATTTGACGTGCCCCAACGTTTTAGACACATTTTTCTTAGGTCGGCATACGCTGGCAAGATCGCCAAAGTGTGACCGCGATGTTGACACTTCCATTTCTACGGCAGTTATGATTCGAATCGTTGTGCATCAGCCTTTTAATAGGCTACGTCACGACATCGTCGGCGATGCATGCAACGCGCTATGCCTAAGTTAGACTATCGTTGGGCATCAGTTGTGTAGGCCGACAACAGGTTCAGCATTCGTTGGTATAAGTTATCTATAACACAACGAAACGTTCTGTGTCCGTTACCAATGCGTTATACATAAGACCAAGTTGCTATGAATACGTCCGAATCTTTAAAAAAAAACATCAAAAGTTCAACGCAAGCCAGCGTTTTACATACATTTAATACGTTGCCATCGCTGGCTAAAACGTCAAGGTGTGACCGGGCCTTAAATAATTTTCACCTTTTGTTGCCGTATAGCCTGGAAATAAATTGCATTAAATCAGGCTTTTCCCACCTTTATTTACACATCATATCCCACAACTTCCAAGTGAAAAACAAATTCTACAAATTTCAGAAAATTAATTAAAAGCACAAAACTAGAATATGTTGGTTGGATAAGTGCCCACCCCCTTATAATAGCAATTGTAAATTTGCTCAGGTGAAACCAGTTAACCTTCAAAACCACACACAAGTTAATTGGCCTCCACCTGTGTTAAACTGTAGTGATTCTGATTATTTCAGAATAAAATCAGCTGTTCCTGAAGGTTTCCTTTGCTGCGAAGTATATTTCACAGTAAAGACTCAACCATGAGAACCAAGGAGCTTTCAAATGACCTCTGCGATAAAGTTGTTGAAAGGCACAGATCAGGGGATGTGTATAAAAAATATTTCAAAGGCCTTGAATATCTCTTGGAGCACAGTCAAGACAATCATAAGAAATGGAAGGCGTATGGTACCACCAAAACCCTGCGTAGATTAGGAAGTTCCTCCAAAATGGATGACCAAGCAAGGAGGGGGACTGATCAGAGAAGCCACCAGGAGGCCAATGGGACCTTTGAAAGAGCTACAGGCCTTTATGGCAAAGACTGGTCACTGTGTGCATGTGACAACAATATCACAAGCACTCCACAAGTCTGGCTTGTACAGTAGGGTGGCAAGAAGGAAGCCATTACTCAAAAAAGCCCACCTTGAGTCCCATTTGAAGTATGCAAATAACTACTACGGAGATTCTGAAGCCAGGTGGCAAAAAGTTTTGTCTGCTGATAAAACCAAGATGAAACTTTTTGGCCTAAATGCAGAACGTTAGGTTTGGTGAAAATCCAACACAGCACATCACCCAAAGAACACCATCCCTACTGTGAGGCATCGTGGTGGCAGCATCATGTTATGGGGATGTTTTTCATCAGCAGGGACTGGGGCACTTATCAGGATAGAAATGCAAATGGATGGATAGATGGAGCAAAATACAGAAAAAATATGAGAGCAAAACCTGCTGCCCTCAATAAGAAAGCTGAAATTGGGGCGGAAGTTCACTTTTCATCATGACAATGACCCAAAGCCACAGCCAAAGCTACACTGGAGTGACTAAGGCCTAAGTCACATTTGCCACGGCGGCCATGGGGTCTCCAAAATCTATGGCCACTAGCAATTATAGGGCGGCCGCAGTATTTCCACGGTCACACAATGTAGCAGTCACATATGTTTTTTTATTTTTCGGGTAGCCGCATGGCGTATTTATAAATTGTGGAGACCGAAAACGTGGGGTTGCCATACGGTCTTTGATTTGATGTCGCACGGTGACCTTAGGGCGTCCCTGCAGCGGCCATAGAATTTTCAAGGCAGACGCAAGGTAGCCTCAAGGTGCCCGCAAGGCGATCGCAGGGGGGCCCTAAGGCGAACATGCGGCCAGACGGACGGTAACGAGTGGGTTCATTTATTGTTTTTTTTAACCATTTTTTTTTTCGGCTTGTCGAATCGAAAAAAAAAACCAGCACAAATCAAGGTGAAAACACGAGGTAAAGTAGCGATCGACACACGAGAGATGCTTTCACGAGTACTTCCACCGACGAACTGAATGAACAAAGCGCGGAGATGCAGCTTGAACAGGTGGGGGAGACACGTGAACAAACATGAATGCTACGTTGTGTTCGGTTTTTTAAAATGTATTCGGTTTTTAGGGCAAAATTCATTTTTCATTGATAAGAGACTACGGAAGCCGCACGAATAGCGCAAGCCCACCGTACGCCCTACGTACGGTCGACGTGGAACACAACTACGTCACAACTACGGCATGTCGAATTGCTATAGCGAACGTAGAAATGAAAAAAGTTATAACTCCGCGTTATAATTCCACGGCGACCCCTACAGCCTGTAAAAGATAGCCAAACGGCGTAGGGCCACCCTGCGGCCGCCGCACGTTTCTGTCAATTCAGAAGGCGTACAGCCACCGTATCCTCGCCGTAGAGCAAATGTGACTTAGGCCTAAGGAACAAAAAGATGAATGTCCTTGAGTGGCCCAGTCAGAGCCCCGACCTATATCCAATCGAAAATCTGTGGCATGATTTGAAGATTGCTGTCCATCAACACTCCCCACACAACCTGACTGAGCTTGAGCAGTTTTTTTACAGAAGAATGGAAAAATATTGCCCAATCAAGGTGTGCAAAGTTGGTCGAGACCTATCCCAACAGACTCATCGCTGTAATTGCTGTTAAAGGTGCTTCCACCAAGTATTAACTCAGGGCGGTGGGCACTAATCCAACCAAGATATTCTTGTTTTATATTTTTAATAAATTTTGTGAAATTTGTGGAATTTGTTTTTCACTTGGAAGTTGTGGGTTATGATGTGTAAATAAAGGTGGAAAAAGTCATGTTCGATGCAATTGAATTCCAGGCTATAAGGTAACAAAAGGTGAAAATTTTGAAAGGGGGTGTCGACTTTCTATAGGCACTGTATGTAATTGGTCTGAGGAAGTCTGCTGTGAAGCTGGTGAAACATCACATGAGATCAGGTCTGCTCTTGCTTATTGCTCAAATTAGCGAAGTAGATCTAGTTTTAACTCTTGGTTGGAAGTGCCTTCTTCTTTAAAAATGTGTCATCCCAACCACCCCAATCTTATACGAACATTATATATATATATATATATATATATATATATATATATATATATATATATATATATATATATATATATATATATATATATATATATATATATATATATATATTTTGTAGTTATTGATATTTTATCTTGTGCAACTACCTTGCCTGGGTAATAAAACATACTGAGAAGTTGAACAAACTCTTTAAAGGTGGTCAGTTTGTACAAAAAGCAGGTGATGAAGAGAGAATTTCATTTTGGATGACGGGAGATTGAAAGGAGTGTTGTGAAATAGGTGGGAGAAGTGGGGAGAGAAGGTAATATAGGTTTGAATGAAGTAAGAGCAGGGAAGGGTTGGAGCATGCAGTGGGAGTTTTTTTTTTTTAAGTAGTTGGTGGTGCTTTCATTTTGAACATGCACAGTATATACTTATCTACTTTCCTTCACTCACCTCCTATATGTCAGGAGGCATGTATGGATCTTGGGTAGTTGGGAAGGGGGGAGTCAAAATGACCTTATATTTGCCAATGTAATAAATGCCTGTTCTCTCGTCATATCACCCGTAGGCTTTACCAGGTGGTGATGGGTATCAGGACAATGGAAAAAGTCTCAAACGCTACACTTTGGAGGAGTTTGCAATGGATCACTTCAGGTTGGTTTGTATTACAGCAATCCTGTCATATTGTCAATTATGGAAATAATATAATTTCATTTCTATTGCTGAAAAATGGAAATTTTTTAACACTTTAAGAGAATCTTACAATGTTTGGATTGGGGTTAGACCATCCACAAAAGTATGAGCCTTGCCTGCTGGGCAACTATACTAGTAGGTGGTGCCATCATTTTTTTTTAACATGTGGTATATACTCAACTACTCTTCCCTGATGACCTCCCATTTCAGGCCGCCACCAAAGCACACACTGAGTCGAGTAATGGTGAGCCGGCCAAGAGCACGGCAGAGAGCATGGGTTTGCGCTCGGGAGCCATTAAAGCAACCTCTCCTCCGAAAGTTGGCTGCAAGTGAGGAGCTTAGCCAGGATGCCTGCTCAGCCTTCATGGATATCCTCTTTGCTAGTTGTTCTTTTACTTGCTCTTGAGTACTCATGACAAACTCTTAGTTGTCTGAAGTTTCAAGTTTGAGTCCAGCCTAATCTCTCATTTCCCTTCTCTTTCTGTGAGCAATTGTATTTCCCATGCTGTTAGGTAAATGATCAGTCATATAAATTGGGAATGTAACTAGCTCATTCTAATTGATGCAGATACTCAGCCATTAGCTTGGTGGATTGGAGATCGTGTCACAAATTTGGCAGGTCCAGGTACCTAACCTTGACAGGCTTAAATACCTTTTCAGTAAGCTTACACAAACCCCTTAACCGACAATGCACCCATCCTGAAGTACATGGGAGATTACCCATCCCGAAGGTTGCACAGTGGCATAGAGCTCACAAACCAAATATTCGAGGTGGCATTGAAAGCAGAGCCGATGAAGGATGAGATCTATTGCCAAATTCTGCGGCAACTCACCGAAAACCACGTACGGTAAGATCACGTCGAGACATCAACCTTTCAACAGCAGGTATTAGAACAAGTTTTATTTGTACTCTTTGCTTTCACTCCTGAAGAAATGCAAACTTAATCCATTTACAAACAGCTGCAGACAGTGAGGGAGAGTTATTTATTGTGTCGGCCATTAAGGATGGAAGACATGCTTGAACAGATCGTATAACAAGGTTTAATGTGCAGTCTCAAGTTAATCATTGTGCAGAAAGTGAAAATGTTCAAAATGTAAGCAATCACGTAGACTGTCGAGCATAGACATTTCTGGCCAGCCTAGTTTCTAAGTTCTGTGCATTGTGGTTGTATTTTTATCTGTTGTTTTGGTCACCATTGCAGATATATTGTTATGGTCCTGCGAAACCATCGCTCTCCAAGGCAATGGCACACAACATATAGTGGTTCCTGAGATAGTTATTTCATTAGTATTCATTTTAGATTGCCCTTCCCTTATGTGTTATGGGTTTATGGGTCAATATGCATTGCATGGGTTCTAGTTAGGTTTTTCTGCCCCTTCATGACCTATCTTGCTTTGCTGCACATGTGAACCTCTCCTTCCTTCACGCTTCCTTCACGTACCAACGACCATAATAACACGGGGCAAGTCATTTGCATACACGCGCCATTCCCCGATTGAATCACGCACCATTACCCAATGGACACTTCAACTCGAGCTTCACCATACTCGAACCTCAAAGCTACAACCTTTTATCCACCATCAAGATTCCTTTGTTATAATCACCACACCTTTGAACCATAATCCAAGCATGTTTACATTTCCGCCTCAACCACAATGAACAACCACAACCACGATGCCTCAACCATCATGAACCACCACATCATAACTCACAACTATGCTGCTGCTACAAACACCTCAACCACAGTCACCACCACCACCGACCACCACTCCCTTCAGAAGCAACAGGAGATGGGGGAGCATGGTATACTATTTGTGGAACTCTTACTCTGAACGCTCAGGCATCCAACTCAGAACACAAGTGTACACGGAACCCCATTCAACATCATATGGATAGCCCGAGCCCTAGCACTCCGCTCAATTATGGCCCCCATTGGGTGTCCAGCGAGTGTTCTTGGCCGGAGAGCGCAACCGAATACCCCGGCGCCATATTAATCTTGGAGCTAAAGTGTGTGGGGGATTTCAAGGCAAGTGAGCCCATGAGAGTGTCGTTGAGGAGTTTGCGAACAGGCTGAGTGGAGATTTGGGGGTCTGGGTGCTTTGGGGGATCCTGAAGAGTTGTGGAGTGCCTTCAAGACCACCGTCCTTGATGTTGCCGGTGGATGTCTTGGAACTCATTGGAGGGCGAAGAAGAAGTTTGTCTCTCAAGTGACACTGGATACCATTGACCAGCGTCGCAGGGCCAGGCTGAATGGCAGAGCTGAGCTGTTTAGGGAGCTGAAGCGTTTTACTGTACGTGCACTAAGGGTGGACAAGGAGGCCTATGTGCAAGGAATCTGTGAGAGGGTAGTGCACCACCTGTGGTCAAGTGATCCTCATCCTGCTTGCAGGGGAATTCACACATTGCGTACCTCTAGCCCGTCCCTCGGTTGACTGCAGAAGGTGGTGGGCACTTGATAGAGGAGTGAAGTGAAGGCCCACTGGGCCGGTTATTTGAGCGGCTGTTCCAGGCCTATCCACCAGCTGTTGGGTTGGATGTCAGGGGTGTTACTATCCCTATTGCTGACCTTCCAATCAACTACGGTCCACCTTCGTTTGTGGAAACAGACTGCGGTGAACCGATTGAAATGGGATCAAGCTCCTGGGATTTGTGGCATCCATGCTGAACTTCTCAAGGCTGGTGGAAATGCTGTACTCATGTCATTGCATGCAGTTCTGTGCTCTGCCTGGAACACAGGCATCATCCCAACTGATTGGAAGAGGGGCCTTGTTGTCCCTCTCTGAAAAGGGAAGGGTGATCGCCAAGACTGCAACAACTACTGAGGGGTGACGCTGCTCTCCGTGCCGGACAAGGTCTTTGCTCAGATAATTCTTGATGGGGTTTGCCACCATCTGCTTTAGCACCAGTGTCCAGAGCAGTCAGGCTTCACACCAAAGAGGTCAATGATTGACCGTACCCTTGCTCGTTGGGTCTTCACCGTACGCAGACGAGAGTTTTGGCAGGGGCTGCTTGCAGCTTATGTTGATCTCTGCAAAGCGTTCAATTCAGTGAATCGGGATGCCCTCTGCGAGATTCTTGGTCTTCGTGGGGTTCCACCAAAACTGATCAATCTGATGTCTCAAATCTACTCTGGTACTAAGAGTGCTGTGAGATGTGGTGATACCATCTCTGACTTATTTCCAGTTGTTACTGGAGTTCGTCATGGGTGTGTTCTGGCCCCCACACTTTTCAGCACTTGTATGGACTGGATTATGGGGAGGATGTCGGAGAGATCAAGTTGCGGTGCATCGTTTGGGAATGTCAAGATGTCGGACCTTGATTTCACAGATGATGCAATCATCTTTGCAGGGATTCTGGATATCCTTTTGGGGGCCCTCGAGGTGCTGAATGAGGAGTCAGAGCCACTTGGATTACGGGTTTCCAGGGTTAAAACTAAGATCCAGGCTTTCAATGACATATGGGATGCTGCTATCCTGTCTGTACCTTTTTGTAGTGAAGATGTTGAGGTCACGGAGAGATTCACTTACCTTGGCAGTGATATTCATGTTTCTGCTGGCTATGAGCCAAAGGTCAACAGACATCTGGGTCGGGCCTGGGGAGTGATGGATTCACTGGATCTTGGGGTGTGGCACTGCTGGTACCTGTGCGGGAAGACGAAAGTCTGAGTCCTCAGGTCCTTTGTGCTTCCAGTCTTGTTCTATATATGTGAGACTTGGACTCTGACCAGAGATCTGAGAAGGAGACTTAATTCCTTTTGTCCCAGGTCTCTTCGGAAAATCCTTGGCTATCGCTGTTTGGACTTTGTGTCCAAGGAGCGGTTGCTGAGAGAGACTCAAATGAGATTTGTCACCTGCATATAGTGCGTGAGCGTCAGCTGCAGCTGCATGGACACGTGGCTCGTTTTCCTGATGTTGATCCTGCTCAGCAGATTCTCTCAGTGAAGGAGCCTCGAGAGTGTCGGGGGCAATGGGCCGACCACATTCCTGGTGGTTGCAGCAGATTGATCAACATCTCAAGGAGATGGGGATATGCCTGGCATCTGCCTGCGTGATTGCCAGTCAGAGGCGCTTGGAGCACCAACAGAAAGTGGACGCAGTGACACACTGCTCCGATGCATGCTCCCATACCTGACTTGACTTGAGGCCATTTCTGCTCCCGAATCCCTGCGTGGGCTGAGCTAGAAGTAGAGCAATTGTCTATACACCAATAGGGGTACTGGAAAACACCAACAGCTCACTCTGATCCGATGTTAAACTCCTCCCTCACCAGGGAACTATAAAGCGCAGTGTGTTCCGCACAGAAAGACAGTCACAGCTGAATGGCAAGAGATATACACACGACCCTACTTTGGCTTGGTGGTGAGAGGTGGAACGGAGCGGAGCTCACAGAGAGGGGTGCTGGGCGAGCAGGAGATTCAGGCTCCAGGCTGAGTGCAGTCATTTGAGCCAATAGCATCAAACACTTGCAGACTTGCTTACATATTAATAGGCTATCTCCTCACACATTCTTTTCTATATTTCCATCTCATTTGTTGTGGATGCATACTCATAGAACGTGCATCAGCAATCACCTGGGCAAGTCCCATATGGTTGTCCCCTTCAGGGCAGCCCCACTAGTATCCACCTTTTACAGTTTCCTCTCTACACCTCAATTGCCCTCACTTGCCAATCATCGCACCCCTCACCGCACCTCCCTCTGACCATGCACGTTAGATACCCCAGTTTTCCTCCTCCTTCCCCCTCCTCCTCTGTCATTCACTTGCACAAGTCCGTTGACTGCGTCTCGTAAAAAGAGGGTGCCAACACCTCGTACTTTCTCTCCTCTCTCTGAACTTTCTAATTTTCCTCGGAACTGTTTCTGATGGCGCCTGTCATGTTGGCAAAGATAAGCCTGTTGAAGTATTAGATCAGTTAGCTCTGCCCTGTTTCTTCTATTTTGTATATAATTGCATTTCTTTTGCCACACCTTACCAATCCTTGCTTTTCCCTGCTCTTCGTATTTTCTGGAATAAATGCCCTGCCTAGAGCACACATACTGTACTTTTCCTCACCCTTTTCATAATAAATTGCTTGTATTATAAATGTACCCAGTTCGCAGCATCTTTTACTCCATTGGTCCAGTGTAGTCCACATGTCGTGTTAGCCGGGAAGTTTTACCCCACATGATTTGTTCTTGTTAGCCAGCGCAAACTCACTGTTTCACTTGGCAGTAATCTGGGTGTGCGTGGAGGGCACGAAACTCACTTGGTGCGGTCGTCCACAGGAAAGGTAACACGTGAAGTTGTGAAAACCCTGCCAGGATTGGCGGTACCAATCGCCATTCATGGTTGATTAGCAACCTGTCAAGTCACATAGTTATACGTGGCTGGTGGCCTCAGGACTGGGTGTTCGGGAAGAACTCAAGTGCTTCCCCTCGTGGTGAACCTCAAACTACAGCCCGTTACAATTGGTGTGTGAGCCCCGTAACTAAGCAGCATGGTGAGTGGGGTGGGATGGCATGTCGGGTGTGGCACATGATTTGTAACATGGTGTCAGCTTTCCTGGCACACGTGAATAGCACGAAGGCCGAAACTTGGGCCGTGGGGTAACCACGTGGCCCAGAGGGCACGTTTAATGCAGAAGGTCATGAGAAACTTTGTATCGGTAAATGATGAGAACAAAGATGGTTAGAATTGGAAAGATTAGCGACTTCATTTCGATTGATGATGGGAGTTTAATATTTTTGTAAATTGGAGGACCAGCATGGTCCTGACCATTGAGGAATGCATGGAGGAATGTTTGTTGAGAGAGAGATTCAGGGTGTGAATGAAGTGCTGGCAATTTTTTTTAGGATTCAACGACTGAATAAATGGTACAAGGTGGGTGTTAGTGGAATATGATATACGCCTCATGGAGATGAACCCTCGCCTGCATCGGTATTTGAGTAGAGGGGGGTTAATATGTTTTTTGATTGGGAAGGTTTCTGCCGTTGGTGTTGTTGGTAGAAAGTGTTTGTTTTGCAAAGGCGCAATAATGATGTTGAAGGGCTGGGAGTAACCATGGTGTTGGCTTTGTGGTTAGGGTGGCTGGCTTGGGATCATAGAGTCTTGAGTTCAAGCCCCGTTGGCCACTAAATTAACACCAGGTAGGGTTGACTCAGCCTGTCATCCTTCTGAGGTCGGTGAAATGAGTACCAGTTTACTGGTAGAGGGGCACAGCATCAGCGGCACAACTGTGCTTCCAAGAAATGATAGCTACCTGACAGCCAAGCTGCCGTAAGCAAGAACAAAACAGGGCTGGGAGAGTGGTTCATTGAGAGTAGTAATTGTTGTGGAATGCACCCCGGCGCTGGGAGCCAGTCAACCGCAGTAGGCCGTGTGTCGAGCGGACAGTTAGGGTGTGTGTAGTGGGCACTGGTACCCGAGGGAAGGGGCCTGGTGCACCAGATGCCATGGGGGGCATCGGGGAGCGGGCCTCCCCCACAGTTCAGATAGGAAGCAGGTAAGCTTGGAGGTGGCCCTGGGGGTGCCATGTGTGAGTTGTTTGAAGGCAGATAGGCCTGCAGGGGCGACCACACTGCCCAGGCACAATTTTGTGCGACGGGACAGAACGAAAATCTGAGGGCCAGGCCCAAATTTGATGAAGCACCAACACGTGTGGCGATGGGAAAATTGGTTGCATAGAACCACTGTTGAGGGGTGGAGGGGGTGTATTGATAATGGAGAAATTAGTTTTTGTGATGTTAGGTTCGAGTCAGGATGCTCCTCCTTGTTACCATTATTCTGTGATTGCAGCCGCTGGATAATGGGGTTGGGTAATTGGACTTTGAGTGGACTCATTGTGTCCCAAATTTTAAGAAGTGGTATGCACAACCTCAATCGGGCTACTCCGCCAGAGAGCCTTGTGGTGCCATGCCACATCATTTGTTTGTCACCATGCAAGTGTGTTGATTTCCTCTCGGGAGATAAGTTAGTGAGATTAATGGACCCGGGAGGAATAGATTAGCTATCAGGGTTTAAAGGGACAGGACTTAGGTGAGCAATATAGTTCAAGGAATAAAGGGGGTAGAGGGTAATTAAAGGGATGAGTGGGGTAGTTAGGTTTACGTTTTGGCCGAAGCAGGCCAACTGATCTGCCCCCACACTTCTTTCCCCCATGACAGAGTGAGACAATCATGAGGCTGGCCAGTGTTACCTGCCTACCTGGTTTGCCTTCCTGGTTTGCCTTTGCCATGCCTTGTTTGCCTTCTTTGCCTTGCCTGCTGCCCTTGCCATGCCCTCCTGCAGCCCATTGGTGATCATTGCCACATCACAAAAGATTGTCATGTGGGCAGACATCATTGCTCAACATTGCCATGCCACAAAAGATTGCCAGTGGGCAGCTACACCACAAGGACTGCGTGTGAGCAGTCCAGAGAGTGCAAACATAAAGGCCATTCCAAATTGCCTGTGAAACGGTGTATGGCCTGCTGTGGTCGGGTAAGCTGCCTCCAGAGGCTGGGTGAGAGAGCCAGCAGTGGCAACCAAAACGTTGTGTTGCACTCGACATTCCCTGCCTCATGTTAACACTTTCTTTTCCAGCTTCTTGACCATTATTCAAGGATGTTAGAGATTTTTTGGTTCAGATTCTTCCAAAAGCACCAAATTTGGCCGATATGTTGCCCATACCATACTTTTTCGATTTTAGACGGGCGCCAAGATGGGCGCCCCCCTCCCCCCCCCCCGAGGCCGCCATATTGGCGAAATCCAATTATGGCCGCCATCCGGGTTAGAGGTCAATCGTAGTTAAAAAATCAAAAGGGCTAAAATCATGAATAATGCCACTTCTTAGGGGTTTTTGGGGTCAGGGAATCTGATTCTGATCTCATTTTGATGATTTCAGGTCATGGTCACCCCATTTTGGGTTCAAAGGTCAAAGATCAAAAGTGGTACGACTAAAAATTCAACAAAAATTATTCAGGAACAATTTTTATTAAAATACTTCAGGAATAACATCTGCTGACAAAACGCCGCTATGTACGCTCAGGACATATCCGTGGAACTCTTCCAGTGAGAAGTTGTCCTGAGCTTTACTATCTATATTATCCACATCGTGGGTGGTGAAGACCTTGGGACGGCTGTTGGTGGGTACCACCACCCCATCCTGAGCATGGCGAGCACCGCATGCGCAACATCTCGCTTCACTTCCATGACGCGATTGTACGATACCGAGATACCCTGTTCTTGGTCAATCCCAATCTGTTTTTTGTCCCGTGTGTGTCCGTGCAGCTTGAGGCCACGATACAGGGGGAAGGGGGTTTCTCGCTCCTTGTTGTGCCGTACTGCAGATGTCTTGACTGCATGGTGTGTACCCTTACTAGTATTGTAGATGAGCAGTTGTGAGATGTTGCATGCGATCTTCTCCCGCGCATCCAGATTGGCGTCGCCACCGATCTTCTCACGTCCACGAAGAGCTGACGGGCCCCGGAGAACTACATTGAAGAAACTTCTCATCTCGTTGACTGAAGCTGTGAGGCAGTTAAGGGGGAAGGAGCCGTCAAAAGGCTCCTGACTCAGTAGACAAAACTTGTGCATCATCACCGCAGCCCACATGAACGTAAGTGCATCCTCTTGACCAATCTGAGACCAATATGTCTTGGCCAGCTCATCAACCACCTTCAGTTTGTGAGATATGTAAATATCCTTCCTGCCTTCATTCCCCTTGGAAAACTCAGCCCATTCAGGCAGGATGTCAAGAAGGTGATCCTTGTATCGAGTTGAGTGTGGCTCTTTTTTGTCTCGGCATGGGTGGCCTTGATCACTCATAAGCTTTTGATACATCTCGCGTAGCTCTGAGAGCTTAAATACGGTGGTGTCCGAATGTTCGATCAGGGCTACAATTTGAGCGCAGATGATGGGATCGAGGGTGGAGGTGCGGGACCCACCGATTCTAGTCGCTCGGCAGCGCGAGTGGAGTCTCGCAAACGTACATAACACTGATGGTGATAATAGGCATCAGCCGCATGTGCATCAGACGCTACGGAAACCAGTCTGCCAAGTAAATGAAAGTTTTTGTTTGTCTTCGCCCAACTCTTTAGATTGGCATCTACGACATCGGTTAATACCTTGTGGAGGTTGGCCTGGTCCTCCCCCTCACAGATTACACAACACTTGACATTGGCTGGAGGCTGAAATTCCACAGATGACCTGATTTTTGGGGACTATTCTGAGAGCTGGCTTCTTTGTCTCGCTTCTCTCTCGCCTGTTTGACATGAGAACTACTACAATAACTCCTGCAAGTTTTGTGATACCTAGCCTTATGCGATTTTAGAGTTGCTGCAATACCTGAGCCATCATTCAACTGACGAATCGTGACATTGATACCAGAAGGAAGATTATTGGCTTTGATGTCTTTGAAATCTCTCTCAAGTGATACAAGTCCCTCCTCCTTCGGAGTTTGCAAGGCTTCTCCAGTTTTGTCCGATTGACAAAGACAACAGAGTCCCCAATTCATAATTTTGGTAGAGGACATAGTTCGACACTCATATTATGTAAGCTCGTCGTCGCGATGAACTTTCGTCTCGTCATCACGGCGACACGATGGCAGGCTGAGTTGCAGGTTCCAGATCCACTCCTGACTTTTGATTGGTAACCCAGGTAGGCCATAGAGGCTGTAGGCAGGCCATTTTGAAATGACGCCCCAAAAACGCCAGGTTTGACCCCAAAATGACATTTAGGGTGACCTTGAGGGGTGACCTTGACCTCAAATCGTTGAAATAAAATCAGAATCGGATTCCCCGACCCGGAAAACCCCTAAAAAGTGGTATTATTCATGATTCTAGCCCTTTTGGTTTTTTTTAACTACGATTGACCTCTAACCCGGATGGCGGCCATAATTGGATTTCGCCAATATGGCGGCCCCGGGGGGCGCCCGTCTTGACGCCCATCTAAAATCGAAAAAGTATGGCATGGGCGACATATGGGCCAAATTTGGTGCTTTTGGAAGAATCTGAATCAAACAGTCCTGATAATGCCCTAACATCCCTGACTACATGGGTAGTGTAAGTATTAGAAATATACATAGTTCTTGGTGTTGAGCCCACATGTTTGTGTTTCATTTTAATTCTGGCAGTTTTAGCATAAGGCTGTCTGTGTCTGTGGTGGAGTGGTGACCCATCCAGGATTGTGTCCAATAGCCAAGGAGACTACTTAGGCAGCACCAACGCTTTGCACAGAGTATGGTCCCAATGGATGGATGGATTTATATTTTCATTTGCAGATGCTTTCCGACGGCTCTTTGATTTTTTTTCCTGGTGCATCGCCTTTGATGTCCGTCGGCACACAAAATTACTGTGCTTCCCCATTGTCTGGGGTCACTCTCCTGCGTTTTTTTCATGTTTTTTTCCTTTGATTTTTCCATTTTTTTCATTTATTTATGTTCCCTTTTGTGGATGTTGTCCGATGATTCTGCGAAATATTCCGGTGTACCAGCTTCGATGTCCATTGGCACGCAAAATTTCAGCTTTCTACGTCACCCGGAAGGTACCGATCTTTAATATCAGTCATTGAGTCAGACAGTGGTTAGGTTAGAAATATATATATATATATATATATATATATATATATATATATATATATATATATATATATATATATATATATATATATATATATATATATACACATGTAGATGTATATCCAACAATTGGCCCTTAATTGATGTAACACATAAAATGGTACAGTTGGAATGGGGTGTAAACAATCCTTCTCAGCGAGGTCACAAAATGGTTGGAGTGTACATTGAACTAAATCAATCTGTGATTGCATGTAAGCACAAAGAGGACTGTGTTGATCGATGATGGTGCAGGTATAGTGAAGAACGTGGATGGGAGCTGCTTTGGCTGTGTACTGGACTCTTCCCACCAAGCTGTCTACTCTTGCCGCATGTGCAACGCTTTATCCAGTCACGCAGACGTGAGCCCCTCAGTGCCGACTGCCTCCAGAGGATCTTCAAGAATTTACGGTACATTGAAATATCCACAAAATTATTCGTGGGGCTCAAATATAGCCTGTTGTTGGCTTAATGGCTAGAGTGGTGGGCTTGGGATCCTGGGGTCCTGAGTTCAAATCCTGCATGGCTGTTGAATTAATACCAGGTGGGGTTGACTCAGCCTGTCATTCTTCCGAGGTTGGCAAAATGAGTACCAGTCTGCTGGTATCCTGTGTCGGAGTGGCGACCTGTCCAGGATTGTGCCTGATCGCCAAGAAGACTGCTTAGGCAGCACCAACGCTCTGCACAGAGTCTGGTCCCAATGGATGGATGGGATGGATGGATGGGGCTCAAATCAACTGCTAAGCCCAAAATGTTGACTATCATGTTTTGCGTACACAACCGTGCACACATGTACACACACATGTGCACACAAATGCACACACATGTGGTTCCAATAAGACTTTTGTTTATCATTACAATTTTATGTTTGAAGATCAAGTATCTTTGATGAAATTTGTGTTTCTGATATTGGTAACCAATACCAGAAGTCACAATTCCAACTGTAATACATTTTCTGAAAACCAAGAGTGTAGTGAGTGAGATAACAAAAGGGTTGAAATGCGAATAATTATCAAATTTCCGATCAATGAAAACATCCCTGTTAAAATTTACAGAGGGTTGGCTGCCCAGTGTAACAGTGATGGGTTCTTGTTGTTATACAGGGTGTCCGAGAAATCACTATGGAACATAAAAGTAATACATATATATTTTTTTTAATATATATTTTAAATTGAAAGAAATTTAAATCATATTGAAAATATGGTCAACCAATTGCATTGCATGACTGTTGAAGTATTTAATTAATTATTTAACTTATTTTACTATCTGTTAATATATAATAGGCAAAGCCTAGAAGCGAACGTAGAATTCTTCTTACATTCGCTTCTTAAATATATCAAATTAAACAGTCTTTTTGCTATGAAAAAATAAATATTACCTTAACATTACCTTCACAACAACTACACCGCCAAGAACAGGATCTCATCTGCAAAAATAAATATTACCTCAACATTACCTTCACAACAACAACTACACAGCCTAGAACAGGATCTCATCTGAAAACAAAAAAAAAAATCCTTAACATGACCTTCACAACGACAACTACACCGACGAGAATAGGATCTCATCAAAAGAAAATAAATATTACCTTAACATTACCTTCACAACAACAACTACACCGCCGAGAACAGGATCTCATCTGCAAAAATAAATATTACCTCAACATTACCTTCACAACAACAACTACACAGCCTAGAACAGGATCTCATCTGAAAACAAAAAAAAAATCCTCAACATTACCTTCACAACAACGACTACACCGCCTAGAACAGGATCTCATCTGCAAAAATAAATATTACCTCAACATTACCTTCACAACAACAACGACACAGCCTAGAACAGGATCTCATCTGAAAACAAAAAAAAAAAATCCTCAATATTACCTTCACAACAACAACTACACCGCCTTGAACAGGATCTCATCTGAAAAAAATGAATATTACCTCAACATTACATTCACAACAACTACACTGCCTATAACAGGATCTCATCTGAAAAAATAAATATTACCTCAACATTACCTTCACAACGACAACTACACTGCCTAGAACAGGATCTCATCTAAAAAAATTAATATTACCTCAACATTATACCTCAACATTACCTTCACAACAACAACTACACCACCTAGAACAGGATCTCATCTGAAAAAAAAAATTCCTCAACATTACCTTCACAACCACAACTACACTGCCTAGAACAGGATCTCATCTGAAAAAAATAAATATTACCTCAACATTACCTTCACAACAACAACTACACCGCCGAGAAAAGGATCTCATCTGAAAAAAACAAATATTACCTCAACATCATACCTCAACAACAATTACACCGCCTAGAACTGGATCTCATCTAAAAAATAAATACTTGAAGTGAACGTAGTATTCTTCTTACATTCGCTTCTGACTTTACCTATAACTTGTTCACAACTGTTTACGCAATTTCCGGTTACTACGGCCTGGATTCGGGATCAGCGATCAAATAATGTAAATCACGATTAAAAATTATTTTTTGATGATGCGGGAGATATCTTTATTAAAATCAGTGGAGGAAATATTCACCATGTCTGATATTTGGGTCTTTCATGTCTCCGACGATGCCTTTATCTCCCGGGACGCATCATTCCCCATGACAAAAACTGGAAGCAAAAAAAAAAACCGGAAGCAAAAGGGTCATTGCCAACGACACGGATTCCAAAACACAGGGTATTGTGTTGCTGTTGTTGTTTTTGTTGTTTCCTGTTCTCTCATGTGCATGCGTTAAGTATGAAGCTCACTACGTTCGCTATTAATATCATATGAAATATGATCTTAATTTTTTAATGATCTTCAGTGAATTCTGAGATACTCTGTATACAAGCTTAGTTATAATCAAAGGTGCAGGTGAAATTTGAATCATGCTGGAGTATATACAGTAATCCAATTGAGGATCATGGCAGAGCCAAACCACCAAGGATGAAGAGGTTACAAGCAAGATGAGTGGGAAGTAGGGAATATATATATATATATATATATATATATATATATATATATATACATATATACAGTCATGCGCCGCTTAAAGACGTTCCGGGCAACGACGGATCACATATACGATGGATCTGCCAGCTCTGAAAGAAAAAAAAAATGAAAAAAAAATGTAACTGAAAAATTCCTATCGCCGAGTGATGTAGCCTCGTATAAAAATAGCACGTACAATTATGTACACTGTACAGTACATAATACCTCATAATGATAATAAACGACAGTGTGGCCCCATTATAATGCGATCGTTGAGGTCCATAAAATGTCATCACGAAAAAATCAGGGTCGTGCTAAATCGGGATTCAACTAAATCGGCTTTCAAACTGAACCAATGTTTGCACGTTTACCTTCGAGCAAGTAAATTACCTTTGAATTGAAGAATCCCGCAAATAAATCCTTGTTGTTACAGTCGACATTAAAGCACAAATTTATTTTTAGTGAAGCTTTTTATGTTGTCAAAACAATTGCACTGTTCCGACAATATATCACACAATTGACAGGTGCTCGCTTCTTCATTTATAAATTATAACATCGATGCAATGATTACGTATTTATAAAATCCAAACGCTAATTATTCACCTTTCTATAATCGATGCGAGAGGAGATTGTAAGCTGCTGCTAACAACACCGATGGCCGTCATGAACAGCACAAAGGTAAATCTAATGTGTCTTCCGTCTCTCTTGGATGTGTGTTACAATTGCCCGACAGTATTCAGTACAGTAACATGCTGTACAGGTTTGTATCTGAGGAGCAATAGGCTATACTATGTAGCCTAGGTGTCTTGGTTTGTGTAAGTACGATGTTCGAAAACGAAAAAATAAAAAAAAAATGATGTTCGCACAACGACAATGTCGCTTAACGACGCATTTCTCAGAACGTAACCCCGTCGTTAATTGGTGCATGACTGTATATATAAATATTGTTTGTAAAAGATTGGGGTGGTTGGGATTACACATTTTTAAAGAAGAAGAAGGTGCTTCCAACCAAAAGTAAAAAACTCGATCGACTGCTCTAATTTGAGCAAAAAAGCGAGAGCAGACCCAGTCTCAGGAAACGTTTCGCCGGCTTCGCAGCCAGCTTCAACAGGCACAATAGGAAAAAAAGTTTACATATATACAGTATATTTGTACACACATATATGTATATATATATATATATATATATATATATATATATTAATATATATATATATATATATATATATATATATATATATTAATATATATATATTAATATATCCATACAGGTTGTTCCAAAAGTCACTGAGGGATTTAGAAATTAAATAACATTTCTGGTTTTTTTTATAATTTATGATTATTTTTATACCAAAAGAAAATTTACAAAATGGAGATAAATTTGCTTTATTTATGAAAAATGATGCAGCTTGGATGTCCTCCATTTTCGGCTTCGCAGAGACGGGTTCTTTCGACAGCATTTTCCATAACAGCGAACAATAACTCTGGCTGCAGCCCTCACATTTCTGCACAGATGTTGTCCTTGAGCTGCTGAATTGTATGGGGCTTATTGATGTACACACGCTCCTTTAGGTAAACCCAAAGAAAATAATTGAGAGGCTTCAAATCAGGAGAACGTGATGGCCAAGAAATTTCTGAATTTCGTCTAATTATTCGGTGTCCATGCTCTT
>NC_140967.1:34363112-34378112 GCF_056783735.1 Eptatretus burgeri
CTTGCATATCTTCCTGTCTTATGTATGTAATGAAGAAATTAAGCAAGATCAAAGGTTTAATCTCCAGCCTGGTAATGGACAAGTCTTGTCCTAATTGAAAATATTTAAGTTCAAAGGCGTTTTAATTTTGTGGATGGAATCCAATTGTGCCAAAATTTAGTTGGACGGAGTGATTCTGCATTTCCCCAATTCCCTTTCATCCAGAAATGGCTGCCGGAAGTTTTCACCTCACCTGGTGGAAGTAGAAGCCATTCAACACAAGACCACACAGATCTTTCACAAAGTGTACTTCCCTGATGAGACTGATGAGGTGAGTGAAGCATGGGCAGACTTCGCGCGCTCGACAAAAAGATGGAAATAGTTGTTTTATTGAAGATTTAATGGAAAAAGTGCAAAATGATGTGTTCAAGAACAAATATCTAATGGCAAGAATAAATAAAACAGAAAATATTTTACCTGTTTTGGAACCTAGCCCTGGAATCCCTTGGTTCTAATTTAAATTGTGTAAATGCAGAATCACTCCTTGATTTTGACTAATTATTTACTGCGACTACTTGCCAAGCTTGCCAACTTGTGTTTTGGAGGGAAGGCTCCTCACATTGTTGTCAGACTATCTTTGTGACAGTCAACTTCAATGTGTGTTGATTGTAAACATCCTCCAGCATGAAGATTATCAATGCAGGTGTGCCATGAGCATCCATTCTGGAAACTATAATTTCTCGTCCTTGTTGATGATATTATTGAGCAGTGAGAGAATATTGCAGTTCTGCGTGCATTTGATGCCTGCTGAGTGTCAGGTGTAATAAACAAGCTACACCAGTGCCAAGTGGCCGATTCACTGAATTCTGACCTGAAATGATGAAATGCATCACCTTGATTGTCTTTAGAAGCAAGAATGCCAGCAATTGTCACCTACACCCTCTCTATTCTTTCAACACCTAATTTGATGACGCAGAGGAAGATGAGATTCAAACTGAATCTCAGCACAAACTTATCCTGAACCCTATATGTCATAAGTGCTGGTCATTGGCTCAATCTGCTCCAGAGAGCTGCACCATATATTCTAATCAATGATCAACAGTATAAAGAGTTATGGTCTGGTCCAGCATGGAATATGCATCCTCTGCTTGGATCAATATCACTTCGACATCATCAGCATCGCTGGACTTAGTTCAGTGCTGAGCATGGCAAATAACCCCCCTCCCCTTTCTCCTCAATGAGAGGATGGGCTCAAACAGTAGTAGTATCGGTCTCTCCCAAGACCCTTGCCTTTTGAACCAACGTGACTCTTTTTCAATTCATTTCACCATCATTTGTGGTCTTTCTTCAAATCTTTCCTTTGTTGAACATCATCTATCAAGCTCCTCTCCTTTTATCTTGCTTCTCTCTCAACGCAATTATTACATGATGTTCTTGTTAATTATTTTAACATTTCTAACGACAACCTTCACTCATGATTCCGCTTCAAAGGAGGAGTCTGTGTCTGCTCCAACAACAACACGCCTGCTGTACGCCTTGAGGACCTCGAATCTCCAAACTTTGATGTCATCTGTTTGTCTCCCGACCATTACTATCTTTCTCTGTTTCACTTAATGCTCTCCCAATTCTACAAACTTTGGAGCTTTCTTTCATTATCTTAACTCTTGCCATGAGGCCATGACATTCGAACACCCTCAAGCAGAATTTCTCCATTTTGGAGACTTCAATGTACACCACAGTGAGTGGCTGAAATCTTCCCACATGGATGTTTGAGGAGTTGAAGCTCTTACATTTTCCATTCTTAATGATTTGGAACAAATTATCACCCCACCCGACCCATATCCCAGATCGTCATGACCACACCAATGTGTATAGCAAGCTTGTGTGATGTTCTAATAATGTGGAGTGATACTAAATGTGTGTTAATGTCACTTGATCATTGTAGCAGTTGTTGGAAGAGTGTGGTGGAGGTTAATGTAATGTGGTAGTTTGATTCTGGCACATGATTTAAACTGGGTTTTTGAGTGTATGCAAATTAGGCTGTGTGCAGCGTGTGATTTGTCATGTGAGAGAGATTCATGTGCAGGGAAGAAAATGGGGAAGAATGGGGGAAAAAATCCTACCTCATCCTATACAATGCATATTGACCCATAAAACTCATTACACATAAGGGACGGGCTATACCTGAAGCAAGTAATAACGAAATAAGTAACTCGGTTACCGCTTTTGGTTGCATCCCATTGCCTTGGTGTCTTGGTTAAATAACATATATATATATATATATATATATATATATATATATATATATATATATATATATATATATATATATATATATATATATATATATATATATATATATATATATATATATATCCAGGTGTTGGTGCAGTGGTTAGGGTAGCGGCTTGGGATCCAAAAGGTCCTGAGTTCAAGCCCCGTTGGACCACTGAATTAATACACCAGGGGTTGACTCAGCCTGTCATCCTTCCGAGGTCGGCGAAGTGAGTACCAGTGTACTGGGCCGGTGTATACCACGGTTAAAATAGGTGTACCATATCCTTGTGTCGTAAGAGGCGACCAGGGTTGCATCAGGAAGGGCAACCGGCATAAAACATGTGCCAAATCATTATGCGGATCATACGGATGATCTGCTGTGGCAACCCCTAACGGGAGCAGCTGAAAGAAGAAGAAGAAGAAGATAAATATATGTATATGTATGTATATATATATATATATATATATATATATATATATATATATATATATATATATATATATATGTGTGTGTATATATATATATATATATATATATATATATATATATATATATATATATATATATATATATATATATATATATATATATCCGAACATATATATATATATATTACAGTCCGAAGTCGACCTGCGGCGAGGTGCGATCGCCCGGTCTACCCTCCGTGTGGGTACTTAGGTAGGTCGAATTTGGCGAGCAACCCTATCCCACGCGGGGGGCCGATTGGCACGATCGTGGTGAGGCCGAAAGGTCCACCAGTGACTAGTTCCCGGCGTTAGTCCGAGAGGGTCACGACGGGATTGTCCGTCCGGTGGGCGACGTGCCGCGATTCGAGTTACGTGGCCGTTCGCACGCCGGCGGGCGCGAATCCGCAACACTGGTGTCAGGTCGTGCGATATAAACCCATCGCCCTCCTCGCGGCACTGGTATCGGAGAACGGGTAAACGGGCTCTCCTGTCTCCAGCTAAATTCACGTGAATCGGTCCAGGGGTGAGAGGAGCGACCCCCGATTCCCTCCAAATTACGAGCGAGCTAAATTAACCCTTTACGAGAAGCAAGATGGCGTCTCAAGGCGGGCGGGAGCCGAGGGTATTAGAAATGGATGTAGAATGTGTAGAATCCATGGTCCAGGATGAAATCCCCGTGCAGGAAATGTTGGTTGTGCAGGAACACAGACTCGCCCGACTGAACCCAGAGCCCGAAATAGGTGCGGCGGCGGCCGCGGTGTATGACACCTCCCCTCCCCCTCTCCACCAAAACCCCCCGATCCCTGCCGAAACGGCTCACCCAAGCGCACCCGACATGGCCCAGCTATTCACCATGCTGGCAAAAATGAATGCGGAACTGATCGAAAAGATGGATACAAACGCAAATGAATTTATAAACGAAATAAAAAGCATGAACAAGCAAATGAAGGAAGAAACGAAAAAGCTGCGGGGTGAGACGCAGAACATGGGCCGAAGCCTGCAGGCGGGCATGAAGGCAGTGACCAGGGAGCTAAAAATGGCGACTCCACGTGTGGGAGCGAACGAGCTGGAAGGGGGTGCAACGGCTGTCGGGCCCGCGGTGGAGGCGGGTGAAAAAATAATTCGGGGGACGTGTTGGGCGAGGGTCGTGACGATGACCGAAAGGGAAAAATTAAATGGGGAGACCAAAACGTGTGAGACAAGACACGAGGTGACAACAAAGGAAATAAAAATAGTTGAGACAAGGGAGATAAAGGGTGAAGAGGTGACTGAGTTGGCAGAGACACGGGAGATGGGAACGATAGAGGGAAGACTACACGATGAAGACGGGGATAGAGACGCACACACACACACACACGGAGGTAGTGGAGGATAATGGGGGGTAAGCTCGCGGAGCGTGTCGGGACCCAGTGCGAGCAGTTGGATGGCCTCCTCCAGGAACGAGGGGAGGGAGTATGCCCCCTTGAGGCGTCACGACCAGGTGGGTTCGTTCGTGCTTTGCGAGGTTGAGGGGACGGGTGCTGTGGACAGGTGCACGGAGAGCTTGGGGGGTATAGAGGCCCCGGAGACCCTTGTGGGGACACGAATCCCCAGTGTGGTTGTCCCGGTGTGTGTGATGCAAGGTGTGAGTGCGTCCCCGTGTGTGGAAGCGACCCCGTGTGTGAGTGGTGTGGTGGCGATTGTGCCGGAGTACGTGCTTCCCAGCCCGCCGTGTGTAGAAGAGGCCGTGTGTGTGGATGAAACGGCCAGTGTGGATGAGGCACCGCGGTTGAGTGCCCCCGCGTGTGTGAGTGAGGAACGGCGTGTGGATGAGGAACCGCGGGTGAGTGCCCCCGCGTGTGTGAGTGGTGTGGTTTGTGTGAGGGAAATGGCACGAGTGAGTGGAAGGCCGCGAGTGCATGGAGCCACGTGTGCGAGGGATGTAGCATGCGTGAGTGAACGGCCGAGTGCAAGGGAGACCGTGTGTGTGAGAGAGCGGTATGTAAGGGAGATGTCGGTGGGCATGTGTGAACATGCAGCCGCATCTCCCGGTGTGAGTTTAATGGTGAGGTGTGTTAGCATCGTAACACGCGGGAGTGCGTGGGTCGAATGGCGACGACGACGGCGACAGAAGAAAGAAAGCCGAGTAGCGGCTGTAGTTGTTTCGGGGACCGTGCGGGGTTCGCCCAGCCGCGAGCACGAGGTCCGTGCTGTGCAACGCACGAGGCCCCCACGTGCTCGCTTGCGAGAGTGAAGTCCCGGTCCGGAAACGCACGCGGTGGATTTGCGGATCTCGTGGACGGACAAAGTTTAGGCAGGATAACGGATTTGGACCAGACGGGTTCTCCACGCGATCGTGTGTGTTAAGCTCCAACGGGCAAAGCACATGTGTTTGCGTGGGGAACCCCTCGAGACGTGGGGCTTGTGTTTTTTTTTATGCGCACGGTGACGTCATGGCTGCACGTGGGGTTGGAATCCGGCAGGAGGGGTATCCCTGCCGGATGGTACCGTCCAAGGAGGGACGTGGTACACGTGCAGCTGCATGACGTCACGGGCAGGTCTAAAGTGCGCAAGCTGTGAGTTGCCGCGCTGGTGCTGCGCATGTAAAGAAAAAAAAAGCAAGCCTCACTTTCGGGTGCACAGGATTCCTGGGCAAGGGGTGGAAGACCCCCTTCCCTAGGGCACAGGATGGAAACTAGTTATGGGGAAGGGTTAGCTTCGTTAGACCGACTTCATGGGGCAGGGGTAAGTCCTCATGGAGTCCGTGGAATGGATTAGTTAGAGGGATTGTAGCGAGATTTCGGTTGGGAAATTAATTTTTGGGACATTTGAGAACAGTGACAGACAGTGAATGTGTAGTGGGGACGTAGTTTAGCTACGTAGTGTTAAAAGGAACGTGCTGTAGTTTAAGGGACGACGTGGGAGCAGGAGTTAGTTCGGGGAGGTAGTTAGGAGGATGGCAGAGTTCAGCGGTGTGTGTGTGTTGAAGAGTTGTGAGGTGAGTACATGATGAGTGAGTGAGGCCAGCGGGTTTGTGTGAATGGAGCGAATGGGGACTGCATGGTGCGATGAGTGATTGGGGGGAGGAGTGACTCCCACCCAAGGGACCCCGGGGTCAGTGTAGACTGAGTTAGGGGGTTAGTCAAATTGAAAAATGGAGGTTGTTTTGTTGCTGGTGGGAGTGTAGGCTCGAAACCCGTTTGGAGGGGTGCAGGAGCCCTGTTGACGGGCTGGGAGCGTGGCTGCAAAAGGTGAGTATCGCTGAGTGGGTACCCCGGGCACCAGACTAGTCGGCCGTGGTAGGCCAAGGGCCCATGGGGGGGGCCGGGATAGCGTAGTGGGCACGGGTGCGCCTGCTTGGTGCGGGGGCCCGGGGCGCCATTAGCCGCGTGGGCAGTGTTGTGGGCATGGGTGACCCTCGGAAAGGGGCCTGGGAAGCCAGCCTGCCACGTGTGCGTTTCAGGGGAGGTGCCATGGGGGCACTCCCCGGTGTTAGGGAGCTGGTAGGCTCGGAGGCAGTGTAGTGCCCGGGGGTGCCATAGCGGGAGAATCGGCAGAGGGTCGTGCCTGCCAAAGGGAGCCACATGTCCCAGCCATGAGACCGTGTGAGGGCACGGAGAGAAAATTGGGGGGCGAGGCCCGAAATTGTGAGGACACCAACACAGGCGACGGGAATCTGGGTTGTTAGAACCAATAGTTTAAGCGAGAGGCGCTTGTTGAAGCCCCGGGGTAGTTTAACAGTTAAATGGTTAGGGTAGATTAGGAAGTGTACCCCTCCGCACCATCCATCCCCTCGCTCTCGTTGTGGGCCGCTGGACCCACTTTGGTCATAGATCGCTGAAGTCTGGGGAGGCCATCCTGAGGCTTCGTTGGGCCTCGACACAGGACGTTAGCTCTCCCTTATTCCCCTCCGGGAAGGGAACGTAGGGGTTGGGAGTAGGCTAGGTGACAGGATAGGTTAGCCGAACAAGGACGATAAAGGGGGTTCGGGGATGATTTATAGTGGGGAAGTAAAAAAAGGAAATTAAAAAAAAATAAGTGGGGGCTAAATTGGTTTTTCACAAATTAAGGGAGTGGGTATAGACAGTGACAGGCAAAGGCGATAGGTTGGGAGGGAGACAGGTAGGTAGGTCTGAGCCCGCCTTCCGAGTGGTCAGCACCACCGCACTCCCTCCACCAACCTCCTCTGAACGGCAAAGGCTGGCCAGCTTCATCTGCTGGCTGTGTTGCTGCAAGGCCTGTGCCGGCCCACTTCATCTGCCGGCTGGCTGTTTTTCTTCAAGGCCTGTGCCGGCCCACTTCATCGGCAGCTGTTGTGTTGCTGCAAGGCCTGTGCCGGCCGGATCATCTGCAGCTGTGTTTGCCTGCAACGGCCTTCTTCTGCGGGCTGTGTTTGCCTGCTGCCTTTGCCATGCCCATTGCCCATGTTCACCAGCCCCCGTTCAATTTTGCTCTGCCCCTCCCTGTTCATTGCCATGTGCGTCAGGATCAAGGCAACAGTTTGCAAGCTGCGAGAACTGCCCTGTTGGCAGCTACAACACGGGCCTGCAGTGGCGGCCTGTGCACCGTGTTTGCGTTCAGTTCAAACCATTCATCCATCCATTCGTTGTGTTCATTGCGTGTGCCACTTGAGCTGGCACGGAGACTACGTTTGTGCAGCCCATGCACCGTTGTGGTTCACCGCGTTCAGTTCAAAAGGGAAGGCCTTGGACTGCGTGTGAGCAGCCGGCCACGTTCCCTGTCACCTGCATTGGTTGAGCCAGAGACTGCATGCGGGCAGCCTGGCTCCCTGCTAACTGCTTTCTTTTTGCAGAGTTCATTGATCCTGGGCCATGGTTTAGTGTAAAATTTGTAAGTTAAGGTAAGATGTACTGTAAATATGAGTGCGCCCCCGGCATGTTTGTCTTAGCGCCGGCAATTTTATTTAAGTCGTCCGTGTGAGTGAGTTTGTTTCGGTAGTTACTCAGCCCTTAGGTTATTTATTTTGGGGACACGAATACCATGAATGTCGCACTCAGGGATCCGTAGGTAAAATGTACTAGGGGAAAACTACACATGATGGCACACGAAAATTTGACGACTCGGGACGAGTCTGTAAAAAGGGGAGGGGGTAGTGTTGTGGTTGACGAAATTTACAAACCACCATTCAGGTCCCTTAGGTGAGATATCTCTGTAAGTATATGTGTAGTTAGGCCCAAACCCGTTGTTTAGAGGGAATAAATGTCATTCATGCGGGCTGCGACCCTTTTAGATAGCCGTTTTTCTTTTACTATCTTTATTTTGGACCAGCCGCCATTACTACCACCACCAACCACGTCTCAACAGCCATCACACAACAACCACCAACCACAACGCCGCTTCACGACAACAGCCACGACCTTTACCGTCACAACTCGCCACCATCGCATCACCACCATTCTTGCGCCACTTGTGGGCACCGATACTGGACTCGTGCAGGGCGCGCACCGAGCAGCGTGTTCAGAAACATCACAGACTTTCCGAAGAAAATGGATCAAAAACGACTCACGCCCACTTCTGTTCCGTCCTATCGGTGAGCGTGGGGCGATTTGGCCCCGCCTCCAGGGCGTTGGAGTGTGGTCGCTATATGCAAATTCATGGATCAAAAAGCATTCACGCCCACTTTTCCTCGGTCCAATGGGGAGCCAGTTGGAGGTGAAGGGTCGGAGGTAAAGGGTCAAAGGTGGGGGAGCGAGGCCACGGGGGATATAAACGGCTGCGTTCGTCAGTCAACGCAGTAAGAGTTCGCAGTTCGGAGTTGGGAGTTCACGGAGCCAGTGAAGAGTTGGGACGAGTCAAGAGAGGAGACGGAGAGGGCGATCGGACGAAGCTGTGGAGAGGCGGCGGCGGCGAAGGCGGTTGAGGGGGTACTCGCGTCGGATTCGGGGAGCTGCCAAGGGAGAGGCCGGCGGCGCGACCGAGGTCGTGGTGGAGACGCTCGTCGCGGGACCCGAGACAGGGGGATATCCTCCTTTCCCCCGAGCATCAACAACCCGCTCCTGTTTCCCCCCGCGCTGAGATAGTGCGACAAGGGGGCCCCTTTCCCACCCCCTACCAGACACTGTCCGCGAGGCCCGCGGAGTTGGGGCGCCACCGCCACTTTGCGTCTCATCATCAGACGGGTAGGCCCGACGCGGTCTCGGCCCCAGGCCCGCCTCATCCTTGAGGGTGGTCTTTTTCTTTTGCTTTGGGTATATGTGTTGTCGGCGCCGTCTGTGAAGTAAAACTGTATAAGTGTTGCCGTGTGCTCGGTAGTCGGATAGCTCTGCATTGTCTTCTTCTTTTATATTTGCTTTTTGTGTAATATTGTGTGTTTCTTCTCCTTTTACATTTGCTTTTGGTGTAATTGTATATGTGTGCTTTCCGTTCATCGCAAAATAAATGTGCTTATTGTTGAACTGTTTTCTCGTTTCGCTTCGTCTTTTCCTTTATTGAATCTCCATCTTACTTCACGTAAAGGGTTGGTCGTGGGCTAAAACGCCCGATAATTAATCGAACCGTCGGGGCCGACGATAACACCGCTCGGTTATCCCGATAGTACGGAACGGGTCGCTTAAAGTGGCCCGTGTCCGAAGTCGACCTGCGGCGAGGTGCGATCGCCCGGTCTACCCTCCGTGTGGGTACTTAGGTAGGTCGAATTTGGCGAGCAACCCTATCCCACGCGGGGGGCCGATTGGCACGATCGTGGTGAGTCCGAAAGGTCCACCCGTGACTAGTTCCCGGCGTTAGTCCGAGAGGGTCACGACGGGATTGTCCGTCCGGTGGGCGACGTGCCGCGATTCGAGTTACGTGGCCGTTCGCACGCCGGCAGGCGCGAATCCGCAACAATATATATATATACATATATATATATATATATATATATATATATATATATATATATATATATATATATATATATATATATATATATATATATATATATATATATATATATATATATATATATATATGAAGAGTACCCATCCACAGTGACGAGCAAGAGTATCTAATTTAAATTGTTTTCTGGACTTTTGCAGGAGCATGGGTTAATTGTGTTGCACTCTTGCATTGCACTCTTGGTTTCACTCAGAGCCAAACCTCCGAGCTACTTATACCACCCAGCACGAAATGCCGGTGAAACATCTGGCGGTGGAGGTTCAATTTATCAAAAAAGAGGGCAAAGTATCCTGATTGCAAAAATAAAATTTGGCATCAACATTATTCATGCCTGTTCTTTAGTTATTTCAAAATTTAAAGTTGAGCTTTTCAAACGCAGCATGAAAAGTGGCCATAGTAAACAGGAGACAAATGAACACACGGACAGCATCATTGTTTGCAACATATAATATTATGGCAACAACAGACATTTTGGCCCATCAAGCCTGCACAATGATTGTCAACCTATGACAGTTATTTTGTACACAGTGTTGAGGCTCGTGGAAGAGCTAGAACACTGAACAGATCAGGCTGCAACAGGACAAAAGGAAGAGTGAAGGGTTGTTGGGTTGGGTGGGGGGGGGGAGGGCACCAACAGCGGAGTTGAAGGACAAAATATAGGGAGACTTGGACAAACAATGGGTGTGGGGAGGAATGGGGTGGACAGGATAGATACAGAGGTAAACTTCTTACCCGCTTTCTAATCCCACCTCCTCTCTCTCCCGTCCCTCTCCCCCCATCCTCCACTTCCCCTCTCTCCCCCTCCACTCTCTTCCCAACTCTCCACTGTTTTCTCTCTCTCTCTCTCTCTCTCTCTCTCTCTCTCTCTCTCTCTCTCTCTCTCTCTCTCTCTCTCTCCACTCTCTCTCTCTCTCTCCACTCTCTCTCTCTCTCCACTCTCTCTCTCTCCACTCTCTCTCTCTCCACTCTCTCTCTCTCCACTCTCTCTCTCTCCACTCTCTCTCTCTCCACTCTCTCTCTCTCCACTCTCTCTCTCTCCACTCTCTCTCTCTCCACTCTCTCTCTCTCCACTCTCTCTCTCTCTCTCTCTCTCTCTCTCTCTCTCTCTCTCTCTCTCTCTCTCTCTCTCTCTCTCTCTCTCTCTCTCTCTCCAATCTCTCTCTCCAATCTCTCTCTCTCTCCACTCTCTCTCTCTCCACTCTCTCTCTCTCTCCACTCTCTCTCTCTCCACTCTCTCTCTCTCTCCACTCTCTCTCTCTCCAATCTCTCTCTCTCTCCACTCTCTCTCTCTCCACTCTCTCTCTCTCTCCACTCTCTCTCTCTCTCCACTCTCTCTCTCTCTCCACTCTCTCTCTCTCCACTCTCTCTCTCTCTCCACTCTCTCTCTCTCCACTCTCTCTCTCTCTCCACTCTCTCTCTCTCTCTCCACTCTCTCTCTCTCTCCACTCTCTCTCTCTCTCCACTCTCTCTCTCTCTCCACTCTCTCTCTCTCTCCACTCTCTCTCTCTCTCCACTCTCTCTCTCTCTCCACTCTCCCTCCCTTTCTCCCTCCCACCTCTCTTCCCTCCTCTCTATACATCAGTGCTCTATATTTTTAAAATGTTGTGTGTACTCTGTCACATAGCATCAGTGCCACCGAATAAGCTTCTTTAGCAAGAGTTATACTAGGTGGTTTGCCATTGCCTTCCCAGCAGGAGTTAGGAGAGAAATTTGTAAATTGGCCATGGTGCTGACAATAGCTCGCCCACTCATTGTAAAGGACACCATGGGGATCTTTAACTCCACCAACTAATGTCGGTAGACAGGGTTCTCAGTTTAACAACCATCGCAGGGATGGCACACACATTGATGAATCACCCTGTCTGTGAAACACCGAGATGACAGTTTATAGCTGGGCCAAGATTCGAACCCAGGCTTGCAGCTTCAAGACAAGTGTGCATATCTTGAGTCTATCCTGTCAGCCGAGGTCGTATCTTCGCACACTGTTGATAAACAAACTGTAATTCCATATTGTATTTATACGTTTAAAATGTTTCTCGTTTGGGATCATGCATTTCTTCTTGTCGATTGTTTTGCTTTGCCTGCATGCGAAGCTTTTAAAAAGCATCACCAGAGGCAGCCGTCGGAAACAGGAGACAGACACCACACTTCACATTATATCAGAGATTGGTATTTGTAACATGTGAATGGCTAGAAATTGGTAGCTGTTATCCAAACTACTGGCCATATGTCTAAAAATATTGACCTTAATTAGTCTATAACTGTTAACTACTTCCATATCTCAAACATTTCTGCCTTTTTTCCTTACAACCTTCACCCATGGCCATCCAGGCTTTTGAGGTTGAGTCGAGCACACGTGCCAGAGATTTATGCAAAAACATTGTTTCCAGGCTACACCTCCACAACTCTGAAGGTTTCAGCCTCTTCGTGAAAATTACTGACAAGGTACTCTTATTTCCAGGATGGCAAGATGGTAGCATGCCGATTGCTGTACCGCTTGGATGACCTTTATTCATGCCAATACTCTATCTTCATTCTCATGTGACAGATTCATGGCATCTTCCTCTGTCGATAAGTACAGGGAGTTAGATTTTGGCCAAGCTATGTGCCCACAATGGCCTACTCTTTTGAAATAAATTGTTGGATCTTAAATGTTCACCGGGGAATATGAGCAGACATGACCGCCGGATTAACATTCTCTTCAAAATATATCGTACTCACTGATACAATGTCCATACTGCAATATCGCACAATGACCGTTTATAGTTGAGAATTGAACACAGACTCGACAGATCAAAAGTGAATACACTACCTTTGAACTATCCTTCCACTTTAGCATTTTTCTGCCCACCTCCACTTGTTTGTCCCTCCTTTTCTCTAATCTGTGTAATCGCCTCCCTGAATTCACCCAATCCTGTACTCTTCACTCCAGTTCATTGAAATGGAACCTCACCACCATCTCATGTCCTCCACCATCAATACCCATGGTTATTTATTTGAATGTTAATCGATAACTCTCCACGTTTGCCTATCAGCAAATTTCTTTCCTCATGTCTGTCAGTGCATTGACCTTTAACTCTCTGCACTCGTCTTTTGGAAGTTATTCGGCAGACCACAGAAAAAGACACGATACAGAATTGGTTTCAGACAAATATTAGCCGGAACAATTAATCCCCGCAGGTGCAATTGTTTCACGATAATAAAATACACCATGTCGTGTCTATCTGTCTGTCTGTCCACGGTGCATTCGGACATCGGTTAATTAATCTCAACCAAACTTGCCAGGGGGCCTAAGGGTCACACGACCGAGGTTGGAGTGACATAATTTGTTCCCCTCCCCAAGGTGGTTTTCCGCTTGAGACAAACGCCGTGTTGAGGTGTAGAGATAGTTTATTGTGGCGTTTTTTTCCAAGGCCGCTTCTAAAAACCAAAGTCATAACAACAACAATTTCATTATATTAATGTTATTCCAAAACAATATTAATGCAAATAAAATCGTTAATCCCCCCTCCCTAAGTGCAAGGCCTCGAGGTAGGTCCCATAGAGAGTGGGTGTACTATGAAGACAAATTAAACTAGAAGGGCACTCGGTAGAGCGCATACCTCCACCATGTAATGCCTGATCCACGAGAACATATTGGGCCTGTTACATTTTTTAAAATATCATGCTATATATCGTTTTTGGCTCAATCTCTCAATGGTGAAGAATAACTTTAAAGTTATCAGATCCGGATCTGGATTCAGATCTTCACCAAAATTGAATCACTTGTCACACACCCAACGTGTTCTCCAACTTTCGTTCGAATCTGTCCACAACTTTTTGAGATATCCTGTACACAGGCAGACTGGCAGACAGACAGACAGAGAGGGGTGAAAACATAATTTCCTTAATCTTCGGTGGTGGAGGTAACAAAGACCACTGTGCATGACCCATTGGTTTTATCCTCAGGTGAGGTCCATGTTGTATTGGCTGTGTTGACCCTTTCACTTTGATACTGCCAAAATGGGGTAAGCTGGCACACCAGTGGGAGGAAAAAAATCACTCTCTGGGCATAGTGGTACCAGTCAGGATGCTCAACAATGTGCACACATGCACTTGCACACACGTTTGTTTACACTTACAAATACACACACACAAGCATTCCCACATATGCTTGTTACCCTGTGTACGTGAAACGAAAAGAAAGGTTCAGCAATTGGTTCATGTCTGTCTGTCTTATGATCGAGGAATAACTTATGTAAGTTGAATGTTATATTTTGAACACAAATTGGAACATGAATAGGAATACAAGTCTGCATTTTTATCATAACTTGGCTCTGAATTCTTCCTGACCACATATGCACAGAGATGAGTGAGATAATATTTTAACTCCATCTGCCTGCCTGGCAGTCAAACAAAATTGAAAATCATTCCAAACGGGAAACGTTCTGTTTTTAGGGACGTCATAAAGGACACAAATAACAGGCAAAAATAATTAATGTAACGTGTTAGATAAGGTGATGTAATAGTAATTGGATAAAACGGCACTAAAACCCGGAATTAATTTATTTATCCGCCTTTAAACCTCTTCAAACCTTTAGTTAAATTTAATTACATACTTGAACACTGTATAACACAAATTGCCTTCACAATACATTCAAAAACCATGATACACAGGATATCAATATATCGCATTAAAGGGCGTGGCATGTGAGAGGGTATCAATAAAGTCACCATCTCCGAAACTGCGACTCAACATCATCTTATTACAGTGTTTAAGGGTGATGTATAAGACTACTTCAGTAGCACTGAACTTCTGGATTTTTAAACGATTTTTGAAATCATTATTTTATTAAAATTGAAGTACTATATTATTGAACACTGCATGGGGTATTGTGTTCGATGAACTCTCCAGCTTCATTATGTACGACTGTATACTTTTTATTGCATGAGATACTGATTCTAATTGCACTTGCCTAAACAGGTGATCAGCGTACCAGAAGGAGATTTCTTTTTTGACTTTGTACGTCATCTTACTGACTGGATCCGCAAGATACGTCCATCGAGGGAGGGTAAGTGATCTTTAGCAAACGTGACCGGTACAATTGGTAGTGGAGAGCCCAGAAAATCTAGAAATAATCTTGCAAACAACCTGGCATTATTGAGCATAGAAATCAGGCTGAAGCTTCATGTGTTCATTGCCATAAATTAGAATCTTAGCCATTCACAAATTTCACTGAAACATTTCTGTGTTGAAAAAAAGTGAAGTGATGTCATTAAAACATGTAAATTATTGACATGACAATTGTGTGTACATTACAGCACCGATGCCATCACTCACCTACCAGATCTTCTTCATGAAAAAATTATGGACAAATATGGTACCTGGAAAGGATCCAGTGGCAGATTCCATATTTCACT
>NC_140967.1:34388112-34460612 GCF_056783735.1 Eptatretus burgeri
TTTACCTGTGAGAATGTAATTGTTTACCTGTGAGGATGTAATTGAAAAAAAATCATGATTATGATCATCCAAATCATGTGAAATACATTGTTTCTCGTACTTTTTTCCCCACCCCCCTCACGAGTATTGACCACAAACACTACTTCGAGGATATACCTTAACGATTAACTTATTTGTAATATTGTAAAAAGAAAAGTACATGTATGCAAATCTGTGTATTCATATAATGTTCCCTTTTCTGGCATGGTATTTACTGTAACAAGTCATTTGGTGAATTGAACTTAAACTCGAACTTTGACTGCTATGCGATGACTTCAATCAATGAAACAGTATTTTATATGCTGCCATGTTAATGCCATATTGCCATATGCCCTGAAAACACCCCAAAATGATAATCCATTGAGCTCTCTATTTTCGACACTTTCACTTTCCATGGTAAAGCAATGTGGGTGGTGTACCTCCAATCCCACAACGGGCATGATGGTGCGGCACTATCATGCACTCAAGCGGTCCAACTTTTTGAAGCTGCGTGCCCCCCTCACCCCCCTCCCCCATCCAAAAATCCTCCGTACGGGCCTGTAACTAGTTCACTTGTTCATTACTTCCTTTCTCCTTTATATTGGGCTTACCTGATAGCTCAGAGGTTATCCCCTTACCTTTCAGCTTGTCATCTATGTTTGATTCCAAAAGATTGAATAGGACTGAGTATAAACCATTCCTGTGTCATAATAATGACACATCCAGGATGGCAGCCCTTGCCAAGAGACTCCTTCAGCAGGATCGACCCTCTGTAAAAATGATGGTCGATTGAAGATGATGATGAAAAACGATTCCATTAATCCTCTGCAGGTAGAACGTTGCATCAGAGGACACAATCCTTTCAAAGGAGATGGTATGCTCACTGTTACATGTGATAGCATACACTTGTGGACATTAAATATCTCATTGTATCTTTTGATAACAGAAGGCAATTATATGCGTCTACTACTACTACTACTACTACTACTACAACTACTTTAATGGCTACAATTAATCCCACCTGTGCATGGAGTCAGCCGAGGGGGAAGTTTTGGCCCAAGTCTTTCAATAGCTGGCCAGAAAGACATTACTATCAATTGGAAGCCGATATGGGCAGGAACTTGTACTTTCCTCTGGTTACCAGTGATAACTTGCCAACAATTCATAAAATAAACCATGGGATCTATAAAGTTCACATACTATTGCTTGCAGATTTGGCACCCAGCTCAATGTCCATCCGAGGTACGGCGCACTTTGTGATGCAATTCCCGACCTGCGAAACACCAATCCGACAGTTTATCATGTGGTTTTGAATCGAACCTAGACTAGACAGGTTAAAAGTAAATGCACTACCACTGCACATACCTGTCAGACCAGGCAAAGGTATGCATGTACCCTGATGTAATTCCAAATCTCTCCTCCCAGAAGAGATGAGCACTGCTAGTAGCATTGCCCTCCGAAGCGCCAATATGTATAAATGTCAATGTGACACCAATTCAACGATCATACTGGGACTGTCAGGATAGCCCAGAGGTATGCACCACTCGCCTCTGAGCTGTTGAGCTGGGGATTGAATCTCGGCTCAGCTATAAATTGTAATCCTGGTGTTTCACAGGCAAGATGAGGCATCAATGTGTGCATTGTCCCTCAGATGGATGTTAAACTGGGTGCCAGCATTAGTTAGTTAGTGGATGCTAAAGATCCCACGGTGTCATTTGCGAAGAGGAGGTGAGCTATTGTCAGCACCCTTTAAAAAAAAATTCATTCTGCTTACAGGCACAGGTGCACCTCCAGCAAATTATGCTACCTGCAGCCATGTGTGCACATGAAAGAAGAATAACAATCATATTGTCAAGTAACAACTGGCAAGAATATTATTCTGCAATTTGATTAAACCTCTTTATTTATTGGTTTCAAAAATGAACTTGATTAAAACGTTTATTATTGTCCTGCTCTCTGATTATATTTTTAAGTTCACGTATTCTTTGATTAAAGTTTAAATCAGTAAATGCTTGATATTTCACCGAATTATTCACAATTTGGACTTTAACACGTACGACTTTGGTCGATTGAGCATTTTCCTACAGTCAAGACCAATCTACTCTTTCATCTTCCGTCCGAAGAAATTGAGTTACCTGTTCCGACAGCCAAATCTGCACAATACTCTATGTTGAAAATGAACTGAAATTGATGCAGAAACAGACGGAGACCTGGTGCAGTCTACCAATGAATATTTACTTTATTTAAAAGTCACTCTATGCTTTGTCAAATGATGTTTACCTCCCACACCAGGCTATAATTGCTGCTTACAACAGACATGCTGGGAAGACCCAGGATCAGGCCAAGCTTTCCTTCCTCAAGCTTATATACCGCTGGCCAACCTTTGGCTCTGCCTTTTTCGAAGTCAAGGTTTGCTGCTGTGTTGATTTAAACTGGCGTGCTGATTATTACAGATTAAAAGGAGTTATCTTGTGATTTCTACGGTGGCAACAAAACATTTTAGCCAGGAATGAAATGGTCTCATCTTTGAAAAGAAGCAACTGAGAAAACACCTTTGGAGTCAGAAAAGTAACTTTCTCTTGTTGATGAAAATACTTTTTTTATTATCAATTTGTATCGAAGTCTTATGGGGATAACCATCAATGGAAATAGATAGTTGCTTTGATTACTGCGTGACTGAGGGAAAGTGTGTTTCTGGAACTCCTCTCAAAGGTTTACAAAAATCCATTCTGGTATTTAAACCTGGTGAGGTTCATAACTACAAATTCACAGTCATCTTGAGCAGTCCACTGTTTGTAGACGTCCAATGATGAGTACATTTTATGTAATTACTGTTCAATCAATGTTTTTTTTATTTTATTTTGTATTCATTGTACGGTATTCCAATATACGTAATGTATATCATCAATACTCCCCCTTGTCTCCATCTTAAATCTTCATCTTTTCCTCACTCGAACACTGCCCTGTACAGCAAACCACGGAGGAAAGCTATCCTGAGATGCTCACTATTGCTATCAACCGCAATGGAGTCAGCCTCATTGACCCAAAAAGCAAGGTATGGTGTGTTAAAACGTGCTGCATTAAGTGATGCTGAACCATATTGTTTGGTAGACTGGAGTGAAGTGGATAAAGCCTTGTTGCAATGCCATCATTGGTGTGGGTTTAATTCCCATGGCTGCTCAGAAATCCTCGTCCAAAGAGATGAGGGCTCCATCCGGGTCTTTTTTGCCCATATAAACGCCACTATAGTGCCTCAACCACCTTCACAAGGTTATACAGTGACCACCACCACCACCACCACCACTCTGTTTTAAGAGGTAATAAAAAAGCATGATGTTGGTTAATGCAACATGGTGCATTGTGGCAATGGCATGCTTTGATACAAGGTGGCATTGTGTAACTTTGTTTTGCAAAAGTTTGACAAACATGTCTGCAATGTAGTGCACATTTGTGGTGCAGTTGCTTTGATAATTGCACTGTCACACACCATACTTACTTACTAACTTAGTTACTTAGATCTTGTCATGCCTGACAGCATATAGAGCTTCTTGAGGAACTTGCATCACTTTAATCTGTCTTTGGCCCCCAGACTGATCGCTATTGAGGTTCTTTCTAGCTCCCTCAGCTCATTTTCCACCATACACCCCCAGGTCTCTGAAGATCATCCAACCCTCCTTTGACCTTCAGGCCTCCAGTGTATCGCTATTTTTGTGCTGTTGTTGTTTTTCATATAGAGTACTGTGTGTGCCCAACCCATAGCCTTGGTACATATGACCAAGAACGACCAATAACTAAGACCAGTGGTTGGTGTAATTACAGACTACCAAGAACAGTGAGTGGTGTCCTGTGATTGTCACCCCCAACTTTGCTGTGGAACTCTGTCATGTTCAAACAGTTGTGAAGTTGTGGCAGAACTAGACAGCCCAGCCAGCCCTATTGCTGACCATATTATTTCCGAGATTGACATAGGGAGTGGACTGAAGAGCAAGATAAACTCCATGAAATGCTTTTGAAACTCCAGTAGAAATTTGGCATAATAGATGATGACATTGGATTCTGCCACCAGGTTGAATATCGGATAGTTACCGTCGATAACATCCCGTCCAAGTGCCTCTGCATCGATTGAGTGAGGCTAGGAATTACTTGAAGGCGGCACTCGGCCACGGATTCATCAGAGAGTCTGCCAGCCTCTGTTTCCCCAGTAGTTTGAGTCCATAAACATGATGGCCGCCTGAGGCTATGCATCAATTACAGGGCCTTGTATACGAAGACTCATAAGGATGCCTATCCACTACTGAGAATCAAGGAAGCATGTAAGCTTTAAATTAGGCTTGGTATTTCTGTCGTCTTGACGTACAGAATGGCTTCAACCAGGTACCAAGGACAACGTTGAAAAGACAGCATTTCATGCCCGAACTAGGGGACTGTTTGAATACATATGTATGCTTTTGGACCCTGCAATGTGCCAGTGATGTTTATGCACATCATCGATAACGTTTTTGGCAATCAAAATTCCCAGTCTATTTTTAACCTCCGCCATCTTCGAAGATGGATGGAGGTTACTGTTTTTACCCCTTTCTGTTTGTTTGTTTGTTTGTTTGTGAACAGTATTACGGAAAAACTCCTCGACAGATTTCGACGAAACTTGGTGGGGGGGTGAGGTATGGTCCAAGGATTATGCCATTAAATTTTGGACTTGGTCCCCCCCCAAAAAAAATAGTTAGAGAAATGTTTTTTTTTGCATTTCTACATGTTTTAAGTGATTTCCAACCCCCCCCCCCAAAAAAAATTGTTACCCCCTGCCCAAAAAATAGAGAATTTTTTTTTGCATTTCTACATGTTTTAAGTGATTTCCAACCCCCCCCAAAAAAATTGTCACCCCCCAAAAAGAAAAAAAATTCTTTTTGCATTCTACATGTTTTAAGTGATTTCCAACCCCTCCCCCAAAAAATTGTTAGAGAAAAAAAATGTTTTTTTTTTGCATTTCTACATGTTTTAAATGATTTCCAACCCCCCCCCCCAAAAAAAAAAAATGTTAGAGAAAAGAACTATAACTGTCAGCACTGTTGACATCATATTTAATGAATAAGATATAAGGTTCACTTGAGTGACCCAGCAGTATTGGCGGCGGAGGTTTTGCACTCTCCCGAGTGCTCCCCCTCTGGTTTATCTACATGGATTATATATTTGTGTTCGGCTGAACATTTAAAGAGGCTCTCCAATGATTACTCCAATGATGTAGTGATGGTTTCCTGCCAGACCCCAAAAAGATGCAAGTTGTTCACGAGTGGAAGACTTCATCGAATGAAACAAAATTACAGAAATTCCTTGGATTAACCAGTTACCACCCATTTATCCCAAATTATTCAAGAACAGCAGGACCACTTCATGCTTTGCAGGTGCAGTTCCATGATTTAGGTTGGGGGTGCAAATATTTAAATTGAACTGAAAGATATAATTTCGCTGAGCAGAGCGAGGCGATCATTTTTTGTGGGTGTTTCTTTTTGTCATAAATTCGAAAGACTCTTCCAAATATCGACAAAGAATGCTCTAATACACTTGAAAAGAAGTACTCGAATGCAAAAACTTTTGCTCAAAACTCAACATTTATTTTAATTATGGTCTCATCATCAAAATCCAATTGAATGAAAAGCAGACATTGCATATATAATGAAACAAACGACATAATGATCAAAACAAATCAATTGTTCCTCCCTAAACTGCAACAATAATAACCATTAGGCTAATAAAGTTTATGTGTGACATCACTGCAATTGTCTGATTAAATCAATTTAATCAGACAGAGGTTTCATGAATAACATCTTTTGGGGATGCTTTCTTTCATACATGTCCACAATCCTCTTGATATCTAACTCAATATCTTTGTGCACATATAACAACACCAAGGCATTGAATCGATCCTCTCCCATGGTGCTCATGGATGTGTTCTTTATTGATGTCAGTGACGAGTTTGCCTTTTCAATGCCACTGGATGTCACAGATGTTAGGAGCAACAAATTTAGGAATTTGGGGATATCAGTGGGCATGTTTTAGTGTCTTTAAGATTTGTTGAGATGCTATCAGGCTTGCTGTCTTGGCCATCTCACATGTGGACCAACTCTTGCTTGAATGTGGACAGCTTTGGCAATTCTTCCTTATCGTAACTCAAGATGGTGTCCAAAGATTGCTGATCCAGTAATTTCAACTGTGAAGGAATCAAACTCATGGCTCTTACAGCCTGCTTGGCCAAACTACTAAACCGTATGCTGAACTACTGGATTAGCGAGTCAAGGAAAGGAAGAAAAATGGCAAGCCTGATGTACTCCTTTAATGTGTGTGCAGTTATATTATTAATTCTTTAAGTTTGCCTTCCGCGACACCTCAGTGAAACTAATGATGTGAGGTTTGCTACCTCTGCCATTCGGATTGCCTTTCTGTATACAGTCATAATCATGATCTTTTACCCTTGTAGCTTGCCTTGCACCTTTACCATGTTCCTGTAACCTTGCATAATATCCAGCATGGAGCCCTGGAGCTTCCCACTCAATCCAAGCATATATCCAAAGAAATAAAGAACTATCTGGAAGGATACAATGAATGTAGGGTCTGTGAATTGTGACGTGTCATCAATGCATATGATTTAGCAACAGCTTTCCCATCCCATCCCCATTCTCGGGAGCTGATGGCTTCAAGGCAAGCGAGAAGGGGCTCATACATTTCAATGAATACCTATAATGTAGTGATCTTGTCAATCCACCTGGTTTTGCAGAACATTTTGAATTTAGACTTCCCAATATGTTCAGTTTCATCCCTTTCAGAGTTCACATCCATAATAGCGAGCTAGCTTCATCAAGTCGTCTGCTAATTTTTGGGAAGTATTCAAAGAATACCTCAAAATGCTGAGTTGCTTCAGTGTGTCCAGCATAATATGAATCTTTCACCTGGTGGCCTTTAAAGAGTTCAAGATTAAGATGGTGACTAACAGTAATGGTAAATAGCTCTTGGGGAGTGTTCAGTGAGCTTTGTTGCACAACCATTGCATTTTCTTGCCATTATTCCAGCACTTTCCATTGTCTGGGAACGACAAAGCTGTGTGTCAAGCCCAGCATCTGTAAGGGATTTCATGATGTTATTGGAAATGTCTTGACCCGTTGTGCCATCGCAAGCACTAACCTCCAATAAGCACTCTACTGATTGGTTCTTTGGTGTATAGCGCAATACTAGACCGACTTGCTCATTGCTAGATTTGCCTTCATAATCTTGACGATGTGAATCACTTATAACAAAGATTTATTCTCCAACACATTTGATGCCTATTGTATACCGTGGAGAATTTCCCACTGTCAAAAAGAATGTTCTCGAGTCTTGAAAACACAGACTGAGTTTCAAATCAAACAGAATGATTGGGACTCTGGATTATCTGATATTTGGGATGCCAATCCACTTCTTGGTTCATTAATGGTTAGGAGAAAAGAAAAATCTCCCATGACAGATGATTCCGGAAATTAGTTCATCATCAAGTATACACCATGGGAACAAACTGAACGGTACAAATCGGTTCCATGTTGAACGCTGCGGTCAACATCAGCTGTGATCTGAGGAATATCGGGTGATCCCGTTAAACAAAGGGCGATGCACACACATTGATGGCCCCCATCTTCAAAGCCCCCTTGGTTTTTACTTGCACACAACCAAACAAAAGTCAAATTACGATTTCTTATAATGGGCTCAGTGGATAATATGAATTTATTTGAATCAGTAATTAATTGTTTATCATTTCAGAATCTTTTAGTGGGGCAACTTAGCATAACAATTGTGCATTTTATGAGGAAAGCACCAAATTTGGCACACTAGTAGCCTAACGTATTATGAACAGATTTGGATATTGGGCCATCTCAAATTCAGCCGCTGATGGCTGTGGCAGCCATTTTCCAAAATTCCCGCTCACGGTTACTATAATTTCACTCTAACATTGGTTTGAACATTTATTAAAAGCTGACTTAAGAAAAACATAACCTGTAGCCACCTCAAGTTTAAAGATAGCCGCCATTTTGCAAGATGGCTGCTAATTATTTGTTGTACCGGACGACCATCTCACTCATAGAAATTGGTTGTTGATCATGGTGGCAAACGAATCAAGGGCTGCGTCTGATTGATATGAATACCAACATCGCTAAAGGCCCTGTCACACCTTGACGATTTAGCCAGCAATGGCAACGTATAAAAATGTATGTAAAACGTTGGCATACGCTGAAAATTTTTTTTTTAAGTTTTGGATGTATTTATAACAAGTTGGACGTATGCATAACGTATTAGTAATGGACACAGAACGTTTTAATCACATATAGATAACTTATACTAACGAATGCTGAGCGTGTTGTCAGCTTTCACAACCTATGCCCAACGATAGTCTAACGTATGCATAGCGCGCTGCACGTATTGCTGACGATCATGTGGCGTAGCCTGTTAAAAAGCTGCCGCTCGCCGATTCAAATCATAACCGCCTGAGAATTGGAAGTGTCAACATCGCAGTCACACCTTGACGATTTAGCCAGCGTATGCCGACCGATGAAAAATGTGTCTAAAACGCTGGCACAAGTCGAATACGTTATGGATAGGTTTGGTTTACGTGAAGAGCACGCTGAAAAATGATGAAGTACGCTGTCATACGTCGTATTATGTCTAATACGTCGTGAAATTTCAAGCATGCTGAAAATTTTACGACGTTCTCGCCATATGGCTCACACGTTCCACTACGCTGGGAATAAGTTGTAGGCACGTTATGCGATTATTGACACATGTCGACACAAGTTCCTTGTAAGTTACTCATAAGTCGAAACAAGTCGAGGTAATATTTGGCATACCCGAAACTTATTTTCTCCGTCAAGGCACATTTTCTTTTTTTCTCCTTGGCTCCGTGAAGGCACGTGACGAAATATCTGAAGTTGTTGTTGTTGTTGTTGTTGTTGTGTTTTTTTGTTTGTTTTTTTTTTAGTCTATCACGAATTTTAAAATCTATTCGGACATTTGCTTTTAAGTTTCGACGTCGACGTGACAATATCCTCAAACAGAAGATATTCACAGAGGAGAAACTAAGAATAAGACATGAGCAAACTGAAGAGGCAATCAGACGTGACGTAGCGGTACGTGACGAAATATCAGAAGTTTTTTTTTTAAACGCTGCTAATACGCCATTATACGGTAGCTGTAAATTAGAAACACATTCATTAAGTTATGTAGTCATCCGGAAGACGTCAATCAAATAAATCTACATATGTCAATATGCGTTGGAGGTACGTTACACATAGGTTCAAAGCACGTTACTCATAGGCTAGAAATAAGTTTTGGGTACGCCGAGCATTACCTCGACGTGTTTCGACTTATGAGTAACTTACACATAACGTGCCTCGACGTTTGTCAACGATCGCATAACGTGCCTCGATGTGTGTCAACGATCGTGTAACGTTCCTACAACACGTTACTCATAGGTTATAAATAAGTTTCGGGTACGCTAATCATTACCTCGACGTGTTTCGACTGATGAGTAACTTACAAGTAATGTGTGTTGACGTGTGTCAACGATCGCATAACGTGCCTCCAACTTATGGCCAGCGTAGCGGAACGTGTGAACGATATGCCGGCATACGTCGAAAAATTTCAAGCATGCAGAAATTTGAGGACAACCACAAAGTACAACGATGAAAGCCAGCGTACTACGATGTATGGCAGTGTTTTTCAGCGTGCTCTTAACGTGTACAGGACAGAAGGTGAGGTGACATGGCGACTACAAAACTTACCCATAACGTATTCGACGTGTGCCAGCGTTTTAGACAAATTTTTCATAAATCGGCATACGCTGGCTAAATCGTCAAGGTGTGACAGGGCCTTTATGTAAAGTCAGTGGTTGTTGAGCATGGTTGCAAACGAATCATGGGCTGCGTCTTATTCATATGAATACCGACATCTCACTCATAGAAATTGATCGAGAGATGTCTGATTTAAATGTTCTGAATCAGTGACACAGTCACTGTTGATATTCTCTCAATTTTGTGAGCACTCTCCCTCACACACACACAAAGCTGTGCATTCAAGTGCGGCCTTTTTGCACTTGCAACGCGTCAGACAGCTCTTCTTGCAGTTGCACGATACTAGCTCATAGCAGGTGTGGGCTGCTTTGGGTAGCTTCGTCCAGTGTGGCTCGTACACCCCCTCGTCATTCTTGACCCAGCTCCAGCTGGATGGAGGAGGCAGCTCTGCCGTTGGTAGCAGTGTTTGACCCCACACATGGCCTCCTTGGTAGGCCGCCCTCTTCACATGCTCCTCCAGAGCTGTCTTGGTTGGCGGGATCAGCTGCACGTTGTTCTTCTTCGCGAAGAGTTTCTTCCGGGCCTTGTCAATGTCGTTGCACGTGCTGGTTCTGTCATAGAGCAATATGACGAACCTCTCGATGGTGTGCATGACATCGTCTGGTATGCCACTTGGTGCAGAGGATAGCTTCAGCAGTGCGTCTGTAAGTTCTGGCAGAACGGTCCAGATTGTCCAAGCAGTCTTCTTACCATGTCCAGCAAAGCTTGTCACACCCTGTCATACAGTGTCACCCAGTCAGAGCGTGAAACATTGGGAGTGCCTGTGCCTTCTCTGGTCCGAGGCCAGCTGCTATTTCGTGGGCTGCCAGGTACCGAAAACTCTTCCCAGTGCCAAATGCTAGCCACAGTTCATCTTCTGGTTGCAGTCCCTGGGCCACTGACACAGCCAACACCACAACATCGGTGTCAACTGTCTTGATCAGTATCTTGTGGTGACCATGGTTGGCTGCATGGGATGCATGCAACAACATTCGACTGTCAGCTTCTTCGTGGCTGCATGGGGCGAGCAAGTCCAGGTCAAGCAGTGGTGGCTTGCTCAGGACTGCCTCTCCATCAATGATATCCAGCTGCTTGTCATCCTGGTCAAACCACCTGAAGATAGCTTCTGATAGGAACTTGAACAGCTCGGTCTTGTCGGTGTCCACTCGGAGGAAGTTCTGCCAGTTTCCAGGTATAACTGCTGCTCTGACCACGCGTCTACGCACTCCTTTTCCACACTTTGATCTTGCACTGCCTTTCAGTGAATCAGCAACGTAGTGGTCCCAGACCAGGTCTAGGCGTGACACAGTCTGAAGCTTTGTTGACAGGTACGGTATGACACAATGTAGAATAAATTAGTTATGGATTAAACCGGTTTTCTCCTAACCCATAGTCATAAATACTATTGCCACATGTAAAATCTTCTACAGATGCTGGTGATGGCACATAGACAATTCACAGCCATCATCTGAGTTACATGGCTTCATTCCCAATACGACCGAATTCATCCATATTTAGGTTACTTCGAGCCGATGTGCTGAGATGTGTTGCGATTGACTGTAAGAGTCAATAAAAACGCAGTTTCAGAAAACGGAAGGGTTACTCAACAAACTGACCAAAACAAATTAGCTTAGCCATGAAAATGGAAACTAGAATGGAAAACTACTTACAAATGGTTTGGCATTGCCGTCAATCGAACGAAGATAACCCGAAAACTAACGAGTTATCATGGTAAAGATATCTCGCCAACACGCCGGTACGAAGAGAGAACTTCCTCACTCAGTAGCAAACTGGAACTGGCGCCGTGAAGGCAGAACAGAAATACATGCAGAACCTCGTAACCCGGTAATCCGTGATTGAGATAATCCTCTGACCAAACTGCACCCCGCAAACCAAACTCAACTTGATGAAGTACAGTTAACAATGGGATAGCATAGAGAACTCTATTGGCACAGAACAAAATAACAATGAATCGAGTCAACAAGTGTAAGCTGGCAACTCAACCGTGCGTGATTCCAGGGTCAATATGCACGCACACCACTTCTACTACCATGTGCCAAGCCAATAGTGCTATGAATGTTTGTCATTGGTTTTCATTCAGAATCTGTGTCTTAATAAGAATAATTAGTCCACTTTAACTTTTTTTCTCAACCAAACCAAATTGTTACTTTCTTTGACTATTATTGGACCTTTATTCGTAAATAAACTTCACTATCAACCTGCATTCCTCTCCAGTAAAGCAGATATGTGTCATAACAGTAACCACTGGCGGCCATTTTTCAAAATAGCCGCAACAGCCACCAGCGGCTGAATTTGAGATGGCCCAATATCCAAATCTGTTCATAATATGATAGGCTACTAGTGTGCCAAATTTGGTGCTTTCCTCACAAAATGCACAATTGTTATGCTATATTTAGCTAAGTTGCACCACTATTTACGATTCATGTACAGATTTTGAGTAAAAATAGATAAAGATTGATTAGATAGAATGGGATAAAAATTCAGAATCTCTTGTATACTAAGCATCGGTGAAAAATTACATTCCAACACAGTCTGCTCTCTTTCTTCAATGGCTAGTTCACAATCGCAATACATAAAAGGACCAAACCAACAAAATATAATGTTACCAATAACACGACATCACTCATAATCAAAATCACAAAATTCCATCACATTGAGAAGGCTCTACCATTTAGTGGAGTACCAAAATCAAATTGTAACAGTTTAACTATTTATTTCCTTTTTTTTTCTGCATCCACATCATGATCCTTTAATTCTCTTTTTTGAATTTTCGCCCTTTTTGAAGAATTATATCGTTCGGCCATTATCGTTATTTGTTGTTGATTTTTCAATCGGGAAATTAAAATGACCTGATCATATATTTAGTGTTTACAGTGGAAATTTTTAGAAAAATTTACTACGCAAGATAGTTTCCCACATTCCGAGACCACATCTTCGGTTATATACACCTCAGTCCATATGAAAAAAAGATTGATTACTTTTGATGGGAGGGCGGGTTTTGGGGGAAGGGCAAGGGATGCTGGGTGCAGCCCCCCTCCCCCTCCAATGGATCCGCTGTTGCTTTGGTTGATGAACAAAGATGAAGAACTCCAACCATGGTAAAAGTTTATCACAATAGCTGAAGTGGAGCGAAGCTTGGAGCCAAGCATTCAGTGATGTACATAACCACACTGTTCTGCACCACTTCATGATCATCTGGGCTTTAGCTTGTCATTTGTGTTCGAGGTGGATGCCAGTCTGTCAGGACCTGGAGCAGCCCTGTCATTAAAACAGGATGTGAGGACTGTTGTTCTTAGCTATGCGAGCAGAGGCCTTCACGATACCGAAAATAAAATGCAAAATTTCAGCAGCATGAAATTGGAACTCTTTACTCTCTCGTGAGCAATCACTGAAAAATTTCGGGATCTTCCCTTGATGGCAAAATTCAAAGAATTTGCGGACAACGGACAACGATCGCCAAAGTAACCTGAACAAAGTAACATCAAATAAGTTGAGCACTGTAGAGTTGAGGTGGGCTGCAGAGTTGGCACAGTTTGACTTTACCATAAAATACTGGTCTGGAAAATCGAACAGTAACACTAACGCTTGAGTCGAAAGGTGGGTCAAATGGAGGAACCAGCCTGTCATCATTTCAAGGAAATCCATGTGGAAGTTACACATAACCAGGAGTCTACCCCAATTCCCAAATACCCACGGGAAAGCTTCAAAGAAACATATTCTGAAATTTGGATCAAGGAAATCCAAACCAGATCCTACAACAATGCCTCATCTGTCACATCAGCATTTGCAATGTTCCCAAAACAGGAATGAGCAAAGTCGCAGTGTGCTGATGAGCATATTCATGAATTTAGGGTGGATTGGGAGAAGCAGAGGATACCAAGAGCTGTGAAATGAGCCAAAAGAAGTAAGGAAACATCTGCGGATCTGAAACAAACTTGTTGAAATTGAAAGTGTTCTGTGTAAGAAGATTCTTGAACATGCAGAATAAACCAAGCAGCTGATATTGCAAAGTTACTCAAACAATGTCTTTGTGGCTGTACATGACAATGCAAGTCACCAGAGGGAAGAAAGAACCATGCAACTTGCCCATACCCGATGTTACTTGCCTGGAATGACGAAGGACATCAAAACTCACTGGTACACCTGCTCATGATGTAGCATTGCTAGGTAATGGAAGACAATACGGTCAACCATGGGATCACTGATTGCAAAGAAGCCACTCAAGGTACTCGCTATTGATTTTACCATGCTGGAAACAGGAATCAACAGAATTGAGTCCGTATTAGTCATGACTCATGTCTTCACCAAGTATGTGCAAGAGGTACCCATGAAAAATCAGAAAGCTAAGACCGTTGCAGAGATCCTTTTCAAGGAATGGTTTGTCTGCTTTGGAGTGCCTTTGCATCTTTCTTGTGAACAGGACTGGAACTGCGATGGAGAACGAGTAAGAGAGCTTTGGAACATCTGCAGAATAACTAGCACCAGAACATCATCCTGCCATCCACAGGGAAATGGGACAGTGCAAGTGGTTTCAACGCACACGACATGACCTACCTCATACTTTATCTCCAGGAAAGAAAAGACGATGGAACGAGTTCCTTATCATTTCCCAGGTCTTGTGTGTGTTTGAAATTGTATTCCTCACACAAGTACTGGCTATATACCTTACTTTTTATTTTCTGGAAGAGACCCTCGCCTCCCTGTTGACAACCTCCTTGACCTGGGCGAAGATGAGGTGGCATATACAGGTATAGACAACTGGATATTGGACCATTTCAGGAGCATGAAAGATGCATTTGAGTTGGCATCCTTAACCCGAGAAAGGTGTATTCCTGGGTTTTCCCATTCTGTATGGATGCGTATACCCAGGGGTACACCTATCTAGGGTTAAAGACAGAAAAGGAAGCTCTGCATCACAGGGAAAGACATAGCACGCCAAGGAGGCCAGCACATCAATCGGACATAGAGTTCTTCTGCGAAATCATGGTTACAAAGGCAGACACAATATTCAAGATGTGTGGTATGCAATTCCCCACAGAGTGGTGAGATTTCCTGACCCAACAGATAATGTGTGAGTGGTTTAACTGATTGAAGAAGACAGAAGACCCAATACAGTCAATAAATTTGACCTCCTAGATGCTAAGGAACTTGCTACCGATATTTCCTCAAAGGACACGGCTGGTAAGGGAATGAAGAGCAGCCATACCCAACTGGCTGCTATCCCAGCAACCAAGGTACAGGGACCAAACAATTGTGTTTCAGAGTTTGAGGATGTGTACCTTTCCCCAAAACTTCTCTCACAAGAACTGCTGTTGCCAGATGTTCCTGCCATGGAACAGTCAGTTCTTTTTGTGGATATCCCACTCCAGCAGTAAATGTCGGAACTATGTGTACTCCACACAAAGCGGGGGAGTCCCTGCCGATGGCTCAGGCAGATGATCATGTAAGTGCTGTTCGCTACAGCACAAAGTCTGCTGCTGGGAGTCATGAAAATCCTGATCACTTGCCAAAGTATGCTCTCTACAGAGAAACTTCCACCTCCACTGTAAACCGGAATGTTGTTGAGAACATAGCCCAGACTCAATTATTATAGGTACAAAGAAACCTCCACTGTAAACTTTAGGCTCCTGCCAAGGTTCCCCATCTGGAAACAAATATTCCAGCCTTAACTCTTCGGCCTAAGTCACATTTACCACGGCGGCCATGGGGTCTCTAAAATATATGGCCACTAGCAATTATACGGCGGCCGCAGTATTTCCACGGTCACACAATGTAGCAGTCAAATATGTTTTTTTATTTTTTGGGGAGCCGCACGGCGTATTTAGAAATTGTGGAGACCGAAAACGTGGTGGTGTCATACGGTCTTTTATTGGATGTCACATGGTGACCTTAGGGCATCCCTGCAGCTGCCATAGAATTTTCAAGGCAGACGCAAGGTAGCCTCAAGGTGCCCGCAAGGCGACCGCAGGGGGGCCCTAAGGCGAACGTGCGGCCAGACGGACGGTAACGAGTGGGTATATATACCAGTTCTTTTTAACTGAAATAAAAATATAACAGTTCGGAATATACCAGTACGTGGTGCCCCCAGAATCCGAATTGAATTCGTTCCAGGAGGCTGTTCGGATTGCAAAAAGTTCGATTCCCAAACTATTTTCCCAATAAGAAATAATGGAGTGAATTAATCTGTTCCTGGACCCCAAGAAAACCCACTTTCAAGACACTTTCAACTGAAATTACTCATGAGTAGGGTGAATATACTGGTTCTGGCTCACCTTTCCCCATGTAAATGAATGGGGGATTTTCAGCGATTCATTTTTTTTTTCCCTAAAAATAAACCCCCTTTTTATCCCAAGGTATATTTATTTGTCTCCCCTTTTAACCTGGGGACACTTTTTTTTTTCAAATAATCCATGCAATAAGATAAAGATTTGTTCAAGTACTAAACTGGTTATGTGATTTGTTAAAGGTGATTCGAAAGAAATATCTGAAACGTCTAACCCTCGGGACACTCTTTATCAAATAACCGATGCATATTGTTTAGCTCACTCATTGAACCTATAAAGATTTGTTCATTCTCAAATTCCTTCAATAGTTTAATTTCCTTTTCACAATAATCCCCATCTAAAATATTGAAAAACAAAACATTTGAATCTTTATATTTTTTAAGATACCCCTTTTGTGCCATTACGAAATGATAAACTTCTCTTATAATGATCTCATATGGCCACCGCCCGAGTTGCAAATCATTTTTGTGCATAAACCACGCCATAAAAAAAGTTTTGTTTCAAATGTTTTCAGTTCGTGTCATGAAAATGAGGAAGTGTTTTCTTTGACACGGTCGTGCTGTGTGAATGAGGAAGTGTTTTTGGACAGTCATGCTGTGAAAAAATAGGAATTATTCTCTGAGACAAGGCCTCGTGTTTCTATTTTATCTCAGAACACGAACAGGCTTTTAAACACGAGTTTAATCAAAATCATTTTAGGGCATTTTAAGTATGTTTTAAAAATGATTCATACAATTTGAGAATATATCGCCCAGTTATTTTCCAAGCTGTCTCGCCCGAAGCGTCATTTCCTGTGGCCACACCCAATGATTAAGCAATCTCCTCATCGTTGCCTTATAAGTGATTCGCCAGACAAAGTTTCTGCCAGACGGGATATTCATTTTTACAACTGAGACATGAGCGATCTTTCTTCCGCGAACAAAACAGCTCAACACAAAGTTGGTAAGCCTGTGTATAGGTTCCTCTTTGAACGATGAAGAAATTGATTATAAATTAAATCGTGATAATTCTGATATTTTTTTTCTTGGCAGGTCCTTGGAAGAAGAGCAGTTTACATATCACGACGAGGTGCATGAAATTAATACTCTTATTGAAGAGGTCAATCATCTTAGAAGAGAATTGAAAAACATTTTTAATGACTGACACGATGTCTTAACACGGCCTCTGATCTTTTTGCCATCTTGTACCAATGGTAAAAAAAACTGAGACATGGACTCACTCTCTTCCGATGAAGATAACAGCTCACTACAAAGTTGGTAAGTTTGTGTATGGTTTCCTCTTTGAACAATGAAGCAATTGATGATAAATTAAATTGTGATAATGCGAAAATATATATTTTTTCCTGGCAGGTCCTTGGAAGAAGTGGAGTTTACATATCACGATGAGGTGCATCAAATGAATGCTCTTATTGAAGAGGTCAATGATTTTAGAAGAGAATTGAAAAACATTTATAATGACTGGTACGAAGTCTTATCACGGCCTCTGATCTCGAATGAATTAAACCAATGGTGAGACGTGTGTGTGTGTGTGTGTGTGTGTGTGTGTGTGTGTGTGTGTGTGTGTGTGTGTGTGTGTGTATATATATATATATATATATATATATATATATATATATATATGTGTGTCTGTGTGTGTATATGTGTGTATATATATATATATATATATATATATATATATATATATATATATATATATATATATATATATATATATATATATGTGTGTGTGTGTGTGTGTGTGTGCGTGGTGTGCGTGTGTGTGTGTGTGTGTGTGCATGTGTGTCTCTTTCCCTCTCTGTTTGTCTCTATCTCTCCCTGTCTGTCTCTTTGTATCTCTCCCTGTCTGTCTTTCTACCTACCTCTCTCTGTCTGTCTCTCCATCTATACCCTTGACTCATTATTTTATTTTTTTTCAGCTCGATCACACAACATGAGCTGTTGAAGCAATCTGGTACAACGCATGATTTTCTGGAGGTAAATGTTTCTGAATTATTATTTAGTTATTTGTTTATTAATATCACTCTCTCTTTGGAATGTCGCCTTATGTTGGTTGCATCATTCGTTTGGACGCGGTTTTGTCAGTCCACTGGAATTCATTTTATTGGCCTTGGAAGGATGACAGGCTGAGTCGGCCTCCTGGTGTGTTAATTCAGTGGTCAATGAGGCTTGAACTTAGAACCAACACCAGGCTTACTCATATTACTATTTAATTATCTTTATAAAACCTAATTATTATCCACTTTTTGTTTCAAAACAGAATATGGTGTCTGAGTTTCGACATCACAAGACATCTGAAGAAGATTGCTGGGAAAGATTATACATTCTCGCAAATGAATATTTAATATTTTCAATTTTGATTAATTATATTTGTTTTGTTTACAATTACTTGATTTTGAATTTCAAAAAAAGGATCAAGACATGAAGGAGAGGGAGGGATGGGGAGGTGGGGGAGGGTAGGTGCGCTCCCCCAACGACCCATCACCCCCTCATCCCACCCCTCCCCTCCCCATGTGTGTGTGTGGGGAAGGATGGGGGTGGGATGAGGGAGGTGATGGGTCAAAGGTGGGGGCGCACAGGGGGATGAGGGGGTGGGGCTTGTGTGGGCGTGACTTGTGTGGGTGGGGTTTATGTGGGCGGGGCTTCGGTGTGGGCGGGGCGTGTGTGGGCGGGGCTTGTGGGAAGGCGTTTATGTGGGTGGGGCTTGTGTGGGCGGGGCTTCGGTGGGGTTTATGTGGGTGGGCTTCGGTGGGGTTCGCGTGGGCAGGGTTTATGTGGGTGGTGCTTGTGTGGGAGGGGTTTATGGGGGCAGGGTCTATGTGGGCAGGGTTTATGTGGGCGGGGCTTCGGTGGGGCTTATATGGGAGGGGTGAGTGTGGATGAGGCTTATGTGGATGAGGTTTGTGTGGATGGGTGGATGAGTGGAGCTTGTGTGGATGGGTGGATAATTTTTTAATTAAATAAACATGTTGTGTGCGGGGAACTAATTAACTAATCACTAATTATGTGAATATGATGAATATGGGTGGAGCTTGTGTGGGGTTTGTGTGTGTGGAGCTTGTGGGGGGTTTGTGTGTGGTGGAGTTTGTGTGGGGTTTGTGTGGGGTGGGGTTTGTGTGGAGCTTGTGTGGGGTGGGGTTTATGTGGGTGGGTTTTGTGTGGGCGGAGTCAAAAAGGGGCGGAGTCAAAAAATTTCAATTTATCTTTGTCTTTTGTAATTCCTGTGAATAAAATGAACCTAAAATCTCTTCACCTTCCAAATCATAGATCTTATAAGTCCAAGGAACCGTATCTATTACATCAACAATTTAAAAAAGTTCGTTTGTCCATCGTTTAATATAACCCTTTTCAAAATGAGATTTCCACCTATATATTCTTACGATATCACCAACTTTGAACTTAGGTTTTCTGACATTAATCTCTTTTTCATATTTTAATTTTGTAAATGTTTCTGATGGTTTCATATTTGTTGACGTGTGAATCATGTCATTATACTTATCCACAATATCCTGAATAAAAGATGACCATTGTTGTGAACCGAGTTGTGTGAATTTTTTATATAATCTCTCTTTTAAGGTACGATTAAAACGTTCAACAACAACTGCCTTCCCTTCATTAAAGGTACTGTATAATGTAATACTGTTATTTTTTAGAAAATTCATAAATGTCTTGTTATAAAACTCTCTACCCTCATCAGTCCACAATTTTTTAGGTTTTCTCTTACTTTTATTAAATATCTGTTGAAAGGCTAACATAAGAGTATTACCTGTTTTGTTTTTTAATGGTACGACCCATGCGTATCTACTCCTCAAATCAATAACGGTTAAAGCATACTTGTACCCCTTATCATTATTGAGTTCAATCAAATCAGCAGATCAGATATAATCTACTTCCTTGGAATAAACTTTCCTTCTCTGAAACTTTGTGAATATTGGTTTATGTAATTCATCAGCTAATTGCTCTTCAGTCTTAATGATATCATAAGAGCCTATAAGTTTTTTGAATTTCCAAGTCCAAGTTTCAATTTAGCACTGATCATCTTCTTCACAATGAACCGATCAACTTTTTCTCTCAAGGTTGGATTTTGTATCAGAGACAAATTATACAACATTTCTCTATCGGCTTCATGCTTTTCTTCCAACGTTGTGGTATTCCCATAATCAATATCGTTTCTCATGCACACTTCATCAACTCTATTGATGGGTTTACTCCATGATTTAGGATTGTCTGCCTCATCTAATCTTTTATCCAAGTTTGTGCCTGGACCACAGAAAGAATACCCTGGAAGATGTAATTCCCCTGGTATTCCAGTAGTTGTAAATTTACTTCCTGATAAAAACTTTTGTATATCTCCTCCTTGTTTGTGTTTGGAGATAAATTGATTTTTTTTTGAACCACACACCGAACATATACCTTTTTGTATAACCCTGTTATTTTTACTTTTAATATATGAAATATTTTTTGTATTAGTTTTCTTTTTACATTTGAGATAATAACTCATTTATTCATGTGAAAAATTCCTGCAGAGTGCAAAAACCTTTTTAGTTTCCAACATGCACATTTGAATCTTAATTTTTAAAACATAAAGAATTCTTAGAAATGCCTTCACTCTCTCCTCCATTTATTAAAGAAAAAAAAATAAAAATGAAAAACTTGAATTAAAATGAATATCTTGTCGATGTCAATAGTCTTGTAGAAAATATTTCAAATAGACTTGTCAATTCTTTGTTTTCCTCCTCGGTGGGTTGAGTTATTTTCTGTAATACCACCAATCTTTTTTTAATCTCACTGGTTTCCATATTTTGATATTTATTTTGTCTCGCTCTTTCCTCCCTCTCCTTCTCTCTCTCCTCCCTCTCCTTCTCCCTCTTCTCCCTCTCCTCCTTCTCTTTCTTCTCCCTCTCCTCCTTCTCTTTCTTCTCCCTCTCCTCCTTCTCTTTCTTCTCCCTCTCCTCCTTCTCTTTCTTCTCCCTCTCCTCCTTCTCTCTCTTCTCCTTTTCCTCCTCTTCCCTCTCTTCTTCAACTCCTTCCTCATCCCTTATTATCCTTGAATCGCTTACACCCCATAGAATATCATACATATATTCATCAGGATTTCTTGTTATTCCTGTATCCAAAATAATTTTTTTTACAACAGGAAACCAATAAAATTTCTTTTGAATTTCTAAAAGAGCCTTACCTTTTCTTAACTTTATATTTTTTTCATTATTTAACATTCTAATTTAATCTAAAGTTGTTGGTTTCTCAACATCAGCATAATGCCAATCTTTTGTTGAAAATACCTCATTCTTATGTTGTAGAACATATTTATTAAAATACCGAATACCCTTTTCTTGAAGGTATGCTTGGACACAGAAATGATAATTTTCTTGAAGCCTTCTTGCTGTCATTTATGTATTAGAAATATATGTTAGAATAATATTATGGCACGAAACACCTCCCCATCTTCCCATAGTTAAATCATTTTGTATTTCCTTACTTATTATATATAATCCTGTTTTTTTATGTTTTCATGATATAAACAAGGGCAAAACCATTATTATATTTATCCTTATTAAATTCTTTTATTTGTTGTTTACTAATCGTGGCCCCACAAAACTCATTCTCAATACCAAGTGGATAATATTCTTCCTTACGAGACTGATTTAATTGTTCCAGGTCTTCGAGGTTAATTTTAAATGACCAATTATACCCTAAATCATTCATATCATACCCCCATTGTTCCATTCTCATACAAACGATACGCCCTTCTTTATAAAAATTTATTTTAATTCGAACTGTGAATTCTGTATGACCTGGAGATAATATCAACACTTCTGTATCTTTGGAATACACGGCCATTTTATTTAAGGATATATATTGTGATAAATCGCTTAATCTCACCAAGTCATTCGCGTCAGTCAGGCTTGGATAATTTTTTAATTTATAAGCATTTTTCATGTTAAAAATTTTGGTTATATTATATTTATGTCGTTCAGCTTGTGCCTTTGTGTAATAATTTGATAAATCAATATCCAGTTCTTGGGATACACCAAAGATAGAACCATCTTTACCAACATAAGTCATTTATATTAGATTAAAAATAATATCATAAAATTTTTTATTTTTGTTGAGTTGAAATAACACATATAGACATAATTGACCACAACACTTGGAATTTAATTCTTGGACTTGAAATGTTTGATAAACACCATTCTGTAAGAATTTTATGACTTCAACAGGTGGTGGAAGACCAAAACTATCAAAATAATATTTGTCTTGACTATTAAAAATACAAACCCAATGAGAACCATTCCCATTATTATCTTCTAAGTTCATAATAATATTCTTTGTATGTTTCGGCACATTTGTTAATTCATCTCTCATACAAATAACCACATGATTAATTTTTAATTTCTTACAATATTTGACAAGTTGTAAATTTGATGTTGTATTCTTTCCAAATTCTTTAAACCACTCATCAATGCTTATTTATTTATTAGAAAGATATAATCCATTACCTCTTTTCGTTAATTTTACACCTGCTTGTGCTATAGAAGAAAGCATATCTCCAACTAACAATCTCGCTTTATCAGGCAGACCTTCAAGTTTTTCAGCAAAATCTACAATTACACCACTTCCACTAATTTGTTTCTCCAACTCTTTGTTATGTCTTTCCAATTCTTTTTGAGCCTGGAGTTGAGCCTTCCTTTCGTTGGCAGTTTTCACCGCTGTTGAAATACCACCCGTCAATGCTCCAACCGCACTTAAACCAGCAAATAAAGGAATTAGAAATGGGAGAAATCCTCCACTCGTCTCTCTTATTGAATATTTTTTCAACATTAGTTTTGTCATTTTAATTTTAAGTGAGCCAGTGTCATTCAAGATTTTAACCTGTTCTCTTGTGAGCAAAACATCAATTCTTACTGCTCCTTTTCTCTGAATTGTATTAACGTTAATCGTACAAGGCTTTTGATTTTGAACACAAGATGATAGTTTATGAAGATTGATTTGATTAACATATACCCCAGTTGGTACTTTGCCACTCATTTATTTAACAAAAAATTATGTGAGACTAATCATCACACCATTATCTGTATTAATCTGTAATTCTGTTTCTTCCAAAAGCAAACAATATGTATCAAGTTCTTCACTCTCTCCTCTTTCAATGTATATGGAAGTATCCACTCGATTAGACTTTATAGTTTCCTTTTGAGTGCTCAGGTCAAACGCATAGATTGTATACAAACTTTTAAATGCTGTCATATCCAAAATAGGTTCTTTATTTCCATTACTTTCACACACCTTTTGCTAAGACTTGTATGCTTCAGCAAAATCATTTTTTTCCCAATTAATTTCCAATCTATCTCGTGGATAAAATGTTCCATCTAGAGAAACGCGAAGTTGTTTCACCTTAGCATTATCACTCAATGCATTATTCTTATCAGTCGCAGTATCACCATCTGGCTTTTTAAAAATGATCCACAGATATCGTGGCTTTCCTTCCAGAACACCCAAATTCCACGTGTAAGTAGTTTGGTTGAGTTTAACGTGTTGACATCTTCTTTTGAGGTATGATACACTGAGTGGTTTCTTTGAGTTAAGTCTTCTATTCAATATCTCTTCTGTTTTAAGATTAGGAGTATATTCACTGATATACCAACTCATTTCCTCAATTACAAATTTATTCTGTTCACCAAAAGCACTACCAACACCAAAAAGCAATCTATTTTCATTATCATTCCTTTGTAGTTGAAATCTAATTTTAAGACCATACAGAACTTTATCATGATCACAAAATCCAAATATACCTTAAAGAGGAACTGCCACAGTAAAACTATTTTCTGCTTTTGTATCATCATTATACAATCCTTTCCTTTGACTATATCCAGGGTCTGTGTTTGTTCCCGTTGACATATCAGGAATAAAACCTTCGACAGACCCCTTTCCCATTCTATCACTGAATGTATATTGTGTAAATTTCATCATTTCATACACAGCAGAGACATAATCAACTGCTTCAACTTCTTGTGTTCCATTATACAAACACACACTATCAAACATTTTCCAGAAGAAATCATTTACAAGTGTAGCGTTTGTGTTATTCCCAGCTTTAGTGAATTTAAATTTACACAACAAGAAACTTTCGGAGAGATTAAAATAGGTTTGTTGATTATTTATTTCAAAACTTTTTGTACCATTCGTATTCCAGTCTGTTCCAGTTATTGCATTTACCTTGAAGTAATCTTCTTTTTTAGTGGAGTTTGAGATAATAATAGTATCATCCAAATCATAGATACTATCAATTGCTTCCATACTTGTATTTATTTAGGAAAAAAAGATGTTAAAACTTTTGAAACCCTGATCCAAGTATTCGAATTATTTTCTGTCGTTCTTGGGACGACAACTGAGTTTTGCCTTTCTTAATATCTTTTATTGCTTGTAATTTATGAGATTCCTTCTGGGCATCTTTTATGCTCTTTACAGCACCTGCTACATTTCCCACAGCAGAAGCAGTTGAACCAATTAGATCTTTATGTTTTAGAATAGTTGAACCAATACCCATGAGAGTATCAATTATCCCATCTCCTCTAAATTGATGTCCAACACCCCTTTGTCTCTTAGGTTTATATAGTATCCTCTACCAAGATACATACCTTCACCCTTGTAGTATGGGGAAAGGAACATCCCATCCCCTGTAATTATTTTATATTTTCCCAACTCGTGTTTCCTCACAATAACCATCGTATTTATTTATTGGAAAACTTCACGTAGGTGAATTCTGATGGATATAACTTCTCCATTAAAAGAAATCATACGATTATCTTGGTTGGTTATCCTAAAATTTACTCTGTGTATGGTTTTTCCTGACACAGGGAGATAAACCAAATTTTTAGGTTCCATATTGAATTTATAACCAATTGGGGTTGAGTATGCGCTGACTGAAAATATTGTATTTGTTTTTTTTCCATCATTATAAGCACCATCAATCAAATCACAGTGAATTAACACCGAATTTATTCCTGAGGATATTTGAATGACATTATCACTGTAAAACGTCCCATTAGTTTCAATCTTTTTTGAGGAGAAACCCAAGAACTCTCTAAATGAATTATCATTGTGAAATCAACCTTGTAGTTATTTTTAACTTTAATCGTTGATTTTGAAGTATGTTTTTGAATGTCTATAACAATATTTTTTGGTTCATCACCCTGTTCTTTCATAAGACGAGCAATTTCGGAAGATATTTGAGAAATCTCATATGCTCCGGGTGAGACTGTTATCGTTTGGTATCCACTTCCGGGATTATAACTAAACTTGTCATTTTTATCAGTTATATTAAATAAGGTATTATAAGTTTCCATGGACAATATAGATGCCTCATATTCTTTTGTTGGGTCAAGTTGTAGTGGGTATGGGAATGAAGATGTGTGGTCGCTTGTTGTGAAATTAAAACTCAGGATTGTGCTTCTCATCTTATTTAATATGAGATAAAATGCCTTTATATTGAGATTTATTAATTATTTTCATGTTCATCAACTGGTCTAAAATGGCTGATGCTTCATTAAAACAATTGTTATTTCCAGCCTTCTTACTACCTAACAACAATAACAGTCTATTAACTAATTGCGATGGGTCATTTGGAAGAAAACTAATACCTGAACCAAGGATACTTAAAGCCTGAATAATTTGTTTCTCCTTCTCATTTTTCCTACTTTTACTAGAAATACTAACCCTATAATTTAGAGTGTTCAGCAGATCAATATATACTCTATCATCATTATTTTTCATATCCAATGGTTTATCAATATACTTTGATTCATCTCTCACAGTTGAACCTTGTCTTCCATCTTTTGTGAGAAGAAACATTAATCTCGGAGTTAGTTTAACAGGGGGTTGAGCAGAACCCAAGAACCTTAATTCATCATTAAATATCAATACCTTTTCTTGAACAAGATGAAATATTGCTGGTTGTTCTGTTGGAATGAGTCCTGCTTTGGTTTTTGAATCCGCTGAATATTCATTGTTTTGAAGAGCATTCACAATATAATCAGGGGGTCGATTAATCTCTTCCAGTTGTTGAAATAAACCTTTAATTCTCCTAAAATGCTCTAATTCTTCCTCCATCATTTGATCAAAATCTTTTAACATTTGAAGTTTTTTAGGAGTATATTCTACTGTGGGAACTGTGGAAACATCTTTCATTTTTTCTTGGGAAGTTTTTAAAAGTGGTTTAAAAAATTTCTCTTGTTTTCTTTCAAATGCTTCTTCGCCCATTAGTTTCTGTCTGCGTTTCTTCTTTATGTCTTCCTGCTGTTTTACAACTTTTGAAACCAACTCTTGATGTTCCTTAAATCTTCTTGCTCTTTCTTTTGCATCCATTTATTTATTGTAAAATATCATTTAATGAATTGTAAAGATCAACAGGGAAATTTTCCTTTTCTTCATCATTCAAGTAGATGTGTTCAAATAAATCATTTTCTTTAAATATTTCATCAAATTCTTTATTTACATTAATGCGAGTTGTAATTTCTTCTTCACTAATACTTGCATCTCTGCTTTTCATACGTTTGCGTTGAGTTTCTTCATCAACAACAAAACCGAATGATAAAATCTTCACTCCACTCAGATGTTTAATAATTTGTCTCGTTCCTTCTGGATTAGTTTCTAATATCCCAAGACCACCAGATTTTAGTTTCATTAACTCACTCTTACAATGTGAATATTTTGTTGTACCAAGAGAAACCTCCTCAAATATTTGACCTTCATTCCTCAATCGCATATGTTCCTCCACTGAAATATAGTGATAATCTTCACCTTTTACTTCTCCAGGTCTTATTGCTCTCGTTGTTGTTGATACAATGCGTATCACGGGGTGTTTTTTAAGTAAATTTACAATATTCTCATTTGTACTACACAAGAACCTTGATTTATGAAAGTTTTTTTTCCAGAAGCAGATTTACCCACAAGATTTACAATAATAGTTGTCATTTATATATGTAATTGTTTATAAAACAAAAAATATATCCCTTAATATCTCATCTTGTTTCAACAACAATATATTTATATTTTTCAGTGGTGTGCTTCATGTAATCCTCAAATTTCTTTTTACTACATAATGTCGAACAATTATCTCTCCAAAAATTATTGATATCTATTGAATTTAACTTGAATAAAATAAAAGTATTAGCATTGTTTCTGATGGAACGACGAGGAAGTTGAAAGTACGATTGACTAAGATAAATACAATTACAAGAAGAATGTCTCCCTCTTGTGTCGTAGCTGTCCATTACCGTTTGGTTTCTCTCATTAACACAATCATCAAAGATAACGAGGTTCTTTTTTGATTTATCCAAATCTTGGGGAGATGGTATATCATCCGTATTATCACTAAGAATACAAGTTATAGGATTTGATTTCTTTTTACATCTCTGTGTATCACAAAATAGTTGAATTATATCTTCAATGTTATAATCATTTAGCTTTTTTGACGTTGAAATAAACCGATTATATCTTCTTTTTGAAGACCAGCATTAAAACCTTGTGAGAGTAGTTGATACTCTGGTTGAAAACTCGACTTTGTGAAAATTATTAAATTATCATAATCTAAAAAGTTGGGAGTGAGGAGCATCTTTAAAAGTAAGCAGGTTTTTCCACATCCACTTGAACCAACTATGAGACATCTTAATGAATTTGGGAGATTTTTATGGTTGTTAAATTTTATCTTATTTTCCCAAATGGGTAAAAAATCATTCATTTATATATTTGGAAAACAGGTTATTTAATTTATTATTGGCTTTTTTAGAAACTCTATATTTTATCCTAAGTTCAGGTTTAATTTCAAGATAATCCATTATTTTATTTATGCAATATCTTGTGTTGATATTTCCCTGAAAATTACATCCATGAATAATATATAACAACAATCCTTTGAACATTTCTCTTATATGTTCAGTTTCTTCCATTGTAAGGAAAGGTGTGTTATCACCCTCATACTTTACATTCATTTCTCTAATCAATCTTGTAAAGTAATTCATTTTTGGTGTAAATCTAAAAGAATTATTTTCCTTTCTATATTTTTTATTATCATTAGTCGACGTGTGTCAATGACCACATAACGTGCCTGCAACTTATGGCCAGCGTATGCGGAACGTGTGAGTCATACGCTGGCAATCGTCGAAAAATTTTGAGCATGCTTAAAATTTGTTGATGAGCTTGGCATACTACGACGTATGCCAGCGTGGCTCAGTGTGCTCTTAACGTATACAAAACTTACCCATAACTTATTCAACCTGTGCCAGCGTATTCACCAAATTTTTCATACGTCGGCATATGCTGGCTAAAACATCAAGGTGTGACAGGGCCTTGACATCTTCCGGATGACCACAGAACTTACTGAACGTGTTTCTAACTTACAGCTGCCGTATAATGGCGTATTGGCAGCGTTTAGGGGAATTGGTATATAAAAATGGGGTTCACAAGATGAACCCGTCAGTGTTCCAGACTCCATGGTTTTTTTTTTCTTCGGCATGACGGTGATGTTGACACTTCGATTTCTAGTGCGGTTATGATTTAAATCGTTGAGCGGCAGCCTATTGATAGGCTAGGCCACGTGATCGTCGGCGATACGCTGCAGCGCGCTTTGCATAAGTTAGACTATCGTTGGGCATAGGTTGTGAACGCCGCCAACACGCTAAGCATTCGTTGGTATAAGTTATCTATAAGTTATCGAAACGTTCTGTGTACGTTACTAATACGTTATGCATATGTCCAACTCGTTATTATATGCCCAAAACTGAAAAAAACATCAATAGTTCAGTGTACGCCAGCGTTTTACATACATTTTGATATGTTGCCATACGCTGGCTAAAACATCAAGGTGTCAGGTCAGGTCAGGTATGGGAGCATGTGCCAGAACAGCACGTCGCTGCGTCCACTTTCCGCCGGTACTCCAGGGGCCTCCGTCTGGCCATCCCCCAGGCAGATGCCAGGCCCATCCCCATCTCCTTGAGATGATGGTCAACCTGTTGCAACCATGAGGCACGTGGTCGACCCACTGGCCTCCTCCACTCATGAGACTCCCTCACTGAGAGAATCTGGTGAGCAGGATCAGAGTCAGGAAAACGAGCCACATGTCCATACAGCCGCAACTGATGCTCACGGACTATGCAGGTAACAAATCTCATCCAAGTCTCTCTCAGCAACCGCTCGTTGGACACAAAATCCGACCAGCGATAGCCAAGGATTCTCCGAAGAGACCTGGTACCAAAGGAATTAAGTCTCCGTCTCAGATCCTTGGTCAGAGTCCAAGTCTCGCACCCATAGAGCAAGACTGGAAGTACCAAGGACCTGAAGACTCGGACTTTCGTCCTCCCGCACAGGTACCGGCAGCGCCACACCCCATGATCCAGTGAATCCATGACTCCCCAGGCCCGACCCAGATGTCTATTGACCTCTGACTCGCAGCCAGCAGAGACATGAATATCACTGCCAAGGTAAGTGAATCTCTCCACGACCTCAACATCCTCACCACAAACAGACACAGACAGGACAGCAGCATCCAAGATGTCACCGAAAGCCTGGATCTTAGTTTTGACCCAAGAAACCCGTAATCCCAACAGCTCCGACTCCTCATTCAGCACCTCGAGGGCCCGCAAGAGGATGTCTGAAGTCTCCGCAAAGATGACTGCATCATCTGCAAAGTCAAGGTCCGAGATCTTGACATTCCCAAATGACGCACCGCAACTTGATCTCTCCGACATCCTCCCTAGAATCCAGTCCATACAAGTGCTGAAAAGTGTGGGGGCAAGTACACATCCCTGACGAACTCCAGTAACAACTGGAAATAAGTCAGAGATGGTACCACCACACTTCACAGCACTCTCAGTACCAGAGTAGAGTTCAGAAATCAGATCGATCAGTTTTGGTGGCACCCCACGAAGACCAAGAATCCTCCAGAGGACATCCCGATTCACTGAATCGAACGCTTTACAGAGATCAACATAGGCTGCAAGCAGCCCCTGCCGAAACTCTCGTCTGCGTTCGGTGAGGACACGAAGTGGAAGGAAACGGTCAATCGTTGACCTCTTTGGTGTAAAGCCTGACTGCTCTGGACACTGGTGCTCAAGCAGATGATGGCGAACCCTATCGAGAATTATCCGAGCAAAGACCTTGCCCGGCACTGAGAGCAGCATCACCCCTCGGTAGTTGTTGCAGTCTTGGCGATCACCCTTCCCTTTCCAGAGAGGGACAACAAGGCCCCTCTTCCAGTCAGTTGGGATGATGCCTGTGTTCCAGGCAGAGCACAAAACTGCATGCAATTACACGAGTGCAGCATTTCCACCAGCCTTGAGAAGTTCGGCATGGATGCCACAGATCCCTGGAGCTTTGCCCCGTTTCAACTGGTTCACCGCAGCCCGTGTTTCCACAAGCGTAGGTGGACCACAGTTGATTCGAGGGTCAGCAACAGGGATTGTAACACCCTTGACATCCAACTCGACAGTTGGGGGATCAGCCTGGTACAACCGCTCAAAGTAACCGGCCCAGCGGGCCTTCACTTCAGACTCCTCTGTCAAGAGCCTACCACTCTCTGCTCGAACTGCAGTGCTCCGAGGGATGGGCTTGGATGAACGTAATGCGCGAATTCCCCTGTAAGCGGGATGAGAATCACCTGTCCACAGGTGATGCTCTACCCCCTCACAGATTCCTCGCACATAGGCCTCCTTGTCCACCCTCAGTGCACGTACAGTTTTATGCCTCAGCTCCCTGAACAGCTCAGCTCTGCCATTTAGCCTGGCCCTGCGACTCTGGTCAATGGTATCCAGTGTCCCTTGAGAGACAAAATTCTTCTTTGCCCTGTGGTGAGCTCCAAGGCATCCACCGGCAACATCAAGGACGGTGGTCTTGAAGGCGCTCCACAACTCTTCAGGACCCCCCAAAGCACCCAGACCCCCAAAGTGTCCACTCAGCCTGTTCGCCAACTCCTCAGCTACTCTCTCATCCCTGAGCTTGGCAACATCCAGCCTCGGCTGGGATGGTACCATTCTCCAGGATTTAAGGTGCAGCTTTAGAGTTGCTACAACAAGCCTGTGGTCAGGATTGAGGAACTGAGCACTCCGGTAGACCCTGCAGTTCTGGATCATCCTCCAATAACCGTCAATGAGGACATGGTCAATCTCCTTTGCCACACTGCCAGCGTTGGAATACCAAGTCCAGCGATGAGCTTGTGGGCGCTGAAACCATGAACCAGCCACCCTAAGTCCATGACTTCTTGCAAAGTCAAGGAACTTAGTGCCATTCTGGTTCATAGTTCCTGACCCATGGGGACCAACACACACCTCATAACCGTCCCTATCAGTTCCAGTCGATGCATTGAAATCCCCCAAGACTAGAAGTGTATCTCGTCTGGGGCACTGATCAACCACAGACTCGAGTGTGGCATAGAATGCATCCTTCACGGTGAGATAACTCGCCTCAGTCGGAGCATAAACAGAGACCAGGGAAATGACACCAAAGGAGTGACGAATCCTTAATCTCATAATACGCTCGTTGACCGGTGTTACCTCAATTATCATTGGGGTCAGCTTATTGGACACAGCTACAGCAACTCCTTGGGTATGGTAACCATCAGAGTGACCAGACCAATAGTAGGTGTAACCACCCACCATTATCTCGCCGCAATCCGGTCTCCGAACCTCAGAGAGAGCTGCAATCCCGATGTCCAAACGCTTGAGCTCAGATGATAACAGAGACAGGTGATCATCCTCTCCTAGGGATAGGACATTCCAGGCACCCACCCGAAGGGACCACCTCAGGTTAACCCAAGGAGACCGCCGTCTGGTGGACGACACCTCAGCACCACTCCGACACACTCTCCCACAACCTGACCCAGGGATGTTACCCCGTGGTTTCCCTAACCAGTTTTGAGGGCTCTCTGCCCTCCAGAGCACAATTATGAAGTCACACATGATCGAGTGGAACATTCACTAATAACCATACATATACAGCCATGGCCATTCAAAAAAAAAAATCATAATTCATTCTAGCAAGGCCATGGCTTCACAATTATCCTGCAGGTGTGGTCTCAACTCTGCATTTGAGTGGTCCTAAAGTGTGTTGCTGGTGGTGCATCAGTGTTTGCATGGCCGCAGTGTAAATTCAAAGTTCGCAAATTCATGAAATTCCCTTTGCTCCTCCCTTGATTTCCCTCCTTTGGGAAATCAAGCCGTACAGCACCACAACAGCTTAGTTTGATGTAGACCCCTCCAGAGGGGGTCACTCAAATGGCACTCCTTTGCCTATTCACTCTATGAACTTCCCACTCTATGGCCAATCAATCTGACCCTCCCCCAGCAGGAAAATCCCCAGTCACACCCTGGGTGACTGGGGGCAAGGCATTGTGAGGGGCGAGAGTCCTGACTCTCTCCACGAGCCTCGTCCACCTGTGGACATGCACAACTTCCCCACCCACAAACCTTGCATACACTGATCCCTCCCCAGCTGCCATCCATTTTTACCTACATCTACAATACACGCTACTTCTGTGTTCTTACCTGTCATGAAAACCTGCTTGAGTCTGCCATGAATCTGAAACTGGGTAGGAGATTCACGTTTCAGCAGGACAATGATCCGAAGCACCAAGCTAAAGCCACACTGGAGAGGCTGTATAAGAAGAAAATAAATGTTCTTGAGTGGCCCAGTCAAAGTCCTGACTTGAACACAATTGAACATTTATGGTGAGACTTGAAGATTACAATCCATCGACGATCCCCATCAAACTTGGCAGAACTAGAGCAATTTTCAGGTAAAGAATGGGCAAAGAATTCACCATCTCATCATGCAAAGCTGGTAGAGCAAAGCCTACCCACAAAGACTCATAGCAGTCATTGCTAAAAAAAGGTTCTTCAACCAAGTACTGACCTAAGGGGCTGAATACTTTTTGAACCAATAAATTTTGATTTGTGCATGGTTTTTTTGCAGGTGTTCCTGACATGTAACATCCTTCGACTATAACATTGTTTAGTTTGATCTCTCAAGTTATGATGAAAAAAGTTCATTTGGAAAAATTGTTTCTACGTAATTGGTAATTCATCTAAATGTGGCATTATTGGGAGGGGGTGAATACTTTTGCAGGCCACTGTATATATCCTTCTCTTTAGTCATGGTATAAAAATGTTACGGGGACTTTATTGCTCTCTAATGATTATCGTAGGAAGTTGACATTTGAATCTTAATTTGCAATGGCTTTGTAAATATCCTCTGTTACACATACCTCGTGTTCATCATTGCAGGACATCCTTGCTACTCACCCGTTCACCAAAATCTCAAATTGGAGCAGTGGCAACACATATTTCCACATGACCATCGGGAGCCTGGTACGAGGTACTAAGCTGCTCTGTGAGACATCATTGGTGAGAATGTAAACTTCCTTATAATACAGATTGCAGGAGAGATGCATGAATCAGGACAAGAAAACCGAATGAGTTTAACAAATGATATATCCCATTGAGAATTTTATGGAAAGTTCTTCATCGCAAGCATCATGTCATTTTTAGATCCTTGTGGAGGATCTCCAAGTCTTACTCACGTTGTTGTTCTTGTGGACTTTTTTGTTTCACAGCCTACAGTTTTCATCGAAACTTCCTGAAACTTGGCATATATATGTAAAAATACCCTGTGCAGACAATAACCATCTCCGATTTTGGAAATTCCTCCTAGAAAAAAAAATTATGATGTCAAAATATCTCCGCTAATGGAAATCGCCCAAAAATTATCTCTGAAACTAGGTAAGGCTTTTGAATTCTGTTTGCGGGAATCGAACAGGGCTTTAGCAGAGATGAATTACCGCACATATGATGCATCACCATGATGTCATATCAATTTTTATGACGTCATTCCTATTTTTTGACTTTTTTGTTTTTTGTTTCATTTGTTTGACAGCCTACAGTTTTCATAGAAACTTCCTGAAACTTGGCATGTATATGTAAAAATACCCTGTGCAGACAGTAACCATCTCCGATTTTGAAAATTCATCCTAGAAAAAAAGTTATGACGTCAAATATCTCAGCTAATGGAAATCACCTAAAAAATTATCTCCGAAACTAGGCAAGCTTTTTGAATTCTGTTTGCGGAAATCGAACAGGGCATTAGCAGAGATAATTTATCGTTAACCTGATACATCACAATGACGTCCTATTCGTTTTTATGACGTCATCATTAAGAGGACGAGGATCTTAGCTCATTCGAGCTTGGGGATATGGTATTTCATCAAAATACAAATCAAAAGATAATTGCAGCCAAGGAGGAAGCCATTTCGCACTTTGTGTGTCTGTGACATCGCAGCACTCACCTTCAAAATTAAGATTAAAATAATTATCAAGTCAAGACTTGTGTTATCGTGGAAGAAGAGAGAATGGATCAGGAAGCAACAGAATAAACGAAACAGTAGAAAGAGAGGGGGGATGGGGTAACACACCAACAGCAAGGTTGACGGACAAAATTGAGGGAGACTTGGAAAATAAGGGGTAGGGGAAGATGCATGGGATTGACAATGTGGATACAGAAGCAAACTCTAAGGAAGAAAGGAAGTGGACTTAGGGGTGGGGGGGGGTTAATGAGGGCAGAAAAGATCATGGCTTTGGATGTGGGATAATCTGAGATGATGGTAAAGAACTGTCTTGAAGACGTGGAGGGAAGAATGAAATTGAAGAGAATGTGAAAGTTGGTTCCACAGGCAGGAAAAAAAGGAACTAATGAGTGGAGGTGAGCAGTGATCCTAGATTTATTGAATTTCACCAGAAAGGGGTTGATGGTGGTCCATGTGCACCCTGTAGAAACTTGGGGGGGGCGGGAATCACAGAAAGGAGGTGGTAGAAGACAGAGAGATCACCGACTTGTCTGCAATGCGGAAGTGATGGGGCCGTACACTCATTTTATTCATGGGAAATTCTAATAATCGATCTTGAAGGCTTTAGTTTCCACGGCAGCAAGCTGAGCAAGGTGTAAGGCATGGGCACAAGTCCAGAGGAGAGAGCAGTACTCCATAAAGCTGCAGATGAAAGCCTTGTCAGAAAATCGGAGTTCCGGTCCGCCAAGGAAGGACTTTGTATGACACAGGATACCCAGTCGGAGACTGGCTTTGGAGGATAACTTTGAGATGTGGTGTACCCAACAAAGATCATGGCTGATAGTGAGACCCAAGAGATTGAGTGACTGAACTTCTTCAAGCAGATTGTTAAGAAGTTAGACAAAAGGGTTTGCCAGACTGTCCTTTTGGAGAGAAAGAGAGATCGTGAGAGTATGAGATTTGTCAGGATTGAAAGACATATTCAAAGTGTTTGACCAGCTTATGATTTTGTCAAGGTCTGAAGAGAAGGAAGAGGATGCAGCCTGCCTGTCTGAAGGATGAGGGATGTCACGGCAGAGGATGGAGTCATCAGAAAATAAATAAAGGGGATTCTCCAGAGAGATCGTTGATTAAGAGGAGGAACAAGACTGGGTCTGGAACACTGCTGTGTGGCGCTCCAGCCTTGACAGGGAGGGGAGATGAAAGGATTCCGTTGAGAGCCACCAATTGGCTGCAAGGGTCTTGGAAGTCAGTAACACAAGAGTGGACTTCGCCTTGAATGTCATGGGCAGGGAGTTTGGAGAGCAAGTTTGGATGCCAGACTGTATCAAAAGCTCGAGATATGTCTGGAGAGACGGCCCTGATCTCATATCTGACATTGAGGGTCTCCATCCTTTGTTGGGAGAGTAGGAGCAGCATATCCAAGGTGACCTGGTCTAAATCCAAATTGGTGATCTGAGGTGAGGCCGTTTGAGAAAAGGAAGGATCTCATATCAACTGTGATGATGGATTCCATGACCTTGCTGATGTTCATTGGTCTGTCATTAAGGGGATCAGATTTTGCACCATTTTTATGCAATGCAGTGACGTTGTTTGATTTCCAAGCAGATGGAAGATGACATAAGGCAAATTATCAGGTGAAAAGAGCAGAAAGAGGTGTGCAAGAGCAGCAGAACATGATATAAGCACACATGAGTGGATGACATCCGGTCAAGTTGTAGAGTCAGAAATGAGGGTTGCCAGAAACTTCTCCACCTTCTCACATGAAAAATACAGTCCAGAAGCCGTTGGGTATGACAGGGCAGGGTGGGTACAGGGAGCAAGGGGTTGGGGGACACAAGATTTAGAAGCAAACACAGGACTAAAGGATTTGGCCTTCTCACGAGTCGAGTCAGCTGTGGTGCCATTTGAAGTGTGGGAAGTGATGGAAGGAGAGCATACACCAGACAGACTTAACAAGGTGCCATCAGGTTTTAGAGGAGGGAGACAAGTTTGAAAGTTCAATCTTGAGGTTGGACAGATGTTGTTTTCTGGCTCTTGTGAGAGTGGAAACACACTTCTTGCAGGCTTTGTGGAATGAGCTGAGATTGCCTTCACTCAGGTTTGCTTTCCAGGAAGAGAAGGCAAGTTGTATCAGAGCAACTGCCTCATCCCATGGTTCAGTGTACCATGGGTGGGAAGGAGGGGAGGATAACTGAAGATGAGATGGGATCGATCTGTGTATAAGAATGAGCAGGTTTCTGTGAACGAATTCCCAGGTTAAGTGGACATCAGGGGCAATAGATACAGCATAAAAGACCAGTTTTGAAGAGAGATGGCTGCTTGTAGACCCTGCTAATACACCTGAATGCACTGCCAGACTCATCGTCACTAAAGGGGCTGTCACACCTTGACGATTTAGCCAGCGTATGCCGATTTATGATAAATTTGTCTAAAACGCTGACACACGTCGAATACGTTATGGGTACGTTATGTGTACGTTCGGTGCACGCTGAAAACACACTACCATAGGTCGTATTACGCTGGTTTAAAACGTTGTACGTTTTGGTTGTCCAAAAAATTTTGCATGCTTGAAATTTTACGACGTACTCGGCGTTTGGCTCACACGTTCCGCTACGCTGGCCATAAGTTGCAGGCACGTCATGCGATCGTTGACACACGTTAATTGCATGTTACTCATAAGTTGAAACACGTAGAGGTAACATTCACGTACCCAAAACTTATTTCTAACCTATGAGTAACGTTTTGTTAGCATGCTACACGAACGTTGTTCACACTTCACAACATGTTACTTGAAAGTTCCTCATATGTCAAAACACATCAAAGTAATGTTTCGGGTACCCTTGACTTATTTATAACCAATGAATAACGTGCTTGGGAATTATTACGCTATGCATACGCTAGAGTGGCTAGACTATCGTTGGGCATAGGTTGTGGACGACTAAAACACGATAAACAATCATTGGTATAACTTATCTTTAAGTTATCGAAGCGTTCTGTGTTCATTACTAATACATTATGCATTTTTCAAAGTCGTTTTTAATACTTTAAAAAGTAAAACAAAGAAATATTTCATCGTGGGAATGAGGAAAAAAAATTCGCCGAAAAGAACATCGAACAATGGTGCAAAGTAGTCTCCTATTCGTGGACGATAAGAGGATCCATCATCACCCACACCCTCCCGATCACGCTCACATACTACTACTGACATAGACATACTACTACTACAAATGCTACTACTACAACTACTACTACTATTACTACTGTCACGCACACCAACTACTACTAATAGTATTACTACTACTGATACTACTGGCATTGACATCTACTCAACATGGAGTCTGGAACAATGATGGGTTCCTCTTGTGAAGCCCATTTGTATATACCAATTCCCCTTAACGCTGCCAATACGCTATTACACGGTAGATGTAAGTTAGAAACACGTTCAGTAAGTGCTGTGGTGATCCAGAAGACGCCAATCTAATTCGTCTACATACGACAATGTGCGTGTTAGATACGTTACACATAGGTTCATAGCATGTTACTCAAACGTTAGAAGCACGTTATACTTAGGTTCAAAGCATGCTACACATAGTTTAAACACACGTTACTCATCGGTTCATAGCACGCTAGTCATTGGTTCAAGGCAAGTTACAAATAGGTTCAATGCACGTTACTCATAGGTTTCAAGCACGTTAAACATAGGTTCAGAGCACGCTACTCATAGGTTAAAAGGACGTTACCCATTGGTTGAAAATTAGGTTGCGGGTATGTTAAATATTACCTTGACGTGTTTCGACATATGAGAAACCGACAAGTAATGTGTGTCTGTCGTGTGTAAACGATCGCGGAGCGTGCCAGGAACATATGACAATGCATGCGGAACGTGTTAGCCATACGCCGAGTACGTCGTAAAATTTTCAGCATGCTTGAAATTTCACGACGTATTACAGGTACCACGTAATATGACAGCGTACTTCATTGTTTTCCAGCCTACTCTTAACATATACACAACTTACCTATACCGTATTTGACGTGCGCTGAGCGTTTTAGACACATTTTTCATAGGTCGGCATACGCTGGCAAAATCGTCAAGGTGTGACTGCAATGTTCACACTTCAAATTCTCAGGTGGTTATGATTTAAATCGGTGTGCAGCAGGTTCTTAACAGGCGACGCCACGAGTTCGCCGGCGATACGTTTAGCACGCTATGCGTAAGTTAAACTATCGTTGGGCATAGGTTGTGAACGCCGACAACAAGCGAAGCATTCGTTGGTAAAAGTTATCAATAACACAACGAAACGTTCTGTGCCGTTACTAATATGTTATGCATACGACCAACACGTTATGAATACGCCAAAAACTTTAAAAAAAACATCAAAATTTCAGCGTACGCCAACGTTTTACATACATTTTTATACGTTGCCATTGCTGGCTAAAACGTCAAGGTGTGACAGGGCCCTAAGACAGCTCTCGAACAACAGCCAGAGAGATGATGACTCTCACAAGCACATGATCAGATGAACCTATTGGAGCAGAGGAAGAGCAGGAGACATTTGCAGGGAATTTTGTCATCATCGAGTCCAGAATGGAGGTTTGTCATTGGGATAAATCCAGGTTGGAAAGGTCACAGATTGAGTCAGTGCCATGGGGTCACAGAAATCCTTTCCTGAAGTGTGATGGCTGGTGACAGAAGTACCAACACCCAGCCAATTTGCATGGTGACAATTGAAATCACCATATATGAGGAAGAGAGAGTTGGGATGAGTGATTAAAAGTTTGTCCATGTTGTGTGAGAGAGATGTAGATGGAATCATCACTGTTTGGAGGACGGTTCAACACACAGACAAAGACAGGGTGTGAGCAGAGGGGAAGTCACATCAGAGGTACTCCTGGCAGTTGGCAGTTGTAATATCAGAACAAAGGCAGTGAGAAATCAAGTTATTGATGTAATGTGCAACTCCGTCGCCAGGGCGAGGTTCAAGCCTATCAAATTGAAGGAGAAAATAACCATGGAGAGACACTAAGGTGTCAGGAACATCCATTGGGAGCAAGGATTCTATTAAATAGATGATGTCCGGTTTATCGGAAGTGGCCTGGATTGAGAGATCTGTCAGGTTGGAGTGGAGACCTCCCATATTTGAGGTCCACACAGCTCGGGACAGTTGAGGAATTTTGAGTGCATCGGATGGAGGGTGGGGGAGGCTTTGAGGGGTGGTGTGAGTGGGAAGGTTTGAGTGGATGGGTTGAGGCAGAAGCAGTGAGGGGGAAACTTTGAAAGAGTGGGGTGAGGAGGGATGTTGAAAGATGGGACAAGAAGTGAAGCGATGCCGATTCCTAATTCACAAATTGGACATATAATGTTGAGGAGGTAAAAGTGAAATATTTAGGAAGAAAGAAGCAAAACAAGGGATACAGAGACAAAAGGAACATAGAATTTTCACAGTTGCTATCTGAGGAAAGTAGGCCTTGAACAACACGAAAACGAAAACAAATGAAAACCAGTACAGCACAAACAAGGTACGATTTAACACGGAATTTTGTACGTGATGTCACAGCAACATATGGCCAAAGATATAACGAACAAAAAAACCCGACAAATGTAGTTCAGAAAATTTAGCTTTAACAAGTTGGCAGTGGCAGTGGATTCGACCAACACGTGGAAAAATCCCTGAACCGGAAGCAGGGCGGTGGGAAGATTTGAGGGTGCGGGACTGGGGGTGGGGGGGGGTAGGTGGGAGGAAGTGGGGTGAGGGGAAGCTTTGAGAAGGTGGGTTGAGGGGGAATGTTGGAGGGGATGGGGTGAGGGAGAAGCATTGATCGGGTGGGGTGAGGGGGATGCCGAAAGAGGGGACATGAAGTGGAGAGATACTAAATAAGGGGACGTATGGAAAGGGTGGGATTGGAAAGACACGAATTGTATGAGATGTGGGGGAGGGTACTGACATGGAGGGGTTTGACACCATTAAAGGGAATGAAGGGAATTGATTGTCGTGAGCATACAACCCCTGCAAACTGGACTTCTCAAGATTTCCAATCTGAACATACAGAGATGGAGATCATGGGATAGGTGGAAATAATTTTTGTTGAAGGTGTGGAGGAAGGTGGTGCTGTCATTTTGAGAGGACAATCGATGGAGCAAGCATATAGGTGAGAGACAGGTATGGAAAGTAATCCTCGTAAAGAAGCAGAGAAAACCCCAGTTTGGGCCGAGAAGCACATGCTCTATTGGTGAATGAACTACAACCCATTTTGATAAGCACTGATATCATTACTTTGTCTGAACTGGAGGAAGAAGTGGCATTTTATGTGGTGCTTCAACAGAATAACTCAAAATCCTGTGTGTTACAATTGAAGGTATTCTCTCATAAGGATTAAAAATCCATTGGTGTGTTTCAAGAGGAGAAGGCCATTGTGTACTTGTACTCTGGCAAAATTCTCAGTCTTCCCTCTGACATCGTTTGGGAAGTCATCAAGTGTATTCCTCACCAAGGAAGCCACTGTGACAACACTTTTCATTCTCAGAGAAAGGTTAAGTTAGGTTGGGTATGGGAGCATCTGCAGAGCAGCGCGTCGCTGCGTCCACTTTCCGCCGGTACTCCAGGGGCCTCCGTCTGGCCATCCCTCAGGATGCCTGGCCCATCCCCATCTCCTTGAGATGCCGATCAACCTGCTGCAACCATGAGACATGCGGTCGTCCTGTTGGCCTTCTCCACTCACAAGGCTCCCTCTTCTGAAAGAATCTGGTGAGCAGGATCAGCATCAATAAATCGAGCCACATGTCCATATAGCCACAGCTGATGCTCGCAGACTACACCGGTAACAAATCTCATTTGAGTCTCTCTCAGCAACAGCTCGTTGGAACAGAAAGGTACTGTACCAAGATTTGCCATTGGAAAGAGAGCCCATTATGACTAATACCATTAGCTACTATTCGTCAAAAATTCCTGTGGGATCTTTAATGTCCATAATATAAACACAGATGGGACAACCTGCTTAAAGTTCCATCCATATATCAGTGTGCTCTCAGAGATGGCTCTGCTCCTGGCATTTTAGATGATGCTGGCCTTTCCAAGGATCGAATCCAGACGACACAACTCAATGACGAGTAAGTTCATAATTCAGGCTGCTCAGGTCCAGTGATTTGGCAATTGAAGCCCCATGTCTCAGCAGATCATAAATCCATATGGAGAACAAGGCATGATTGACCTTTGCTGTTGGATAAATGCTTTAGTGCTTTATTCTCTGATTAAATGTTTTGTTTTCACAATTCATTTCTTGTACACTCACAGGGATACAAGATGGATGATCTTCTCACCTCTTACATAAACCAACTTATGGCTGCCATGGACCGAAGGCGTGCTGAAGGGGTGAACCCTGACCAAGGACCTACCCAGTGATTGATGGAGTGGGTGGGGCTCTTCCGCCTGCTGTGTCGAATTGGCTACCCCTGTTCCTGGCAGCGATGCTATTGGCCGAATACCTGGTTGAAAGGGAATCAGATGACTGCTAGACACTTGAGTCAAGAAGAGTCAAAGGATGTGGAAGATTTTGATGAATCAACATTGGAATTTATGGTACAGCCACAGGATAAAAAGATGTTGGAGGGAAGAGAAATAGCAGAAGGTGAACATGGACTTGAGGTTCCAACATCAAAAGACACTACAAAGTTTGAGGTCAAGGAGGTAAAAGCATTGAACGAACGTGATGTGAAAATATTAGCACATGTCAAAGGTAGTTTAACACTGAAAAGATCATCAAGAATTATACAATCGTCAAAGTCAAGAGTCAACAGAAGAAAGAGATTTGCGATTTCACGAGGGTTGCCATGTGTATTGACAGTGAAGGAAAAAAAAGGTATGGTGGTAGAAGTTGATGTCAATGAAGGGTGTCAGGAATGTGTTCCAGGAAGATGGGACATACATAAAGAGGGAATAAGTATTGGAGCAGGCATGGGTTTAATGCAAACTGAGACCGAGCAAACATCCGGGCAAGCCCACCTTATTCTTGAGGTTCCGACACCAACAGCCTCAAAAGGCTGGTACCGAGCAGGAGAGAGTGCCAGGATCAAGGGGCACACACAGCAACACCAGCGGTGGATAGATCGCCCTGCCATGGGACATCACCAAGACACAACGCTTACACAAAACATGTCCAAATATGATGACTCCAGCTTGGATGAAGAGCTTTGACAAATTTTCTTAATATCTTCACCTTAACTTCAGGTGAATGAGTCGACTAAAAAGGACGCTTGAAATGCATAGGCAATCACAGGGTTAAATTTTAACAGTCGAGTCATGTATTCCATAGGAGGAGCAACTTTTCCATCGCAGATGCCAGGTGGCAACAAAATATAGGATTTGGGTTTCCAAGAGAATTCTGATATTCTACCAAATGGAGCTGTTAGAATTCTACCAAATGGAGGTAGATATTCTACCAAATGGAGGTTCTACCAAATGGAGGTAGATATTCTACCAAAATTAGAATTTCATTCTACCAAATGAAATCGGAGATATGCTCTTAATAGCTGTGACATTGCTAACAGGTAACAGCTTCGGAGTTGATTAGTTTCTGTGTTCCATGAGTTTGGAAAAAAAAAAATTAATAAATAAGATATCGGTGGTAAATACGATGCCAAACAAACATCGCTGAGAAGCCAAACAATGGCTTTTAAGGTCGACCTTCATCAGCCTTATTATCCTTGTGGTGTTGCTACCGGAGAGGTACAACCACCCGAGGTTTGCTTGCACTCAACGGCTCATTGTTGGAATGGTTTAAAAACACTGTTCGCTGAGCTTTCTGTGGTTCAAAAGAAAATGTTGTTCAGAAATTCAAGGTGAATATTCACTTTTGTCCAAGATATAATTATTATAAGTAAAATTATTAATATTGCTAGTTATTGCTATCTTTGATGCCAGGAAATCGAGACATGATGCTGAGATAATGGTGAATATGAGTTGGAGTTGTTTTTTTTTTTACCATGGTCCTATTTGCATCTTATTTACCATGAATCTGATATAAACGTGATTATAGAAAAGTGCATGAACAGGGTTATTTGCGAGCTGTAATGCGCAGCCTGTGGCTGCTGGTTGCATCATTTTTCTGGGGGCACAGCTGTGTCGCTGATGTAGCGCCCCTGTTACCAGAAAGCTGGTACTCATTTCGCCGACCTCAGAAGGATGACAGGCTGAGTCAACCCACTGTTAATTCATTGAAATAAATTATTGAAATTCATTGAAAAACAGGGGCTCAAACTCAAGACCTTAAGATCTTAACAGAGCCACCTTAACCATTATGCCAATACCAGGATTAATGAGGGTTGTTATAAATATTGGATCTTTATGCTCTCCACGATGTGTACATGTATTAATGGTGTTTACTTTTGCACAGATGCATGCGTCGACCCTTTTGTCTTGTGGATGACATCATAAGCATTGCATGATGATGTCATCCCTCAACTCACCTTCCCGCACTTGTACTGTAATTTGTAACATTTTGTTGGAAACTTTTACAAGGTGCATTGTGTACCGAGAAGGTTAACCACCCGACTATGATGCACTCCAACAACAATGTTGGCCCCTGAACGATGGTTTAATATAAATGGAAACTTGAAAACCTCCACCGAATGAAATGACGACAGGTGTAAAATATCCATTGGAGCATGCGGTGTCATGTGCAGCAGGTGTGATGAAACGCCTTAAAATGAAAAGACAAAAAGTTAGCACACGTGATGCATTTTCAAATAAATAAAACGTTGTGTTGAATACCCGTCCTGCATTCTGTTGTCTTCAATCAAATCAGATTGGGGTACCACCGAACACCACTGGGTACCACCGAAGGTTCACGATCCTATAGTTAGTCTGAATCCCAGAATAACTGAAGGATATTCACTGCAGCACCCCATAAGCTCTGACTTGTATATAAAATACTTCCACATTTTTTTCAGGAAACACGGGAGCACTGATCTCGAGACCCAGAGACCGCACCTGTTTCCTCTCTCTTTACACCCCGCCTACTCGACCACGCGCGCCTTTGCAGTGACCAGTCCGGGAACGGGTCCCATCCGGGCCCTGCGTATTGCTACCGTCCGGCTGGCCCACCCCGGCTCACCTGAACCTGCTCACCTGGACCCGCCAATCTCTCGGTGTGTTTCGAAATCGCGTCCCCCCCCCCCCACGCGCATGGTCTGGATCTATTTGCGGAGCTTCGCGGGGTCTACGCCGAGGCTCTGAAGAGGGAAGTGGCAGAACGCACACAACTTGTGAAACTGCACACGAGTCAGATATATATAACCTCGACGTAAGTATCTTCAGTACCCCCTCCCCCTGCTCCCCTACCCAAACCTACCCCCGGATCCGCCAAGTATCCGTGGTAGTGCGAGTTGTTTGGTCTATGGTCCTCGTGACCCTGCTGAAGGGAAAATTGCGTGATTGATTCGAACAGGTCATGTTTCTCATGAGTCAAGCTCGCTTTTTAAAAACGTCATTGTTTAATATTATAATTATAATAGTGCAGTGAGTAGGGGAAATCGGAGATATGGTCCATAAATGTTGAATTGAGACCCATGGTTGATCTTACCTGTGCACTGTGCGTCACGGAATGGTGTTTTCGCGAGCCGGCTCGGTGGAGAAACGAGACCATTTTGGTCTTGAGTAGACACATAAAAGTGTGGCCAGGGCAGTCCGTTTGAATGGCCTAGTAGTTAAAGGAAGCACAATCTGGTGCTCGTCATCGATTGGAACTGTCGTGGTGAAGGAATGCTTTACAGAACCACAGTTTGATCGTCATTCATGGTGGTGCAATAGTAGTTGTCGAATCGAGCTTTTTCTGCGCAATTGTCATTATTAAGTAAAGGGCATCCAGGCCCAACTTGAATGGGTTTAAAGTGACTCGTTCTTTGACAAGATGCAATAACCAGGGAAATCAACACTGCACCACCATGCAATGGTCTGATCTTTATGTAGGTTATCCACTATTGCAGGCCTGCCGTTGGCTTATCGGTTAAGGTGGCCAGCTTAAGATCCTCGGGTCTTCAGTTCAAACCCGTGTCGGGCCGTTGAATTAACACCAGGTCGGCTTGTAGTCAGTCCTGTCATCCTTCCGATGTCAGCAAAATGAGTACCAGCTTGCTGGTAAAAGGGGCACCGGCTCATCAGCGGCACAGCTGCGCCCCCAGAAAAATTAGGCTGCATATAAATAAATATACAAGTCTACTATTATAAGTGGAAGTAATCCATGCGACTGTGCAAATCGATTGGGAGCATCATGTACGTATTTCTCCTGAAATCAGAGACAGGTAAGACAGGTGGAGATGGCGCAATGAATGAACACCTGAGGCAGGTGCCATGGTGCCATAACTGTGAAAATGTGAGTAAGTTTCAAAGTAGTTGGTAAGTTTGGGGTTTTCAGGTTGTATTTATATAATTTTATTGGTTGCGCTTTAAGTTGAGAAAAATAATGGAGGTTAGAGCGGAGGGAAAGAAGTTTGGGAGGAGGGACAAATAAGGGGCATGCATTGACAATATGCTGAGGGATTGATGGTGAGGGGAGACGAGGGGTCATTCCCTTCACATTTGCATACATGATTAATAAACGGAACATTGTGTTGCGATAACTAATGGGGAAATCATATCTATCTCAAAAAAGTAACACTTTGTTCAACCTCATTGCTTGGAGCACATCATTTCCGCATGTGGTGCAGATCCTGGTGCTGATGCTTCATGCGTGTGCTGAAGCTTGTTATTAAAAAGAACTGATGATTTGGATACTGCAATACCTGAAAGTCGTGTTCTGATGGGTTTCCTATTGTATCAGAGTGCAACCCCAGTCAGTACATACACGAGGCTTCCCTGTGTTGTACGTACGCTATACAACTTGTAGGTTGTTGTCGCAGGACTTGAAGGTAGCTTCACTCGAGTATGGATGGGAGGGAGATTGTGTACATCTGTGCTGAGTATGATATCGGTGGCAGGGTCTCGTCAAGTGTGTGGTCGGTGTTGTATATCCTTCGCCCACCCAAAATAAATAAATGAACCCACAAAAAATCAAGTGATAATAGCTTGCAATACATGTCCCCTATGGATGTGATACAAGTCTAAAAAAGGGGCATAACTGTAAAAACTTAATGAAAGTCCTGAAACTCGAACTTGTTCTGTAACTTATCAAAATAAAGCCATGTACCAAGTTTCAGTTGAATATGTTAAAGGGTATGGGGGGATAAAAGTCTGAAAAACCACAGGTGAGACGGACAGATGGAGAGCAAACCTATTGTCCCTTCCGGTGAAATCGGTCGGGGACCAATACCACCCTCATGATATCCCTGAGCCTGCCACCCTTTTCTCACTCATCCCCACTCCTCTTACCTCTCTCTCTCTCTCTCGGCCTCCCCCACAATCCTTCAATTAAATGAAGTATTTAGCTGGACAGAGTTATTAATCTGTTATTGGTGTTGTGCAACCACAATAGGCCGAATGGCCTCCTCCTGCGTCAAGGTTCGTTTTTCTTCCTTGTACCTTCTTGTTGGGCTTTCTTTTTCCCAAGTTCGAGTTTCAGGGCATGTCGTCAATTTCTTTTCACAAGAGTTATGCCCATTTTGGACTTGGAAAACATCACATCAACAGGGGACGTGCATTGGAAAGCAACTCTCACTCTTGTTAGTATTTCACATGCAGCCTGTGGTTGCTGGTTGCATCATTGTGGGAAGCACAGCTGTGCCACTGATGCAGTGCGCCATGCTTCCATTAAGCTGGAACTCATTTTGCCGAACTCAGAAGGATGAAGGGTTCAGTCAACCCACCTGGTGTTGCTTCGCGGCACGACAGGGGCTCAAACTCAAGATCCTGGGCCAGCCACCTTAACCGTTACGCCAACACCAGGCTTGGTATCATTACTGACTCGTGCCTGTGATGCTGATACATTGCTGCATAGATTAGGGAAAGAATTTTGAAACTTGCTATTGCATCGACACACGAAGGTGCTGCTCTTTGTGAGCTGATATCTCATGTCCACAAGCAATTACTCCAATCACATTTGAGACAGCTGGCTTAACCTCTCCTCAAAAGAACCTCGTGCTCTTCAATATAAAGGGTGAAGCTTAAGTCACCGTACAGTTGTATGCATTATATACAACATAATCAATGTATACAACTGTATAGTGACTTTTGATTCAATATATATATATATATATATATATATATATATATATATATATATATATATATATATATATATATATATATATATATAACGGCCTGCCTGCATTTAGCACCAGGAGGACAATATTTAGTTGTCAGGAATTGAACTCGGACTGGGAAGCTCAAAGTTGAGTGTGATACCTCTGAGCTATTCCATTAGCCCATTTACGCCAATCACGATACTCTGAAGATGTTCCAAGGAACATTTAATTCCCGCCAATGACAGACTCGGAGGCCTTTAATGCCGCAGTTCACCGACTGTTTTCCCAAAACAGATATGCCAGATACCCTTTCTTATCTTTGTAAATGATGGGCCAATGTGTGCGTGTTCCTATAATTAATGGTCAGGTGCATACCTGGGCCAGCATTGACCACTCTTGTCAACAGTGACATCACACTAACACCACACTATCATGCATCTGCATGACCTCAAAAATCTGATGTGATGTTCTCTAATGGATGATGATAACCAAATTTGTTTTGCTCCAAATATAGAATTTGGAATGTTATGGAATGCTACATGGCTGCTGAGACCTTTCCCTCATTGGTTAAAATAAAAACAAACTGTGAAGATATTGTTTTTGGGAGGAAGTGTATGGTTTCACCCTGGAAACTCAATAGGTGAATGAAATGACAACAAACGAACTACAAGCATCAGCTCTAGTCTCGGTAGCAACTTGGATCTAATTTTTGCTCGTTTTGGGCCTAGTTTTGGCCTAGTCCTGGAGTTGTGTCAACCATTGGGAAGGTCGAAGATTTTAAAAATATTAAGTGTTGCTGTGCTCTCTGATACTGGTGATTATTTGGTGCCTGGAAATTATCCAGTCATTTTCGTGCTTGGACTTTTGGTGACATAACAGGAATGTGGAAGCACTCTTTCAGCAGTGTGGTGGCCATTTTGATTTCTTGCAAACAGACCCGTGTGCCCTCTGATAAGTTTTACATGAGCTGTGGCCTCAGTTGCAGTTCCTGTAAATTGTGATCTGCTTGTTGATTTGATTACCAGGTCAACATCAAGTTTATTTTTGTGCTTCTTTCGTTTAATAACATCACATTACGTCATTGTCACTTCCAGCTACAGCTGTGGTTTGGTTCTGAGATAACTCCCAAAGTATACCTATAATTGGCCATGCCTCAGGTTTGCATGAGGGTGAGTACAAAAGTAATGCCTCTTATTTTATTTCTCATGCAATATAATTACAATGAAAATGAGAACAGTACTCAGTAGAGCGCATACATCCGCAGGGCTGGACAGTTTACATTTTCTATCCCATTGATATGCCGGATCTGGATGTGGACCTTAACCAAAATCTAATCGGCTTGTTCATGTCACTTAACTAACTCACCCACCAAGTTTTGTTATAATCGTCCAAAACTTTTTGAAATATCAAGCTCTATATCGTTTTTGGCCTCCTGTATCACACTCACACTCGTATCCGTCCATAACCTTCTGCGATCCTGTTCACAGACAAACAGACGGGTGACACCATAACCTCCATCCATCTTCAGTAGCGGAGGTAACGAGAACGGCACTCGGTAGAGTACATATCTCCGCCAGGCTGAACATTTTACCTTTTGTATCACACTGATAGGCCGGAGCTGCATCCAGACCTGAAACAAACTCTAATGAGCTTATTCTTGTCATTTACCCAACTCATCCACCAAGTTTTCTCATAACCCGTTCACAATCTTTTGAAATATCATTTTTTTGGTCCCATAGTGAAGAATCACATAAAAAAAATTCACACATCCAGATCTTCACCAAAATCGAATCAATTGGTCCTTTTCCCACACCCTACCTATCCACCAAGTTACGTCCAAATTTGTCCATAACTTTTTGAGATCTACTCACAGACAGACAAATCGGACAGACTCACTCTCCATGCACTGCCCTCACCCCGCACACCCCCAGGAATACCTCTGGCTACAACTTCCCCTCCATTCCCACCTCATGTTTATAGGTGTGCTGTACCGTCCACTGAACAGTGGTGATACATTTACATCTCACGATCCGAAAACATGGACCAACTTTGATCCTCTCATCCAAACTCTCTCTCTTCCTCATATGTGGCGACTTCAATTGTCATCATGCCAGTTGGCGAGGTGTGGGTACCTCTCTCTCTCACCTGTCATGGCACTTCAGCAAAAGCTTTCTGCTACTCATTGGGACTGAATCAATCGGTCAACTTCCTGACCCTGTTCTCAACCAATGGTACTCCATCTCTTCTGGATCTGATTTTGACAAATTTCCCTGAAAATATCTGCTGTTCTTCCATTGCTCCAATTGGTTCTTCTGACCACGTGCTTGTCAAAGTGGACATCTCTGCATGATACTAGACCAAGGACGACAATTGGGGATGGGGAACCATTTGATAATAGGACTTCGTTCTTCGTTTATTAACCAGCCAAGTCCTTCAGTGAGGTCAGTAATGTCAGGGGAATTCTCGAGGCTCCACCTCCAGATGGCAGTCTGATAATTCATTAAATGTGTGTGTGTGTGTGCTGCAGCAGAGTGTCTTCATGTGGTAGCAGCTGCCCAGATTCCACATCCCCTCTTCTACTACCGGAACATTTGGTAGCACAGCTCATTCACTTTGTCCACATTGGCGTTTCTGCAGTGTATTTGACAAGTGAATTTTTGAAGGGTGTTGAACACTTCTCTGGAAAGTTCACAATTACTACTGAAAGAGGAAAAGGCTTTCTTAAACTTCTGACCTTCAAGAAGATTTTTCAGTGCTTTCATCTTTCCTTGTCCAGCCAGTGGACAGTATCACACCCGGTCCATGAAAGAAGTCCCAACAACGAGGTTCCCACATCAGCTCCAAGTGCTACAACCAATTTTTTTTAATGTCAACAAGTCTGACAGGAGCTTTAATGCCCCGACTAATGAAGATTTTTGCAATTGATAGCCATGCTCAGGCCCAGGCGTATGATTGAGACACCTGTATCATCTGCAATGCAGATCAGAGCTGGTGAGCTTTCTGTGACATGTGTCACTTGCAGCAGTAGATGACTGTGTATCATCCCCTTCATGGCTGGACTGGAGAATCTCGATGTTTTCGCAATAGTTGTGGGTAAGTTTGATGCAACATTGGCCTCCACGCATGATGAACGTTGCTTTGTCACCAAGCTGTTGTCTCCTTCTCTGTTCTTTGCATCTCTCAATGATTAATTTTATCAGCTTGTTCTTGCTATTGTCTTGCATGCCAGAAACCACCACCTCCAATTTTAAATTTTGTGAACAAGTCTTGTTTGATTGAAAGTTTACACGTTCCACTGATTTAATTGAGTGGTCTTGGCATACATGAAATACCACATCAATTCTGTCACTTCCTGGGCCAGCATGAAGCATTTGAGTCACTTCCGGTTCCGGGTTTGGAGAGACTACACCTCACTATCCGAAAACATGGACCATATTCTATCTTCTCATCCAAACTCTCTCTTCCTCTTATGTGGTGACTTCAGTTGTCATCATGCCAGTTGGCGAGGTGTGGGTACCTCTCTCACCTGTCATGGCACCTCAGCAAAAGCTTTCTGCGACTCATTGGGACTGACTCAATCGGTCCACTTCCCGACCCGGATTTCAACCAATGGTACTCCATCTCTTCTGGATCTGATTTTGACAAATTTCCCTGTCAATATCTGCTGCTTTTCTTCCGCTCCAATCGGTTCTTCTGACCACATCCTTGTCAAAGTGGACATCTCTCTGGCTGTTATCAGAGAACCACCTCACCGCCGTCGAGTCTGGCATTTCAATCAAGCCGACTGGCAGGGTCTCCAAGCAGCCATCAAACTTACAGACTGGTCTCGTATCGCTACTTTCTCAAACATCAACTCATCCTGGGAATTCTTTCAAAGAAACTTGCTCTCCCTCATGCACAGATTTATCCCCTCTCGTCTTCAGTTGTCCTACCCTTCCTCCCGCCCTTGGTTTACTGAAGCTTGTGGCGAGGCAGTTTTCCTGAAACAACTTGCCTTTGCCTCATGGAAAGCAAACCCAACTGAGGGCAATCTCAGTTCCTTCCACAAAGCTCGGAACAAGTGTGTATCTACCCTCAGGAGACCAGAAAACAACATCTTTCTAATCTCAAGTCTGAACTCTCAGACCTCATTCCCTCCTCAAAATCCTGGTGGCATTTAATCAAATCTATTTCTGGTGTATGTTCCCCCTCCATCCCCTCCCTTACCTCAAATGGCCGCACTGCTGATACCGCACGTGAAAAAGCTGAATGCCTAAGCTCGGTTTTTGCAGCTAAATCTTATGTCCAAAACCCATCACTTTCTCTACCCACCTTACCCAGTCACACCCAACTGTCCCTGGACTCTGTGTCCTTTTCTCATATCAAGGTGGAGAGCTTGCTTTCAAACCTCGAGTCAGATTCTGCAACCGGTCCAGAAGGCATCAGTCCACGTGTCCTCAAAGCCTGCTCTTCTGCTGTTGCTCACCCTCTCTGTTCTATTCACCCTCTCATTTGCTCAAGGTCATCTGCCATCTGCCATCTGCAAACATCACTGCCCTGCATAAAAATGGTGAAAAAACAGATCCCAGAAACTACAGACCAATCGGCCTTCCCCCAATCATCAGCAAGGTTATGGAATCTATCATCGCTTCAGACATGAAATCCTTCCTCTTCTCCAATGGCTTGATGTCCGATCATCAATTTGGTTTCAGACCAGGTCACTCTACCGTGGATATGCTGCTTCCGCTCTCCCAACAATGGATGGAAGTCCTCAATGCCAGACAGGAAATCCAAGCCGTATCCCTGGACATATCACGTGCTTTTGACACCATCTGGTACCCTGCCCTGCTCACCAAATTCTCTTCCCATGGTATCCAAGGCCATCTCCACTCGTGGCTCGCAGACTTCCTCTCCTGTCGCAGTCACGTGTGGCCCTAAATGGAGTTCTTTCATCCCCTCTTCCTGTCCAGGCTGCAGTTCCTCAAGGTAGCGTTCTGGGCCCTGTTCTTTTTTCTGGTTTTCATCAATGATCTCTCCGACTCTCTGGAAAATCCTCTCTATCTCTTTGCTGATGACTCCACCCTCTGCCGTATCATCGGTCACCCCTCAGAATGGCAAGCAGCAGCTTCTTCCCTCACTGCAGACCTGGATAAAATCACAAACTGGTCCAACACGTGGAACATGTCTTTCAATTCAGACAAATCTCACACTCTCACTATGTCTCTTCGAAAGGACCGTTTAGAACCCCCCCCCCCCATCCACTTTCTCAATAATCCTCTGGAAGAAGTCCTTTCTTTCAAGCTTCTGGGTCTCACTATCTGCCATGACCTTTCCTGGGAAAGTCACATTTCCAATCTCTCCTCCAAAGCCAGTCGCCGACTGGGAATCCTCCGTCGTGCAAAGTCCTTCCTCGGCCCTCTTCAGCTCCTGACCACTTACAAAGCTTTTGTCCGTAGCCTGATGGAGTACTGCTCTCCCCTCTGGGCTGGTGCTCCTGCCTCCCACCTTTCTCGGCTTCACACTGTCGAAACCAGGGCATTTAGCATCATCGGCATCTCCCAGAATTAAGCTGAGTCTTTGGGCCTCTCACTCAATCATCGCAGGTTGGTCGGTGGTCTTTCAGTCTTCTACCCTCTCCTCTCCAGCCTCGCCCCCCTGCTCTCTCTCTCTCTCTCTCTCTGCGATTTGTCCCCACCACATTTCCGCAGGGCGCTCAATGTCCGCCAACAACCCCCTTCTGGTAAAAGTACCAAAATCACGAATCACTGCTCACCTTCACTCTTTCATTCCTCTTTTTTCCTGCTTTTGGAATAAACTCCCTCACTATTCAATCCCATTCTTCCCTCCAGGCCCAGATGGGAATCCTGCTTGCATAATTAGGGAACTTGCATGTGAATTTTCAGGTCCAATCACCAATATCCTCAATGCTTCCTTCGCTGAAGGAACTGTTCCACTCGGTAGATGAGAGAAATTGTAACTTAAATTCCTAAATCAAATCGGTCCGGATCAAATTGAGACCGGTGTCTTTAACTGACCACTTTTCAAAGGTAGCAGATAATTTTGTAGTGAAATGGTTGTTAACTGATATTAGGGATGAAATTGACTTCAGTGAGTATGGTAACAGGTCTGGCTACTCAACATGTCATGACCTCATTAAACTCGTGAATAATAATTTGTACGAGCATGCTCATAAACCACTAAGTCACAGCTCACTGGTGGTAACGGAATTCTCTCAAGCTTTCCATTTGATTGATCATAATGTAGTCGTGAATCAAATGTATAAATGTCAGTCCGGCTTTAATTCCTAATACCTGTAGTTTCTTGAACCAAAGAAGCCAGAGTGTACGATACAAGGGTACCTTGTCAGACAGTAAGACCCTTATGGGTGGTGTACATCAGGGTATGAAGTTAGGTCACGATGCTTTCTGGTTCAGATCAATGATTAAATGGCTCAGGTGGAACAGGTAGCAGAACCCATTTTGGTTCTTAATTTTGTCGATCATATGAGAATAGTTGAAAACACAAGGGCATGCAACCAGTAACGGCTACGCGAGATGTCCTCAAAGATTTCCAAAATTGGTCAAATAATAATAACATGAAATTGAATGAAGAAATACGTTCCTGCATGCAAGTTTGTTTGTTTCAAAAAACCCACCACAAATACTACAGTTGACTTTGCAAGCAGTCCCACTTGAGGAAGTTCATCACCTCAAAATCTTAGGGGATACTATTTCATCTGATTTGAAATCAAACTTGCATATTATATTCAGAATATTCTGTCGAGATTGAGATCAAATGAGACCTTCAAGAATGTATGTTTAAAGGAAGAGAGACATTGTCAGTGCCGACTGTTCATGTTGAATCCGATTTTAAAAAGTTCAATCTGTCTTGTGAAGATTTGATGATCAATTATAAAGGCTACGTGAGATCTCTCCGAGAGAATGCTCCACCGGTCTGGAATGCCAGCCTGAATCTCAGATAAATGAGTTGGAGAGAATTCAGAAGAGAGACCGAAGAATCATCTTGGATCTGTCATATCACCATTATGATCAGGTCCACTATGTCTGGAGGTTACAAACTCTGAAGCAACGCAGACTGGAAATTTTTCAGAAATTTCAAAAACAAATTGTAAACTCGAGGGGGAGCACTCGGTAGAGTGCAAAACCTCCGCCGCCAATACTGCTAGGTCACTTAAGTGAATCTGATATCCTATTCATTCAATTTGATGTCAACAGTGCTCACAGAGTTATAGTTTGCTACTTTCCCTTTTACTTTTAACTTTTACATACTCAATTCATTCGTCATAACTAGATTCCTTGAGACAGAAATTGATTTTACATGGGTATATCCATCTGAAGTTCCAAAATCAGCCGCAATTATAATTTTGGCATGTTTTTTTTTTGTTGGAAATCACTTAAAACATGTAGAAATGTTAGAAAAAAAAAATTGAAATTTTGTTGAAAAAAAAGTTGCAAAAATTTTTTTTTCTCTTACAATTTTTTTTTTTTTTGGAAATCACTTAACATGTAGAAATGCAAAAAAAAAAAAAATTCAAATATTTTTTCAAAATGGCCGCCATAGCGGCCATATTGGATTTTGGACCAAGTCCAAAATCTAATGGTATGATCCTTGGACCATACCTAATCCCCCCACCAAGTTTCGTCGAAATCCGTCGGAGTTTTTCCGTAATACTGTTCACAAACAAACAAACAAACAAACAAACAAACAGAAAGGGGTATCTCCGATCTTCAATGGCAGAGGTTAAAAAAACGAGGTCAAAGAGTGGTTACCCATTTCTAGGTATGATGAGACACATGATATGCTCTTAGACATTCACTCAAAATGTCCCAGATCTTCTGTAGAACAAGCAGGAAGAAGAATAACACAATTCCTAATGGTGTTTGGATTTTGAATGAGATCCAATGATTCCACCCAAATGGATGTAAAATGTTTGGTTGTTTTTATCTTGAGCCACTGCTTGTAAAAATTGTACATAATTTCGTTTATAACTACTATGAACTTTCTTGGCAGCTCTATCGTGTTCTTATTCCTATGTTAAGTTGTTTCAAGTGTTGAATGTTTGAAATGAACCATAAAATGAAATGATAGATTGACGGAAAATTTCCTGCACTGTTGGCATTGTGTTGCTGGAGCATGGATTGTTGGCAGGTAGTCCAACTGTGTCATCTGAGACTTCAATGTGATCTCTTGTAAGAATGTTAAATCTTGTCCATGAGCCGATTTGGTGGTTATCTGAATCGTGCTCACGCACCATTACTCAAAGCCGATTCCGGTGATGTGCACTCGAAGCTGCATTTGCCAGAGTTGTAGAAATGCCATCTGGTCTGATTGGTGGCTGCCCTTTTCGTTTCCCAATTGTGCACACTATAAGTTGTTGCTCAGATGGCTATTGGAATGTTTGCTTCTTGTCTTTTTTGCTAATGGTTGCTGTTAGTTTTGCCGGTGCACAAGACAGCGGTGTTGGTTGAAAAATGACACCATTGACATGATGTGAAGTTCCAGCTCCACTGAGTAACCTCCTCTTGTCTATAAATATTGTCAAAAGTGAGTGCAGCAGGAAAGGAAGAGGGACATTGTCAGTGTCGACATTTTCCAGCTTTTCAATGCACAGTTCCTAGACTCTCCTCCAATTTTGAATACGAACAGGAGTTCCCTAAACGGTACACTGTTGATCAGTTCAACATTCGTTGTTAGTTTTGCTAACCCAAGGAAATAGGATGCGCTTCATAGTTAATACTTTGCCAAAAGTCACAGCATTGATAATGTCTTTGGCAATGGACCATGACTATCTGCTGATGCAAGCTGAGGACTTTTGCTTCCCAAGCAAGACATTCAAAAATTGTGTGAGATGATTAGGTAAGGAAATATTTGACGAGTTGAGTTATTGAGGTTGTGGGGACAATACTGTTCATGAAGTCCAGTTTTTATTTGGTCACACAAGAGTAGTGATGATCATAGATTAGTTTTTTGTTGTTGTTGTTGTTGTTGTTGTTTAGCGTATGTCTCAAGTTTCCCCTTCAAACATACATATAATCAGTAGCCACTGATTTACGCACCAGGTTGGCTGGTCTGACATACACTTAGCATTCAACCATGAAAAAAAATGCAGTCTCCAAACTCCACCTAATGATTTCAACGTAAATACATTCCCCGCGCACGCAACGTGAAAAGCGGGGTTCAGCAATTGGTTCATGGCCGTCCGTTCTCCTGTCTGTCTTATCGATTTATGATCGAGGAACACCTTATTTAGATTTAATGTTTTATTTTGAACAAGAAGACAAGTCAATTGTTTTACGGTACTAGGGCTTCGAATTCACCCTGATCGCACATCCGTAGAGACGAGTGAGATAATATTTTTACTCTGTCTACCTGGCAGTCAAACAAAATTTATAATCATTCCAAACAGAAAAACCTACTGTTTTTTATGAGCATCATAATGGACACAAGCAATGGGCACGAATAACTAATTTGATGTGTTAAATATGGTGATATAACAGCCACTGGAGAAAATGGCAGTAGCACCCATAATGTTTATTTTATTTTAATTTATTCACTTTTAAACCTCTTTAAACCTTTACTAAAATTGAATTATACATGTGAACACTGTAAAACACAAATCACCTTCATCATACTTCTAAGAACCTCCAGTTTTGCAGGAGTGTGTTCAGTTACCAAGGTTCTTGTGGAGAGCTCGCCAAGTGGCCGAAGCACTGAAGCAAGCGCTCCGTTGATAAGGAACTGCTAAGCTGCTTGGTAACTGAACACACTTCGGTACTTGGACAGAATTAATTTATCTATTTGACCTTTACAATCTTTGTTTTATTTAAATTTAATTTTACACTTGAAGACTGTGTAGTGCACAAATGATATGTCATAATACTTCCAATAACCACGATTTTTGTAGTACAGTACTTCAATTTAAATAAAGGTTCAATGGGTGCTGTATAACTGTATAAGGGTGCTGTTCGGGGATGCTTCTGGACTGCAATAGCACGAAACTTTTTGATTATTAGCTCGCCTGTTCGAAGAACAGAGAGCTATAGCGATACCCCCTGCGTGAGCGTGAGCATGAAAATGTTAAAGTTTTTGGTGCAAGTTATTTCCTTTCTAATGTTTTTATCTACCACACTATTTTTTACTGATTACAATATACAAATACATATATTGCTTTAAAATTATTTGGATCAGACTTCACTGCAATGCTTTAAAAAAATACTATTAGACTAGTCTTTTAAAAACGATAAATGTATAAACAGGCGAGCATGGGGTGGCTTTGACACCAACTCTCTGGTTTTATTAACATTGAAGTAACACTGCATGGGATGTCATGTTCTATGGACTCTCTACATTGTGGTTGAGTCTGTGAACTCTTCTATTCCATTTGTGTCCATGAATGACACGATTTGTGAAGTGAGTTCAGCCAGAGGAACAATAGATTGGTTTGAAAAAAAAACTTCACTCCGAATATTTTGAAATGGCATGTCGAGAGCTGCCCTCTCCACCTTTCCCAGCTTTAAGCATGTTTCGTCTCTCTGACCTCACACATTCTGTGATTGTGTGCTTCTGCTGTGACAATATGTCCTTGAAGTTACAAAGATAATTATTTCCTCGAAGTGCTGAGATGTGATGTCATGCACTATTTTGTCAGCTGTGAGTTCTCCTGCTGGCTTCAAGGCTTCACGGCTGTTTGTTCCTTTTGATATACTTTGGCTTTCGCTGACAAAAGATGTATGTTTCGTCACACACTGACGAGACTGTGTATGAGCAGGCCCATTGTGTTCATCCTCTATAGTCTATGTTGTGTTCATTTGCAGAAATTGTTGTTTTTTCCAGCCTGGTCAGTGACTTTTAATGAGTGAATTCTGATGTGCAGTTTCTGTGATGCTGTATCTTTGGAACAGCAGTCGGATTGTCTCTTTCAGGCTTGGCAACCATCTCAAATGGTCTCACTGTTTTCAGTTTCACAAAGTGTTGTCCATGAACCATCATCCTGGGGGCTGGTAAACTCATTCAGAGGTGACTCCTTACTCCATATAATGCAGAGGCTCCAGTCGACCTTTTTTATTTTTAGCTCACCTGGACTTCAGTCCGGTGAGCTTATGTGATCGAGCAGTGTATGTAAGTCAGTCAGTGAGTCTTTAACTACTTCAGTCATTATCACTTGAATCAAACACACAATTTTGATGAAACTTGACCGCAACCTTCATATCTGATGCCAAACGAAGGTGTATTAACGGGTTGAAATGAGGCCTAAAATGCTAAATATTTGTGCTCTAACCTACAAGGGGCATGACATCAGCAGCACAGCCATACCCTCAGCCAAAAACATGACGTGTAACCTGTAAAATCATGACGTGTAAACATGTATCATTGTGATCAGCATCGACGAGGCTTCCATTCAACCAATCACATGACCAGTTTCTTAGCATGAACAAAATTTCTTAGCAAAACAAAGAAAATTGCTTAAGTCGCCATATATAATGTGCTACACACACACACACACACACACACACACACACACACACACACACACACACACACACACACACACACACACACACACACACACACACACACACACACACACACACACACACACACACACACACACCTTCCGCTTGGAAGGTATGCCGGAAATCTTGTGCAGCTAAAGTGTCACTACCTGAATGGAGCATCATGTAGAGTGAACTTGTGGCAAGAGGGTACATTTATTTCTCTCACTGTCAATCAGACTCCATTCTTGTGGAGTCAATCCTCTTATGTGACCTGCAAGCTGAAAGAGAAGCTCTGCTCCAGTCCGCTCTTTCCAGGGAGGGAAGCTTTTCATCGAACAGAATATCCCCCATTAATGGGTCTACAGGTGGGGCCTTCCAGTGTTATGGTTTCCACGCAGTTGGCTATCCAGAGATACTATGATGCCAAAGAATCCGGTGATGCTCTTCAGGGTCATGCTAACTTGAAGAGCTGAATGGGTCTGGCTGTATGAAACTGTTGCAGAAGCACTTCAATTTTGGCATCTTCCTCCACCATAATGCTGTCGTACTCTGCCAGACATTCACAGTTGGTGTGCCACATATCCATGAAACAGCCTTTTTCATCCATTATCTTATTTTTTCAATATGCTCACCTCTATCATGAGGATCTCATTACCTAAAGTAGCTTCTTCCAAGGCTGCCTGCAGGATCTCAACCTCTCACTCTGGTTCCTCTTGCTCTGACCTCCACTCAGGAAGTGACTCACAAAACTCCCGACAATCAGCAGGGACCAACAGAATCAGCGATGTAGTAACAAATGCTGTTTTCTTGATTTATTCACAAGTTGGTGGGCTGTGGAAATATCATCAAAATTGTTTCAAGGTCTTGTCTGTAGCCACTTTGTGTGTCAGGATAAACACGTTCATGAGCAATGTCAAGTGCGTCGAGGAACACATGCAGGGGAATCGTACCTGCAACTGATAGAAGTGAAATACTGTGGTGGTTGCCAAAGACAGCATGAGCTCCTTTCCTGAACAGAGTTTGAATATTTGTGTTTATTGGGTATTACTTTGGGTATTATTTCACTGTGTCATTTCTCCAAGAAAGGTGAGCGAAGCTGCATGACGAGGTGCTCTCCTCCATGTATAAATACTTCAGGTGCATGTAATACAATGTGAGACAGTGCTTTTCCTGGGTTTCAGCTGCTTAATGGCAACTCACACTTCCTCAGATGATAGGGGTTCATGCACGCGAGGCACAAAACACTTCGGAAGACATGGATGAGGATGATTTCGCTTGAATAACATTGCTTAGTGAGCACATGATCAATATGATGCCAGTGCTTTGAGCGCATATCCTGCCAGGTTGTTTGCGCTTGTTTTTTTTTTTCAGTTGAAACAGGGAACTGTCACAATGAGCTTGTATTGCATGCATGTCCCAATTAACATCAGGTCATTGTAGTTGGTTTTCGCCTACCTTTGCCATGACGACAAATTACGCCGGGCCACACCGAGTGGTCTTTTGCAGTGCATGCATTGAAATCACCCACGATGACGAATTTGTCCTTACCTACCTTCACGATAATGTTGTTGAGGCTCGTATAAAATGGCTCCTTTTCTCTGTTGGAACGTTGCAATGTTGATGCACACACACTGACATGCCTGTTGTTTGCGAGCTGCAGACATGGTGCCATTGGTCGATCGTTGATGGCTTTTAGTAGCTCTGATTAACTGTGAATAATATGGCTATCACAAAACAAACACCTGATTCATCGTGGTTACCTTCTGGAACACCACTCCAATAAGAATAAGAGCTCTCCTTCATTGAACCACAGTTGATTTTTCTCATCGCTGATGACACGTATGTCGATGGAATTTTTTTTTTTAAGTTCCATGACTATAATCATGGTACTACGTTCCACCTTCAGATTTTTAACATTATCGTTTAAAGTTTATGTTTTCAGACATGCAGAGTCATTTGATTTTTTTTTTCTTCCTGCATAGCATAAATCACTTCTGGCCACTGTGAGCTCGATACCAAGGTTGAAGTGGCTGATTTTTTTAAAACTTATCTGGAATTTACATTCCAGATAAGGTGTTGTCATCGTGTGCCGTCCATCTCCTCTTTCGACTTCTCCGGCCAAACTGCTGGTAAAGATTCCTTTACCAATCAAAAGATTCTTCTCTTGATTTGTAAAGGAATTGCAAAGCTCATTCTGGTCACATGACTTTAAGTATGTCAAAATGGCCAACTTAGTAAATTTCTTCAAAATGTTCTTCTCAAGACCCACCAGTCAGAATCCTACCAAATGTGGGTCACATTCTGACAAGGTCCTTGTGTTAAATTGTGGAGGCCATGTTGATCACGTGACTGAAAGTGTGCCAAAATGACGGTCATGCAAATTCCTTCCAAAATCTTCTTCTCCAGACCCACCTGTCAGAATTCTACCAAATTTGGGTTACAGCATTAGGCGAGGGCCCAGATAAGCTTCAGGTACAGTGGTCCAATTTTTACCTGTACATTTCTTGGGACTTCCCAAAGGAGAGCACTAGCAATCCTGAAAAGGCAGTCCTTGAGGCCATGCAGGGCGTGACGAAGATTGTCACTACTTTGGATCAACAATACAGCAGAGGTAACCAGGTTTACAGTTGTCACCATGGGCATGGATAGCTACTTAAAGGTGCAGGGGAGGGGACATTGCAAGGAGGTGGGGGGACATTGCAAGTGCAAGTTGCGAAGCCAATAGAGATGATTGGGCAAACCCCTGCAAAATGTTAATTTTAGACTTTGCTGTAGTGCATTCTGAGCACTTAATCCAACCGCTTTTGCCATGTTTCTTTGAAATAATTTAACAAAAGGGGGCACTTTTAATTTTGAACTTCTTCTCAGTGCCAAAGTTTATTATTGTGGTAAAAAAAAACCAGATGTAAACATGCATTTCATACTTTTATTGTTACTTCTACTTTTCATCCCTTTTTGTTGCTTCTCGTTGCATCATTTTCTCGAAGCACATTTACATCTGGCCACTGATGCCAGTATGCTGGTACTCACTTTGCCAACCTTGGAAGGATGACGAGCTGAGTCAACCCACCTGGTATTATTTCAACGGCTGACAGGGGCTCAAACTAAAGACCCTAAGATCTTAAGCCAGCCAACTTAACCGTTAAGCCAACACCAGGCTTCTGTTCATCCTAATTCTTCGAGATGTACAAACATGCAAAACCCCTCCACCTCCCCAAAATGCACAATGGTAGATCCATAGATAAGCTTGGCAGTGGGCTCCTCCTTCTGATTCTCCATTTATTCACCTTCATTTGCCTCTTCTTCATATTCTGTAACTGCTGCTAATACAATAAATATGTTTGGGGAAGTTATCACTGGAGGATCACGACGTAAACTGAAAACGATGGTACGAAGAGCATTTGTTCGAGTACAGGGGGTCCCCGCCATCTGTGTCCCCGCTATACTTTGTTTCTCATATACGTCTATAAGTTACTTAGGGACATTTTCATTATACATCCAAAAGGACCGATAATTCCCTTTGTGACTGTCCATTGGACGGAAGACCAGTTACCAGGCGTCACACTCCACAATGCTTTGCGTAGCAGCTTCCAAGCTTCCATCACACAATGCACTGTGTCCTCTCCCTCCCAGACTCGATCTCACACTATGCAGTGTTGGATTTAATGCCATCATCTGTATTTTTATCTTTGTGTACTGTGGTAAACGTGGTAAAGACAAGGGTGGACCTGCACATTAGTGGAAATGTTGGAGTGTGACTGTCAAAGTAGACATAGTAAAACGAAATAAGAATGGCGAACCACCAGCTGATATCGCTCGCTATCTTGGTTTACCCATGATGACCATTCAAACTATTTTAAAGAATTCCCAAGAGTTTTTGAAGAAAAGGCCAGGAAATGCCTCAGCACTCTAATACAGAGAAAACTCATCAACGAGAACAAGCATGCATTCAACGATGAAAGTATGGATGATGACGACAACCCCGGGCTGCTAAAATACGAGAAGGGCCTTCCAACCAAAGTTGTGCTCTCCGTTTTAAACCTCGCTGAGCAGATGATCGAGATTTTCAATGCTCATGACAATCTTCAAGATCGATCTGCAAAGGTAGCATGAAGCATCAAGGACAGCTTAGCATGCGACAAAGTAATTGATGATGCCAAAATGCACTTGGGTAAGCAGACGACGTTGGAAACATTCTTTTATAAAAGTGAAGGACCCCAAAGCATTCACGGAAAAACCAGGACCATCTGACCTCCAAAAGAACATTGCAACTGCTGAAACAGCCATAGCAGCATCTCCAGATGATATTGAGATGGAAGTGGACGACCCTCCCCTGCATCTCCATTCTCCTCGGATGAGCTTACTCCTCATCTCTTCCACCATCCATAGCAGCACCTCCAGATGATGTTGAGATGGAAGTGGACGACCCTCCCCTGCATCTCCATTCTCCTCGGATGAGCTTACTCCTCATCTCTTCCACCATCCATAGCGGCACCTCCAGATGATGTTGAGATGGAAGTGGATGACCCTCCCCTTGCATCTCCATTCTCCTCGGATGAGCTTACTCCTCATCTCTTCCACCAGCCAGCTCCAACACGCCCAAACAGCCAACTTTTCAAGGTGTAAGACCGCTAAATTATCATTATAAGTAGTTGAAAGTGATGGTAAGTAAGATTAAAAGTTGTTTGGGTTTTTTTATTTGTTTACCTTATTGTATTTTTACCTCCCTCACCGAAGGGGGATGGAGGTTTGTTTCACCCCTGTCTGTCTGTTTCTTTGTCTGTCTGTCTGTGTGGGGGATATCTCAAAAAGTTGTGCATGTATATGGATGAAATTTGGTGGGCAGGTTGGGTGTGTGACGAGGACAAACTGATTCGATTTTGGTGATTATCTGAATCCGAATCTGGGCGAAGGTATGCTCTCTACTGAAAGCCCTTCTAGTTCTCTATGTTCTGTGTGTTACGTACGTATTTCTTGATTGCTGGGCTTGTTGAGTGGTGATGTATAGGATTTAAACTATGGAATGCAACCCTCCCCCATAACATTAATCCTTGTTTGGGGAAAAATTCACTGCTCTCCATCATTTCGATACAAGTCTTATTTTTGAAAGTATCTTGGACATATCGCGAGGACTTACTCTACAACCATGGCAATGTTTACATGGAGACCGCCATGTTGTTGAGTGGTGCCAAGCACACCGTTTCATTGGAGTGCTTGCTTGAGTGCTTTTAATCAAGCAAGCCACTTGGCGAGCGATAGCAAGCCGCTTGCTAACGTAACACACCCCTGGTGTGTTCGTACAGCGTAGGCATGATGGGCCGAATGGCCTCCTCCTGCATCGGATTTCCTTGTTGAATAGATTTGGATCTCAACTTTAATCACCTCCTGCATTAATCCCTTCCATTGTTTATCATTTCGTTTATCATTTATCAAGTTGGCCTGAATTTTTAAACACCAGAAGCCTTTTGAGGGGTGATTCGGATTGGCTCGAGAGTCGGACTGATGATGCCTGCGGTCCATCTTTTGAGGACCCTTAATTGGCACTGTAATTACACATTCATCTCCGATGGAATGATAATTAAACAACTTTTCCTCTCTTTAAATTCCACTTGGGACGAGCAAAGAGACTCGTTTTAGAAGAGAACTTGAAGAGATAACAACTTATTTGGGGAAAGTTGTTCTTGATTTATCTCAACTAATAAATGTGGTCGTCTTCGTCTTCACTCCAAAGCCATGAAACCTATCAGCCTGAAACTTTGCAATTATACGGAGGGAACGCAAAGGAAGTGTATGAGTGAAAATTGTGTGTTTGAGTTAACTAAAACACCCTTTTTGAAGATAGTTAATGGCCTTATTTAATTATATCCTTTATCAGGCGATCCTCAGCCACCTCGCTCTCGGGAGTCTTCAGGCGTATCCTGGGTTTCATGGACAAAATTTAATGGGTGGTCAGACTCGACTGCAACAAATTGTGTGAAAGTCTCACCAAAAACTCCTTTTTCACAAGGTAAATGCATTAAATTTCAAATTACCAAGATGGGCATTAAAGGGATGCTGTATGATTTAATGCATTCACTGCTTGACCTCGTGTCCTGTCCTCCAGAGGGACTGCTTATCCATAGCATCTGCCAGCTCTGTGTCTATATTTTGTGAGGTTCTCCCCAAGGAATCGAAGCAAATCTGGTGAAAAACGGACGTTTTAAAATTAAGTTATAACATTTGTGCGGACCGTGAACCTATGTACCATGTGACATGTGCAGGCAATGTGGCAGATTATTTGCACTATTTATTTCACGGGCGATTAAACTATGCGATGTCTCCAGGGTTGTTCGATGTTAAACAGGAACTCTTTTTGTGGATAAAGTCATTCTTTGAACAAATTCATTTAATTTCTTTAACTGCTGTATGTGCCCTAAAGACTGGCTTTAAAGTTAAAGGGATCCTTTATGGTATGCAGCCACAGCCTAGCCAGCTGTTCCTTATCAACCATTCAATTGGAGTGCTTGTTTGAATGCTTAAGCCACTTGCCAAGTGCCCTACAGTCGATAGGGGTACAGTTCCTGTCCCGATCGGGATGTATAGTTGGCAGTTGCTACAAGATAGTGGTACATGACTTACAAAGGTTACATGGTTTCTCTTTGTGAGTTTCAAAGTAAAATATATTTGATGATATATTTTATTTCTGAGCTGTTTGCCGTATAAACATGTTTTTTATATTACAGAGCCAATTTTTTTTTTTCCACCCGTCACATGACGATTTATTGCAATTCACCCAAAGCAAGGGTGAAAGATACTCAAGGTTTCTGGGTTATCTCCAGTACGTACTGTAATCAGTAATCACACTGACTCCAACCTGCCGATTCCTGATGAATTGCCGATATTGGCCAAGCACGAAGTGTGTGTGTGTGTGTGTGTGTGTGTGTGTGTGTGTGTGTGTGTGTGTGTGTGTGTGTGTGTGTGTGTGTGTGTGTGTGTTCTTCATAAAGCACAACATTTTCTCTCTGCTAACTCCCCTCCCCCCACCCATCTGTCTTTCTGTCTCTCCCTCTCTCTCTCTGTCCCATACTCGCTCCACCCCACCTAATACAGAGCAGAACCCTCCCACACATCTCTCTCCCTCTCTCTCTGTCCCATACTCGCTCCACACCACCTAATAGAGACCCCAACCCTCCCACACATCTCTCTCTGTCCCATACTTGCTCCACACCACCTAATACAGAGCACAACCCTCCCACACATCTCTCTCCCTCTCTCTGTCCCATACTCGCTCCACACCACCTAATACAGAGCATAACCCTCCCACACATCTCTCTCTGTCCCATACTCGCTCCACACCACCTAATACAGAGCACAACCCTCCCACACATCTCTCTCTCTGTCCCATACTCGCTCCACACCACCTAATACAGAGCACAACCCTCCCACACATCTCTCTCCCTCTCTCTCTGTCCCATACTCACTCCACACCACCTAATAGAGACCCCAACCCTCCCACACATCTCTCTCTGTCCCATACTTGCTCCACACCACCTAATACAGAGCACAACCCTCCCACACATCTCTCTTCCACTCTGTGTCCCATACTCGCTCCACACCACCTAATACAGAGCATAACCCTCCCACACATCTCTCTCTGTCCCATACTCGCTCCACACCACCTAATACAGAGCACAACCCTCCCACACATCTCTCTCTCTCTCTCTGTCCCATACTCGCTCCACACCACCTAATACAGAGCACAACCCTCCCACACACATCTCTCTCTCTCTCTCTCTCTCTCTCTCTCTCTCTCTCTCTCTCTCTCTCTCTCTCTCTCTCTCTCTCTCTCTCTCTCTCTCTGTCCCATACTCGCTCCACACCACCTAATACAGAGCACAACCCTCCCACACCTCTCTCTCTTTCTCTCCCTCTCTCTCCATGTCCAGACAGAGTTAGTATCTGGACAAAAATTTGTCTCTGAACAGGTTAGCTCCAGATGCATCCAGGTGGTGTTTGTCTGGATGGGAGTTTGTCTTCCCTTCCCCCACCTCTCCTCGCTCACCCACACCTCTTCACGCTCCCCCTCCCTCCTCTCTTTTCCCTTTCACCTCCTCTCCCCCCCCCTCAGTATTCCCATCAGCGAAGCGACGGGTGGTACATGTACACATCCAATGTTCTCCACATTCCCCCCAGGCGACTATTAAACAATGCTAGCGACCATTTGAGATGGGGTTATGTGTCAAACTAAGATCACAATTGGCCTGTAAGTGTGTTGTTGGCAATATTGCACATCACACTTAAAGCCATGACTGGTAGAAATCACATATGAGACCCCAAGATGTAAGTTATAAACAATTCATATGCAGTCCACATATCATCTAATTGCAAGAAAAATCGAACAAACAATAGGATACATCATTCAAGCATAATGACTCATTAAAGCACCTTTGTTACCCAAGATCATTGCGGCTGAGCTTGCGGCCTACATCATTGCCTAGCAAGTTGGGTTGGATGCAATAAGCATTAAAAACCTCAAGGACATTGGGTTTCCTCCAATAGTGTTAAGCAACACTAGAAATTGTTTGAAAAGGTAATCATACGTATCACAGAATTCACTGAATAGTTTGTGCTTGTAATAACTTTTACTTCTGGTCGGTGTGCCCAACTAAATGCCATGATGAGCTATTTATTCATCTTAACATTGTGTTCGTCCAAGGCAGAAAAACCCCTGGGGAGGGGCAAATGAAGTCACTACAACTTCTGTTATGTGACCTACTCGTCCCCCTGGCAAGTTTGGTTAAGATTAGATAAGTAACGGCCAAATGTATCGTGGTCAGAGAGACAGACACCAAATTGTGTATTTTGGTGTGATGGAACGGTTGAAGTGTGTGTGTGTGTGTTTTTGAAAGAGCTGTTAGAAAGAACCTAACCCTAACCCTCACCTTACTCATAGTCTTGCAGTAGCAGAGGATTTTCGTTTTATTTGTACATATTTAGCTTCGCCAGAGGAGAGGGTATTGCATTTGAATCCGTTTGTGTCTGTCCGTTTGTTTGTCCACACAGAACATATGGTTTTTCTTTGCAGCACCTGTCGGATTGACAAAACATTCACCATCGGAGTGACTACTCATGTAGAATGTTTGAATAATAATTATGATGTAATAGGTCATGTGGTGTGACAGCCATGATGAAAAAAAGGAAAACCTTTGGACCTCTGTATCTCCAAAACCACAGCAAGGAAAATAGTTGAAACTTGGCACAGAGCAAGTATGACTCCACTTGTGGAATAAGTGATTTTTGTATGATGTCATAAGTGCCTTCACCATGACATCATAATTGCATATGTGGAACGTTACGTCCGATCAGTATGAACATCTTTGAGGGTCATCTTGGGATAAATTGGTGAACAGAAAATATTGATGATGTCATGGGTCATGTGGTTCCGCAGCCATTTATTTTTTTTATTTTTTTTAAACCTTCAAAAATCTTCTCTGAAATGGCTTAACAAATCGAAACGAAACTTTACACATATGACCGCCTATCCATGAGGAACTAAACGTTCCCACCTATGATGTCCTCGGTCACATGGTTTGGCAGCTGCATTAGAGTTACCCTGAAACCTTTAAAATCTTCTTCTCCAGAAAGGCTGGATAGATCGAGGGTAAACTTCACACAAATGTTCACCAAGCCTTGGGAATAGCAGGATGTTCACAAATAATTGAAACGTCACACGGTCTGGCAGCCATATTGGATTGCTTGAAAATCTTCTTAAAAATTATTTGTCTTTAACCGCTTCATCAACGTGAAACCACAATTATTATCCAGTAGTGATAGGGAATATATGTTTTAAATTTCAACATTATCCGATGCAGGGTCTGGTAGCTAGAATTATTTATTTATTTTGATCTTTTTTTTTTTTGCTTGTTCTGGTTCCTTCTGATGACTCCGATGCAGGATTGGACCAATTTGATCTTCCATCTGATTTGCATTGAATTAATTTTAATCCCATTCTAAAATCAATTGAATAGTAATGAAAAACATCATGGGTCAGGGTCATGTGTCCAGTCAAAGCGGGACGCCTTGTGGTACCCAGTCATCACTGCCAGCAGTTATAAAGTGGCAGTTCTAGTTATTATGTAACACACCAGTACACAAACACCATACAAAAGGACACAAAAAACCTCCTTCATACATACAACCTTTACTTTCAAAATAGTAATGGTAGCAGGAGAATATGTAATTTTTTTTGGCTATGTTCTCAGGCTTATGTTTGAGTTAGTACACCAATCGCTTGCAAGTAGACATCGGTGTACCCTTTCATGGATCGCAAGGATATCGGTTGACGGCGAACCACACACACACACACACACACACACACACACACACACACACACACACACACACACACACACACACACACACACACACACACACACACACACACACACACACACACATGGTGTATGGGATTTTTACCTGTGTTCCCTGAATCATGAGCCAAGGGTTGAGACAGAAATACCAACCAACAGGCCAACCGACATTGATGTGTTCTTCACTTAACAGTCCATGATAACAGCTTGAAGCAGAATATTCGAAACCCACAAAGTGTCCATAAACACTGCATTTTTTTTGTCATTACCAATTTTCTTCATTTTTCCTTCAAGATAAATAAAAGCAAAGGGGGTGCTTTGCAAACTTATTTGGCAATTAAAGCAAAAAAACACTGTCGTAGTGGTCCCTGTACAGAAGGAACAGTCAGAAAATGCATTCTGTACTTTTGGTGATACAGTTTACCCAGAACACAGATGGAGTGGGTGAGAAAGGCTCATCTCAGACTCGCAGAGCACCATGCGTGCTAAAGATAAGCAGTTGGTTAGGAAAGCAACTTTGTGACCACAGCATTTCCGCACAGGGGGTTGGCAATTGTGGCTTCACTGGGTACGATGGCCGCATGCAACAATCCTTTAATGTTGATGTCTTCTGCTCTAAACTAAGTCCACTACCTTGGTTTTCTGCCTAAGTGCTTGGGTTTTGGATCTGACCACAAAGCTTTGATACTGATAACTCACCTTGTTTACCCCCCCCCTCTCAAAACCCACTTCATCTTATTTCAGCCCATACACTGCAAGACAAAGGTCTCCCTCAACTCAAGCCGAGAGGTTTTTGGTGTATTTGCCACGCTTGCCAAGTGTGGGTTAGTGAGAATGAGCAATCATGGGTATAAAATCCACACCAGCCGGTTCAGAAAGAAACAAGTCTTTAATCACTCGGTGAAACAGCCAGATCCTTGAGAAAACAATTTAATAAAAATACACTTAATTATTAAAATTACTTTGTTTTTTTTATAGTCTATTTAGACTCATGGAGGAACTTGTACCATTGGATATTACATGCATTGCACTGACATTAGTAATGGTCCCTGTACTTTTTATCAAGCTCTTGGAGCCAACTTTGGAGCTGGAAGAGCCCCCCCCCACACAACCCCTCATTATGTAACACAGTTGTAAAATGATCCCACCCTGTACAACGTTCTTTTAAAGTCGAGAATCCATGTAGCAAATTATTCCACTTACAGCATTGAACTTTGAATGAGTCTTCTACACGAGAAAATGCAAATAGACATTATTGGGGTAACGAACCAGACGGACCAGGAAGTTCTCCAACAGTAGGTCTCTTTCCTAATTCGACTCAGTCTTTCGCATGCAGTCGAAGACTTCAAATCCTGATAAGTTTTTTTTTATGCTACATACGAGTTGAGCCAGAGTGGGGATTTATCCTTCCCGCCTCTCCCCCTAACCCCCCCACGCCCCCCCAAAGTATTTTTCTAAGGAGCACACAGCAGATGTAAATGTGATGCTTTGGGAGCTAATTTATGGAAAATTGGTGTTTAAATATCAGAATGTATTTAGCATACACATGTAACCCCCATTGGTCAACCTCCCCCCCCCCTCCACCGATTTTCCCAGCTCCTTTAGTTTCCTCAATCTGTCCCTGACTTTCATTGGATTAATAAGACGATGACAAAATATCACTACCTTGAAAACTTTTCCCATAGTTTTATGCAGGAACAAAATGAATCAATAGAGGTATGAAGTGTCCTTACAGAAGTGGTGAACCCACTGATTGTGTAAATTTTATCCAGGAAGTCCAAAATACATTTAACTATGCTGGTTTTTCTTGTTGTCCCCCACCCCCTTCCTGCTCTGGCTTCACTTGATGTCTCACTCCTCCTTTCTTTATCGAATTGGATTTTTTCCCTTTGCTTCTTCTTGTCTTTGTCAGTGAGGATTTTGAGGTTTCTTGCTGCGTCTCGTGCCCCGCACCTACCTCTCCTTCTCTACCGGGACAGTATTGAAAAGTTAATTAGCTGAACTTGACTTGGCTATTTACAAAATTGCCATACTTGCTGATTCTGCTTAGCAGACTTGTCTTTGTTTTTGATCTGCCGTTCGGAGTTGGAAAATACAAGTATTCTTCAGCTGGGATGGCTGAGCTAGCTAACCTCACCTTAGTTTTAGTGGAGAGCAAAGCAAAGCCCTTTTCCTCGCTGAGACTGGTGACCCCGAACTGAGAACCTTGGTGTGTGTGTGTGTGTGTGTGTGTGTGTGTGTGTGTGTGTGTGTGTGTGTGTGTGTGTGTGTGTGTGTGTGTGTGTGTGTGTGTGTGTGTGTGTGTGTGTGTGTGTGTGTGTGTGTGTGTGTGGCGGGGTTGGGATTTTGTCCACCATTTCCATCTGGACAACTACTGCGCCACATAATCAGTCAACTCGAGCTAAATCAATGAGCCGTCTTCCCTGTTTTTCATCTGCACTCTCTGTGGTTCCCATTCTCTATGTCACAAGTTATGCAACTGACATTTCCTGTTAAATACTAATCTGTAAAAAGTCTCTGTTGGCTGTTTCCAGATTTAGAGTGTACCGTGATGAAGGAAAACCAATTTGGTCAAATATTGGTTCATTATACAAATATCTCCAAATATCTATTCAACTGTTAGGAGAGAGCAAATATGCCACACTATTTATGCCATATATATATATATATATATATATATATATATATATATGGCATAAATAGTGTGGCATATTTGCTCTCTCCTAACAGTTGAATAGATATTTGGAGATATTTGTATAATGAACCAATATTCACTTTTATAGCATATATATATATATATATATATATATATATATATATATATATATATATATATATATGCTATAAAAGTGAATTTCTATGTTTATATATACTTAAAAAACTAAAAAAAATTCACCCTGGAGAATCAAATATGCCACACATCCACCCTGTTTATGCATCCATTATACGGTGAATAAGGTTTCTGAATTCCAGCCAGGAAAGAAGTTACAGTT
>NC_140967.1:34465612-34528112 GCF_056783735.1 Eptatretus burgeri
AGGTGAGAGATGTGGATGGATCTTTCTTTATTATTTATTTATTGACTACTTTCGACATTTGTATGTGGTGCATGCTTGGGAGCATCATTAGTATGCATTGCTGTCTGAGCTGTTGCTGATGATTCGCAAACAAGCAATGAAACTGGTCTGGTAGCTGAGGGGGTGTGTAGCATTGGGATTCTCATGTGTGTATGATGTGTGAACATCTTTGTAGCTGTGGAGGAACTCTGGGAAGGGTTTGAAACAGCAAAGGGCTTACCTTGTGTGGCCTTTCATGATTGCTTTATGCAGCTTCTGCGGCTCAAAGAGCTTGGGAGGAGTCGATATATTTATATAATCCTAGCCACCTGGGTTTAAATGTTTCGGTGAGAGCTAATTGGTTATTCCCTCCATTCACAGGTGAGAGATGTGAGTGGGTCTGTTTTTATATATATATATATATATATATATATATATATATATATATATATATATATATATATATATATATATAGTATAATATACAGTAAGTCCCAACATTCGCGAAGGATATGTTCCTGAAAAATACCACGAATGCCGGGGCATTGTTTCAGTGGGGAAAAGGGGGATGAGTTTCCTGGTGGTTCATGATTCATAAATGACAATTTTTAAATTTTCCGAACATGAATGCACATGATTACAGCTTCATTAACATGCTTACAAATAAAAGAAATAACAACAGCAGGTACTGTTTCCAATTTTTATTTAAGATATGATGTAACTTTTGATGTGATGATGATGATGATGATGATGATGATGATGATGATGATGATGATGATGCGTTAGAATCCAGTGAATTCTTCTGAGGAGGACATAGGTGAGAGTGCTGATGAGTCATGCACCAAAGGGGATGCAGACGCAGGTGAGGGTTAGGTTTAGCAAGTCAAGGCAGTGGGACAAGAAGAAATAATGAGACCCAGGACACGCTGCACATAAGTAGCCATGTAGGGGATTATGGGTAAATAGAGGATGGCTGGATAGTGTTGTGGTGCGATTTGTCAGGGGTGGAAGGTTGGGGTGGTTTCCCTGTTTTTATTTATTTATATCCCTGGCACTGTACTTGAAATTGCCATCCGCAGGGCAGGGAGGGAGGGAGGGGGGGCATAAATTTAAAATTTAACTAACCTGTTTCACAGTCAGGTTGTCGGTGACTAAATCATCTCCTCTCGCAGGTTTCCTGGTGAGGAGGGTGTATGATATAGACACCCAGCAGGATTAAAAACAAAACCTGTCAAAGGGCGGAGAAGCTCCTTGTTAGCCAATGGTCATCCGCATCAAGTGCCCAACTGTGTTCTCGGACATCCTCCCGCAGTTGTGTTACTCTTTTTTTAGGAGGTTGGTGGCAGGATTTGCACTCCGGCCACCGTAAAACACTTCATTCTGCAAAACACAAGAAAAATGCAAAGAAAATTGAAAACCTTCTCCATTGGCAGTACCTTCTGCACAGCTGCCCTCCACAGGGCAGCTCAATGGATGACGGGATTGGGGCAAAGCCTTCGGGACCCCCACTCTTTGACGATGGGAGGAAAACCATGGGGTAACCTTCCTGGGTCAGACTGTGGTAGTGTGTGACGGGGTGGTGCTGAGGTGTCGTCCACCAGACGGCGGTCTCCTTGGGTTAACCTGAGGTGGTCCCTTCAGATGGGTGCCCGGAATGTCCTATCCAAAATCACCCATCTCTATTATCATCTGAGCTCAAGCATTTGAACATCGGAATTGCAGCACTCTGAGGTTCGGAGACTGGATAGTGGCAAGATCATGGTGGGTGGTTACACATATTTTTGGTCTGGTCGCTCTGATGGTTACCATGCCCAAGGGTTTGCTGTAGCTGTGTGCAATAAGCTGACTCCAAGGATAATTAAGGTATCACCGGTCAACGAGCATATTATGAGACAGGATTCATCACTCCTTGGTTGTCGTTTTCCTGGTCTCTGTATGTGCTCCGACTGAGGTGAGTGATCGCACTATGAAGGACGCATTCTATGCCACGCTCGAGTCTGTGGTTGATCAGTGCCCCAGGCAAGATACTCTTCTAGTCTTGGGAGATTTAAATGCATCGACTGGAACTGATAGCGATGGTTATGAGACATGTGTTGGTCCCCTTGGGTCTGGAACTGTGAACCAGAATCGCACTTAGTTCCTTGACTTTGTAAGAAGTCATGGATTTAGGGTGGCTGGTTCATCGTTTCACACCAAGAGGCTCATCGCTGGACTTGGTTTTCCAACACTGGTGGTGTGACAAAGGAGAGTGACTATGTGCTCGTTGATGGTCGCTGGAAGATGATCCAGAACTGCAGGGACTACCAGAGTGCTCAGTTCCTCAATACCGACCACAGGCTTCTGGGAGCAACTCTGAAGTTGCAGATAAAATTTGGGACAATGGTACCATCCCAGCCAAGGCTGGATGTTAGCAAGCTCAATGATGAGAGGGAAGGTGAGGAGTTTGCGAACAGGCTTGGGGGGGGGGGGGTCTGGGTGCTTTGGGGAATCCTGAAGAGTTGTGGAGTGCCTTCAAGGCCACCATCCTTGTTGTTGCCAGTGGATGTCTTGGAACTCATCGAAGGGCAAAGAAGAATTTGTCTCTCAAGGGACACTGGATATCATTGACCAGAGTCGTAGGGCCAGGCTTAATGGCAGAGCTGAGCTGTTTGTGGAGTTGAGGCATAAAACTGGAGGTGTGCTGATGGTGAACAAGGAGGCCTATGTGCGAGGAATCTGTGAGAGCGTAGAGCATCACCTTTGGTCAGGTGATTTTCGTCCTGCTTACAGGGGAATTCCTGCATTGCAGTCCTCCAAGCCCCTCCCTCGGAGTACTGCAGTTAGAGCAGAGGGTGGTAGACTCTTGACAGAGGAGTCCGAAGTGAAGGCCCGCTGGACCGGTTGCTTTGAGCGGCTGTACCAGGCCGATCCACCAGCTGTTAAGTTGGATGTCACGGGTGTTACCATCCCAATTGCTGACCATCCAATCAACTGTGATCCACCTTCGTTTTTGGAAACACAGGCTGCAGTGAACCGGTTGAAATGAGGTAAAGCTTCTGGGATCTGTGGCGTCCATGCTGAACTTCCCAAGGCTGGTGGAAATGCTGTGCTCATGTTGTTGCATGCAGTTCTGTGCACTATCTGGATCACAGGCATCATCCCAACTGACTGGAAGAGGGGCCTTGTTGTCCCTCTCTGGAAAGGGAAGGGTGATCACCAGAACTACAGCAACAACCGAGGGGTGATGCTGCTCTCAGTGCAGTGCAAGGTCTTTGCTCGGATAATTCTTGATAGGGTTCGCCACCATCTGCTTAAGCCCCAGTGTCCAGAGCAGTCAGACTACACCAAAGAGGTCAACAATTAACTGTATTATTACGGAAATGGCCCTTATTGGACTACTAAATATAGGATTAGCTCAGATCCCCCATTAAATGCATGTTTAGCTAGGTTGTGTGGTAAAATGGACGTTACATGTGTGTCGGGAGGTGTAGGATGCATGTTTTATTGTTCGTACAGTGGTGGTGTGCCAAGGGCTCCGTCTTCTTCTTCCCCTCTCCAGACTATAGGCCCCTCCCAGTCGGCTGAGGGGTGTGGCCTGGAGAGGGAGGTGGAGCTAAGGGGAGTTTTGTCGGCTTCGAAAAGGGGGAGGAGCGAGTGGTTCGACGCGAGCGAACGAAGGAAAACTGTAAAAGAGAGAAAAGGATTCAGTTTGGCAGAATTACAAAACTGCAGTCGGCTTTGAGAGAGGGTGCCCGTGTGTCGAAGCGAGTGAACGAAGGCTTCGTAAAAAGGGTTCAGTGTGTGTGGAAATAGTCGCTCTCGGGGCGTGCTCAGGATTCAAAACGAGTGAAAGAGAAAAGATGAGTTTTGAGAAACAGCAGTCGGCTTTGAGAGGCTGAGGCCTGCACGTCGAGTCGGCGAGCGACTCTTATGGGGAGGTGATCGACAGGTTCGGCCTGCGTCTGGCCGCGGAGCCTCCGTACTTACTCACCTCGCGGCTCGACACGTTTGTCGATCTGCCTGCGGAGCTCGGAACCTCGATTTGGGCCTTGTCTGGTGCACAGACCAGGCCTGGATTTGTATGCTGGACCTTGAGAGAGATCGGTAGAGGCCCATCGTCGACCTTACGCGGGATCGGAGCGCGCGGTCGGAACATCACCAAGTACTCTGTCTTATCTTGCATGCATGCTGTCTGTCTGTCTTGTCTGCACGTTGTATAAGGCACATCTCGGTAGGGACCCCCTCGAAACCTGTAGTCCGTGGTTCCCTAGTTAAGAACGGGCTGAGGATTGTTAATAAAACCATTGTCGTGAATGCTTTGCTTGTGTTGTGATCCCCGATGTTCCCCAATAAATCTGGTTGATTCGGATGAAGTTGCCGCTTTAAGTTAATTCGTGTCGCATCGAGGAACGATCCGTTCGATTGGCATATAAAACCAAAATGGTTACAGACTGGCAGAAACCGCTCGGCATCTGCCAACCGGTCTGTAACCGGGTTCTATTTCCCCGATATAACTAATCTATAGGACCTGACGTACCGTGCATTCTAACATGTTTGATTAAACCTTTCTATTATATTCGACGTATGATTATATTTTTCTCGGTCCGTCATCGTTATTAACACTCGGCCCAAACAAAGCCAATGGATATCTGACGCAACAAAGCCGGACTGTGTGTGTGTGTGTGTGTGTGTGTGTGTGTGTGTGTGTGTGTGTGTGTGTGTGTGTGTGTGTGTGTGTGTGTGTGTGTGTGTGTGTGTGTGTGTGTGTGTGTGTGTGTGTGTGTGTGTGTGTGTGTATATATATATATATATATATATATATATATATATATATATATATATATACATATATACATATATACATATATATAAAATCAGCATTCAGGTGTAATGTGTTCGGCCCACCAGAAAACCAATATGGTGGCCATATCATTTTGTCTAGGTGAGATGGTGGGTGTAGTCAAGCGACTGATGTGGGTGTGGTCCGACGGCTTTCCGACCAATGAGTGCACATTTCAAAAATTGAACCACAACAACAACAAGAACAGCAACATGAAGCTCTTGTTGACTTGCAACATGTCGCAGGTAAAAAAAAAAGCATCATGTCTGTCAATTTTATCCCCCCCCCCACTGGAAATCTTACAAATTACATCCTAGGTAGTGTGACCATTGTTTGTGGGGGATGGTGGTGAAGGATGGTTTATGTGCACATCAAACTGCTTTGTGGCTGGCGGGAGATGGTTTATGCCTTCGCAAAAACCGCGAATAAACGAGTCGCAGGACCAGAAATGTAGACGCAGGCCACATTTTATGAACTGCGAATATGCAGGGTCCGGGAATGTCGAATCCGCGAATGTTGGTGTTTCACGATACAGAAATGTATATAATATACACTGTAATCCAAACCAGAGCCTTTCTGACCCCAGAAACCCAACACCGCATTAAACGCAACATGTGCATGTGTATCGCTTCACCTTTGTTCGAGTTGGTTATCATATGGTACGCAAAGGTGGCAATTCCAACCTCAATATTATGTTGCAAAAGTTTTAAATAAATGGTTTCAGAATTTAGTTTTCCTAATTGTTAGCACTGAGGAGTTTTACTTCTGCTGTGTATTGATCACTGATATTCCTATCCATTATTAGCTTACTCCGATCATATAGTATTTTCCTTCTTGCATTTATCTTTTCTTGCCAGCTTCGTTGGTATAAATGGTTAGAGCATCCACGCTTGAGTCTGGGAGGTCGATGGTTTGAATCCCTGCCGAGTCATAGCAAAGACTTTAAAAATGGTATGTGCTGCTTGATGCTCAGTGTTCCTTGCTTGTCATTCAGTATTTAAAAAGTACAGCACATGGACAAACAACCATAAGTTGGTCATACAGTAATAGTGTTGCGGGGCCGGACGTCGGCCGCGAGCACGACCGTGAGACGGAGCTGCAGCGTCGGCTCGACCCATCGCCCGGAATTCAGATCATACTTCTTCGGAAAGCTCCGGAAAAGTACGGGTCCCTTTTTGGACCGTGAAAGGGTCAATATTTCTACCACGTGGTACAGGGTTATTTGCCAAATCTTCAAAATACCTCGAGACCACGTGGCGATCTACCGAGTCTTCACACCCTCGACGGCACCCGTACGGAACAAGCTGCTTCACGTGCTCGTTCCATGTGCAACCCGAGTGGTTTGATCGCCAAGTTCCATCGGTCTGATTGTCCCGTTACAACGGCCACGGTAGTGGCCTACTAATTCCCCAGCACACGACACGCTCAGTCAATGAAAGAATCGACGCGAACGAGCTGAAACATTGAACAAATGGGGGTTTATTTATAATGCAATTGGTGGGGAATGAGGGAAGCACGTAAGGGCAGAGCTAAACCGAAGATTAAGAATCTCGATTTTATACAGCACAAGCACTTAGACAATTTACTACTTAAAGACGGGGCCCCAGACGCACGCGCACACACAAATACCCCAAAATGATCGGACCAAATGGTTTTTATTGAGACCTATCTTGGACCTGTCTGCCTCGTGCGGTCTTCAAGCTGGTCGGTCCGGCGAGAGGCAAGCCGAACCCGGACACCGGCGGGCGACCCCTGCGGTTCCTGCGGGGACTGGCGTCGCTCGAGCTCTCTGTCGTGGTGAGGAGGATAAGGACGGCGTCGACCACGACCGGCCAGACAAGCTCCCCGAGACGAACGCTCCAGCAAGACGAGATGTCTAGGTCTGGAAAATGCTCTTTCATCCGGAGCTCTTCAGCTCTTCCGCTCCTCCGCTCTTTCTCTTTCTCGCCCTTGCTTCTGCCTCCCCTTTTATTCGCCCCCGCCGGCTCGACCCCTCCCCCACTTGGCCCGCGGAGAATCCCGTAGCAGACGGCTGTCCTTGTTCTCTGCAGCACCGTTGTAACGGTCGTTTCTGTTGTCGTTGCTGATGTTTTCCAATCAAAATCCTAACTATAAAAATAAATCACAGCGCATGAACATTTATTTACCCATTAGACAAAGGAAAGGAAGCAATCTATAAAGCACATACTTGCCGATATAACTAATCTATAGGACCTGAATGTTGTGTGCCATCGGTTTCCAAATTCGTAACAATAGTGCATGCTTTGATGGGCACCTCCTGCATCAACGTTCCCTGGAAGGGAACTTGGATTATATTATCTTATTTGCTCTTAAACGGTCAGATTCGAGATGTCAAAATTGGATGGTCAGAGATTATTGTAAATAAGCTATTATAAACCTCACACTTAACAGTGGTATTTCTCCATTTTTTATTTATTTATTTATCAATGATCATACAATCAAACCGTGCTCTTCCTCTCAGGGTATCTGAAAGTCCACGAATTACATTTTTGGTTTTTATACATAGCATTCAATGCAATTAATTTGTCTTACTCAGCAAGATTGAGGAACAGTTCACCATTTCTTTCTGTGGATTTATGGTAAACTGATCCTCCTGCATTATCAAAGCCTATTTTAGCGATCATATATCCAGCAATGATTTTGACTGTTTTGGTGTTTCCTTTCCACGCTGCATAGATTGTCGTAGAAATTAAGGCCCAGTCACACCTTGACGTTTTAGCCAGCTTATGCCGATTTTTGAAAAATTTGTCTAAAACGCTGGCATACGTCGAATACGTTATGGGTAAGTTTTGGAAACATTGAGAGCACGCTGAAAAACACTGCCATACGTCGTAGTACGCTGGCTTTCATCGTTGCACTTTGCGGATGTCCTCAAATTTTCCATGCTTGAAATTTTACGACTTATGCCAGCGTATGACTCACAAGTTCCGCATACGCTGGCCATAAGTTGTCGGCACGTTACGCGATCGTTGACACACGTCCACACACGTTACTTGTAAGTTAATCATAAGTCGAAACAGGTCGAGGTAATGTTTAGCGTACCTGAAACTTATTTCTAACCTATGAGTAACGTGTTGTAGGCACTTTACGCGATCGTTAACACACGTCCACACACGTTACTTGTAAGTTACTCATAAGTCGAAACACGTCAAGGTAATGGTTAGCGTCAGTGTTCCAGACTCCCTGTTTTTTTTGTTTTTTTTTCTTTCTTCGGTATGACGGTGATGTTGACACTTCGATTTCTAGTGCGGTTATGATTTAAATCGTTGAGCGGCAGCCTATTAATTCTATTATATTATAACAGCACTAGAAATCGAAGTGTCAACATCACCATCATACCGAAGAAAAAAAAAACCAGGGAGTCTGGAACACTGACGCTAACCATTATCTCGACGTGTTTTGACTTATGAGTAACTTACAAGTAACTTTTGTCGATGTGTGCCAACGATCGCATATCATGCGTACAACTTATTCCCATCGCATGCGGAATGTGTGTCATACGGCAAGTACGTCGTAAAATGTTTAACACGTTTAAAAGCACAAGACGTACTCCACTTACTACGATGTATGATAGCGTACTTTAGCATTCTATTCACGTATACCAAACTTATCCATACCGTATTCGACGTGCGCCAGCGTTTTAGACGCATTTTTCAGAGGTCGGCATACGTTGGCAAGATCGCCAAGGTGTGACTGTGATCTTGACACTTCCATTTCTGCCGTGGTTATGATTTGAATCGTTGTGCGGTAGCCTTTTAATAGGCTATGCCATGTGATCGTCGGCGATACGCTGCCGCGCTATGCATAAGTTAGACTATCGTTGGGCATAGGTTGTGAACGCCGACAACAGGCTAAGCATTCGTTGGTATAAGTTATCTACAAGACAACGAAACGTTTTGTGTCCGTTACTAATATGTTATGCATACGACCAACTCGTTATGAATACGTCCGAATCTTTAAAAAAAAACATCAAAAGTTCAGCGTAAGCCAGCGTTTTACATACATTTTAATACGTTACCATTGCTGGCTAAAACGTCAAGGTGTGACTGGGCCTTTAGATTCAACATCATTTTCAGATACATTTGTAGTATTGTAACAGGATATTATGGTTGTTTTCGGATTACCATTTAAAACAGGCTGTCATTATACCGAAGCTTTCAGGTGTGACTTTATTAAGAGCTTTGATGGCTTTTGTACTTTGGGTGATACCAACACCACCTATTGAAGCATTCAAGAAGTTCTTCCAAGCAGAGGCTATCCTATCATTTGCCATCCATTCCCTGAAAATGCCTCCTGCTCTTTCTCTGCTCCAATTGGTTCATCTTCTGATCATGTGCTTGTGAGAGTCAACATCTCTCTGGCAATTCTTAGAGAGCTGCCTCAGTGCCGGTGAGATTGGCAGGGACTGCAAGCAGCCATCTCTCTTCAGGACTGGTATCCCATATCTACTGTCCCTGATGTAAACGCAGCCTGGGAATTCTTCCACAGAAACCTGCTCTCTCTTGTGCACAGGTTCATGCCATCTTGTCTGCAATTATCCTGCCCTTCTCCCAACTCACGGTACACTTACTCCTGTGGTGAGGCAGTTGCTCTGAAACAATTTGCCTTCTTTTCCTGGAAAGCAAACCTGACCGAAGGCAATCTCAGCTGACGACACAAGGCCTGCAACTAATGTGTCTTCACTCTCAGAAAGGCCAGAAAACAACATCTGTCCACTCTCAACAATGAGCTTTCAAACTTGTCTCCCTTCTCTAAAACTTGGTGGTACCTCCTTAAGTCTGTCTCCAAAGTATGCACTCCCTCTGTCCCTTCCTTCGCTTCAAATGGCACAACAGCTGGTTCCAATCATGAGAAGGCTACATGCCCCGATTCTGTGATTGCTTTTTAATCTAGATCCCCAAACCCTCGTCTACTGTACCCACCCGACCAAGTTGCACCCAACTGCTCCTGCAGTCTGTGTATTTTGCACCTGAAAAGTTGGAAAAGTTTCTGGCAACCCTCGACTCTGATTCTGTAACTGGACTGGACAGCATCAGCTCACATGTCCTAAAAACCTGCTCTGCTGCTCTTGCACATCCTCTTCTGTTATCTTCACCGTATCATTTGCCCGAGGTCATCTTCCATCTGCTTAGAAGTTGGCTAAACATTACTGTCTTGCATAAAAAAGGTGCAAAAACCGATCACCTTAACTGCAGACCTATCAGCTTGCTTCCAATCATCAGCAAGGTTCTGTCGATGTATTCTAGGAAGATGAGGAGATTGGCAGGTGATCAGAGACTCTCCTTGATTACGATTTGTGCAATGCAGTGCAAGCGGCCAAACGGGACTATAAGCAAAAGTTGAAGGATAATTTATTGACCTGTGATTCAAAAGAAGTGTGCAAAGGAATCCAGAAAATAGCTCCCTCCCAATCAAAGTCAGAATCTGTTGTCAGATGATGTACTACCTTATCCAACCAATTTAACCAGTTCTACAGTTGTTTTGATCATCAGAGTTCTTCGCCCAAAATTAGTTGTGATGTTGGTCATCCTCATCTTATGATCGCCGACTCTGATACCAGGCGTGTGTTCTCAAGGTTGCACATGAGAAAAGCCTCTGCACCCTCACAGCATCACCCAGGCTGTGTGCTACCAAACTGTTTAGTATTTTAATTTTCACATTTAATTGGTCAATTCGCTTCTGTCAAGTACCACATATTTTAAAGAAATCAGTCATTGTATCACGTACCTGTTCCAAAGTTCGACTTCCGGTTCCGGGTTTGGAGCGTCGAGAGGTCTCATTAGGAGCTCTCTGCTGACGATCTCAAAGATAAGTTTCCGGTCGTTATTTGTCCCGTTTTAACTGTTTATTTTTCTCACCTACATGTTACTGTGTGTTCCCAGTTCGGTTTTGTTTCAAAATCGTGCTATTTTGTGAGTTTTTTGGCGACGTTGGCTTACCGGGTGTTTGAGCCCTACCGGTTCCCCGCGGTGTACGATCGTTTTATTTGTTTTTTCTCCCCATTACCTTCAGTTTCTATCTTCCCCACTTTCCTAACGTCCCCCATTTCTCCCAACTAATCTCTATTTCTTATCTTGAAAATTTTTTTAAAAACGCCACCTTTCTCCTGATTCTGCTTCTTCTTCTTCTCTTCTTCATCGCCTCTTCTTCTTCCTCTTATTCTTTTCATCCTCCTCTTCTTCCTCGATTTTTTTTCTTTTTTTATACAACACTTCCAATGACCTAATCTGTTGAAAACTCTCTCAAACATTCATAATAATAACAAAAACGATATCTTATAATGCTTAATCTTCCTCTCTCACACATGTGGTACTCTTTACTGTTTCATAATGCACTACTCTTCTGCTATTTTAACAGACTGCTCTCATTTCGACCTCTCCTTCATTCCTTGCCGAAAAAATCCAACTGTTACAGCGCTTCTTCTCTCCATTCTCTGAATTCGCCTTTATCGCATCCATCAAGAATTGTGTTAAATTGCATCGATGCAATCAGAAATGTTTATGTTTTTTTTTTGAAATCTCCAAATCTTTGAAATCAGAGATCTCTGACCTAAAACTTTTAAAAACCCCAATTTGCTATGAATGTTCGCTTTCCATCAACTTCAGTGCCAATTCACCCCTCTCATCCCTCACTCTCACTCTCAAAGCAACCATCCCACTCTTCTCCCTCCAAGCCTCCCTCTCACCTCTCTCAAAAATTCCCCCCTCACCTTTGTCCCACCTTTCATCCACCTCACTCATCCTTCTCAAAGTTGCACCCCCCCCATCCACAAAGCTGCCTCCTTCCACTGCCCTCTCACCTACACCTCTTCACTCCACCTCCTCGAATCCTCAAGTGCCTTCTTCCCCCTCTCTTGTCCCCCCTCTCCACCAGCACCACAGAGCCTTTTCTCCTCCTCATCAGGGCCCACTCCCCGAGCTATTCTGCAATCCCCCACACTCTTTCAACAACCCTCCTTACCTTCCCTCCTCGTCCCTTGCCCTACCTTCCCCTCCTCCCCCACCTCCTGCACCCAAACCTCCTCTCCTGCCTCTTCAGTAAAAGTATGGACCTCAAATATCCGGGGCCTTCGCTCAAACCTTTCAGATCTTCCCATACAGGTTGCCACTGACAAACCAGACATAATCTGCCTAACAGAAACTTTCCTCCCCCAAGACGTGTCTGACTCCCAAGTATCTCTCCCTGGTTATTCCCTCCTCCGGTATGACAGACCTGAGCCTCGTCCTGTTGGAGGAGTTGCTCTCTTCATCAAAGACTCTATTCCTCACTCTCCATGCACTGCTCTCACTCCCCCACACCCCCAGGAATACCTCTGGCTACGGCTTCCCCTCCAGTCCCACCTCATGTTTATATGTGTACTGTACCGTCCACCTAACAGTGATTACTCCATCTACACATCACTATCCGAAAACATGGACCATCTTCTATCTTCTCATCCAAACTCTCTCTTCCTCTTATGTGGTGACTTCAATTGTCATCACGCCAGTTGGCTAGGTGTGGGTACCTCTCTCACCTGTCATGGCACTTCAGCAAAAGCTTTCTGCGACTCATTGGGACTGACTCAATCGGTCAACTTCCCGACCCGGATCTCAACCAATGTTACTCCATCTCTTCTGGATCTGATTTTGACAAATTTCTCTGACAATATCTGCTGCTCTTCCTCCACTCAAATTGGTTCTTCTGACCAAGTCCTTGTCAAAGTGGACATCTCTCTGGCTATTATCAGAGAACCACCTCACCGCCGTCGAGTCTGGCATTTCACTCAAGCCGACTGGCAGGGTCTCCAAGCAGCCATCAAACTTATAGACTGGTCTCCTATCGCTACTTTCTCCAACATCAACTCATCCTGGGAATTCTTTCAAAGAAACTTGCTCTCCCTCATGCACAGATTTATCCCCTCTCGTCTTCAGTTGTCCTTCCTCCCACCCTTGGTTCACTGAAGCTTGTGGCGAGGCAGTTGTCCTGATACAACTTGCCTTTGCCTCATGGAAAACAAACCCAACTGAGGGCAATCTCAGTTCCTTCCATAAAACTCTGAACAAGTGTGTATCTACCCTCAGGAGAGCAAGAAAACAATATCTTTCTAATCTCAAGTCTGAACTCTCAAACCTCTCTCCCTCCTCAAAATCCTGGTGGCATCTAATCAAATCGTTTTATGGTGTATGTTCCCCCTCCATCTCCTCCCTTACCTCAAATGGCCGCACTGCTGATACCACACATGAAAAAGCTGAATGCCTAAACTCGGTGTTTGCAGCTAAATCTTGTGTCCAAAACACATCACTTTCTCTACCCACCTTACCCAGTCGCACCCAACTGTCCCTGGACTCTGTCATTTTCTCCTGACAAGGTGGAGAGCTTGCTGTCAAACCTCGACTCAGATTTTGCAACCGGTCCAGACGGCATCAGCCCACATGTCCTAAACACCTGTGCTTCTGCTCTTGCTCACCCTCTCTCTGTTCTATTCACCCTCTCATTTGTTCTAGGTCATCTGCCATTTGCTTGGAAATCAGCAAACATTACTGCTCTGCACAAAAAAGGTGCAAAAACAGATCCCTGCAACTTCAGACCAATAAGCCTTCTCCCCATCATCAGCAAGGTTATGGAATCCATCATCACATCAGACATTAAATCCTTCCTCTTCTCTAATGGCTTGATTTCTGATCATCAATTTGGTTTCAGACCAGGTCACTCTACCCTGGATATGCTGCTTCTGCTCTCCCAACAATGGATGGAGGTCCTCAATGCCAGACAGGAAATCCGAGCCGTATCCCTGGACATATCATGTGCTTTTGACATGGTCTGGCACCCTGCCCTACTCACCAAACTCTCTTCCCATGGTATCCAAGGCCAGCTCCACTCATGGCTCACAGACATCCTCTCCTGTCGCAGTCATCGTGTGGCCCTAAATGGAGTTCTTTCTTCCCCTCTTCCTGTCCAGGCTGGAGTTCATCAAGGTAGCGTTCTGGGCCCTGTTCTTTTTCTGGTTTTCATCAATGATCTCTCCGACTCTCTGGAAAATCCTCTATATCTCTTTGCTGATGACTCCACCCTCGGCCGTACCATCGGTCATCCCTCAGAATGGCAAGCAGCAGCTTCTTCGCTCACTGCAGATCTGGATAAGATCATAAACTGGTCCAACACGTGGAACATGTCTTTCAATCCGGACAAATCTCACACTCTCGCGATGTCTCTTCGAAAAGACCGTTTTTAAAAACCCACCCATCCACTTTCTCAACAATCCTCTTTAAGAAGTCCTTTCTTTCAAGCTTCTGGGTCTCACTATCTGCCATGACCTTTCCTGGGAAAGCCACATTTCAAACCTCGCCTCCAAACCCAGTCACTGACTGGGAATCCTCCGTCGAGCAAAGTGTTTCCTCGGCCCACCTGAGCTCCTGACCACTTACAAAGCTTTTGTCCGTAGCCTGATGGAGTACTGCTCTCCCCTCTGGGCTGGTGCTCCTGCCTCCCACCTTTCTCGGCTTCACGCTGTAGAAACCAAGGCATTTCGGATCATCGGCATCTCCCGCAATGAGGCTGAGTCTTTGGGCCTCTCACTCAATCACCGCAGGTTGGTCGGTAGTCTTTGTCTTCTATCGTCTCCTCTCCAGCCTCGCCCCCCCTGCTCTCTCTGCGATTTGTCCCTACCACATTTCCTCAGCGTGCTCAAGGTCCGCCAACAACCCCCTTCCGGTAAAACTACCAAAATCACGAATCACTGCTCACCTTCACTCTTTCATTCCTCTTTTTTCCCGCCTTTGGAATATACTCCCTCACTCTATTCTTTCCCATTCTTCCCTCCAGGCCTTCAAAACAGCTGTTCACCACCACCTCTTATCATCCCCCATCCAAATCCTCGATCTTTTCTACCCCCGATAATCCACCCAAGCACACCTCCTTCAAATTCCCTGTTTTCCTTCCTGAAAGTCCCTGTAATGTCCATCTTGTATTCCCCATGTTCCCCATCCCATCGCTCTCCCTTCCACAGATCTCCTGTCTGTTCCCCACTGTTTTGTCCCTCCCACTCCCGCCCATCTTGTCCCATGCCCCCTTGATGTGCGTTGTGTGTTAGCTCTCACACGAGCCTCGACCAAGGTATACAAAAAAAAGAGAAAAAAAAAAGCGCTACCCGGTTAGTTTCCTGAATGATTCTCGGCCAGTGACACTTCCATCCATTTTTTATGAAGACATTTGGAGGTCTTGTGTTCAGTTATTTAAAATCGGTTCTTGCAGCATCTGCAGATCTTTTCAGTTCACGTACCATGTATATCATTCTGTCCACGATGCGGTCTCAATCGCTCTCCATAATTTTTTTTTGCAGCACCTCAATAAACCTTGTTCCACTTCCGTTGGGCTTCTTTTTATAGATTTTTGTTCTGCTTTTAAAACCACTTTCCGTTAAAACTGCAAATGAAACTCAAACGGCACGCGTAGAGCGCGTACCTCCGCCAGGCTGAACAGTTCACGTTTTGTATCCCAACAATAGGCCGGATCAGCATTTGGACCCAAACCAAAATCTAATCGGCTTGTTCTTGTCACCGACCAGGCTCATCCACCAGGTTTTGTCGTAATCCTTCTCAAATTTTTGAAATATCATGCTATACATCGTTTTTAGCTCTATATCTCGATGGTGAAGAATTGCTTTAAAAAATTTAAACTCTTCTTTCTGTATCTGCATCCGGATCTTCACCAAAAGCTTCTCCAAATCCATTCCTCCTACTCGCACACCCAACCTGTGCAGCAAGTTTCATCCGAACCCATCCATACCCTTCTGAGATGCCATGCTATATATAGTTTTGGTTCTGACGAGCAAGTTGCCCGTGCCCGCACGAGGTTCTAAAAAGGGTTTGGATGAGGGGGTGGCAAAGCTGCAAATGATATCTTCTGTCATCGAACCGGCAAGCTGCTGGGAGCAGCAATTCTCATTTATTGCCACATCACTTGAAATTTAAATGCTCCAATGGCAGCAAGGTGCTCCATTTGAAACTGTTTGTTCGATACATGTATGTACCTTTTTGATGTCAAGCTTCCTTTATAAAAATTTGAATTGGTGTCAAAGCCGGTGACCAATTTCAAATTGATAATGGGATTACTCATTGGTGAAGAATCACTTTTAAAATTCTCCGATCCGGATCTTCGCCAAAATCAAAACAATTCCTCTTTTGTCATACACCCAATCTGTCCACCAAATTTTGTCCAAATCCGTCCATAACCTTTTTGAGATGCTCTGCTAACAGACAGACAGACAGACAGACATGAAAACCTAACCTCCATCCACCTTCAGAGGTTCAGAGGTAAGTACTTGCTCTTGACCTTGATTGTTCTTTGTGCAACTGGATTTTTGACTTTTTATATGATTGACTACAAGTTGTTCGAATAGGATCTCACTTTTCAAATTCGATCAATTTGAATACTGGTACTCCTCAAGGATTTGTACTCAGCCCTTTATTTACCTCTGCCACCCAAGGTGTAGGAGGTTGTGTTTTCACCCCTTTCTGTTTGTCTGTTTGTTACTTGCAAAATCGAAGATTTTTCAAGATTATTGGTCAGTCGATTTTGTCATTCTGTCTGTCTGTTTGTCTGTCTGTCTGATGCCTGCAGGTCACAATTTCAAACCGATCTTTACGAAACTTCACCAAGCTGTTTGTCATAAGGAAGAAGCCTATTGTTTTTGAGGTCAAAAGGTCAACTTAGGTCCAAGGTCAACAAATACAAGGTGGTATTTCTAAATTTCTCAATTTTCATCCGATTGATTTGAAATTTGAACAGGATATATATTTCAGGTCACTGAAATCAACCAGTCAATTATTTTGGAGGTCCATAATGGGCAGATTTCCAAAATTGCCAATTTTCATCAGATTCACTTGAAATGTGAAGAAAAGTTGCATATTTGGTCATTGAATTCAACCATCAATTGTTTTTGAGGTCAAATTTATTTTATGGATTTTGCAAGTGTAATGCTCTGCACGACATCTTGTTTGTTTGTGTGCAGAATATCTCAAAAATGTGTGGACGGATTCGGATGAAATTTGGTGGAAAGTTTGGGTGTTTGGCAAGGACGAAATTGTACGATTTTGGCGAAGATTACGAATCTGGATCTGGATCCAGAATTATTTAATTTTTAAAGTGATTCTTCACCATTGAGAGATAGGGCCAAAACGACATAGTTCTGTATAGCTTCTTCTTCTTTCGGCTAGCTCCCGTTAGGGGTCGCCACAGCGGATCAACCGTCTCCATTTCGCTCTATCCTCCACATCTTCCATTGACACTCCAACCACCCGCTTGTCCGCCCTCACCGCATCCATGAACCTCTTCTTTGGCCTTCCTCTTCTCCTCCTGCCTGGCGGCTCCATCTTCAACATCCTTCTCCCGATATACTCCACTTCCCTCCTGTGCACATGTCCAAACCATCTCAATCTCGCCTCTCTCACTTCGTCGCCAAACCGTCCTACCTGCGCTGTCCCTCTAATATACTCATTCGTTATCCTGTCCATCCTCGTCACTCCCAATGAGAATCGCAGCATCTTTAACTCTGCCACCTCCAGCTCTGCTTCCTGTCTTTTTGTTAGCGCCACCGCCTCCAAACCATACAACATAGCTGGTCTCACTACCGTCTTATATACTTTCCCCTTCACTCTTGCAGCTACCCTTCTGTCACAAATCACTCCTGAAACTCTTCTCCACCCACTCCATCCTGCCTGCACTTTCTTTTTCACTTCTCTCCCATACTCACCGTTACTTTGGACAGTTGATTCCAAGTATTTAAACCCATCCACCTTCCCCACCTCAACTCCTTGCAACTGCACCATACCACCACCCTCCCTCTCATTTACGCACATGTACTCCGTCTTACTCCGACTGACTATCATTCCCCTTCTCTCCAGTGCGTACCTCCACCTCTCGAGGCTCGCCTCAGCCTGCTCCCTACTCTCCCTACAGATCATGATGTCATCCGCGAACATCATAGTCCATGGAGACTCCAGTCTGATCTCGTCCGTCAACCTGTCCATCACCATTGCAAACAGGAAAGGGCTCAGAGTCGATCCTTGGTGCAATCCCACTTTAACCTTAAACCGGTCCGTCATTCCTACCGCACACCTCACCGCTGTCACACTGTCCTCATACATATCCTGCACGATCCTCACATACTTCTCCACCACTCCCGACTTCCTCATACAATGCCACAACTCCTCTCTTGGCACCCTATCATAAGCTTTCTCTAAATCCACAAACACACAATGTAACTCCTTCTGGCCTTCCCTATACTTCTCCATCAACTTTCTCAAAGCAAACATTGCATCAGTGGTGCTCTTTCCTGGCATAAACCCCTATTGCTGCTCACAGATCGTCACCTCTCCTCTCAACCGAGCTTCCACTACTCTTTCCCACAACTTCATGGTGTGGCTTAACAACTTTATCCCTCTGTAATTTCCACAGCTCTGCACATCACCCTTATTCTTAAAAATCGTAACCAGTACACTTAATCTCCACTCCTCTGGCATCCTCTCACTTTACAAGACTTTATTAAACAATCTGGTTAACAACCCCACTGCCATCTCTCCTAAGCACTTCCATGCCTCCACTGGTATACCATCTGGCCCAACCGCCTTTCCACTTTTCATCTTCTTCATAGCAGTCCTCACTTCATCCTTACTGATCCACCCCACTTCCTGATTCACGATCTCCACCTCTTCCAACCTTCTCTCTCTCTCATTTTCTTCATTCATCAGCTGGGTACCATCAGCTGAGCATTCTAAATGATCATTTTATCCCACTGCTGTTTGTGGGATTTTATCCCACTTTTTATCCCACTTTACTGACCACTTATGACAGCTTCTCTCTTTTTTTCTTTTTTTTCGTTTAAAAAAAAATTGAAAAATCAAACATTACAACAAAGTCCATAATGTGTACACATGCACTTCAGCCCAAAGGCCAAAGCACATAATTGATCACACACACTGCAGCTCACAGAGCCAGAGTGTATGTTCATATAATATCTTTTGGGGCCCACATGTGCCATCAGATGGAGTGGATCACTCAAGAGTTGAGCTGGCAAGCTGTACCATCCATCCATCTATTGGGACCGTACTCGATGCAGAGCATTGGTGCTGTTTAAGCAGTCTCCTTGGCTATTGGGCACAATCCTGGACAGGTCACCACTCCGACACAGGAAAACAGCAAGCTGGCACTCATTTTGCCAACCTCAGAAGGATGACAGGCAGAGTCAACCCCACCTGGTATTGATTCAACAGCCAAGTGGGGTTTGAACTCAGGATATTAGGATCTCTTAGGATCTCAATCCCAACACCAGGCATAAGCTGTACCATACAGCATACATATTTGTACAAAAATGACTTCAGGGTTAATGAGGGGTTGATTCTTAATTGGTTAACTCATAATGAATGTTGGCATAAGTGTTTTGTAACCCCAGTGAGCAATGACCAGGATGGGTGTAAAGGAAGCTCTTTGTTGCCCGAGCCCCTGTGTCTGTTTCTTTTCCCTCTGTAATTTAAAATATTTTGAATCGTTCCCCATTGTGATTTCTCACCTCCCCATGGGACCATGTCAAAATGACAGTTCAGTGTGTGGCAGCCCCATGCAACTGTGGCATAACGGCTGTTGCATTTATGCAAGCTCTGCACATTCCGTTGACATGGCGTCTTGACGTGAGCAACTTCGGAACTGCTATGCTGACATGACGGAACCACGTAAGTGACTTTTGACGATGGGAGCATTTGTGCGATCCTCATGGGGGTGAAGGGAAAACCTTGCAACAGGGGGCACAGGGCCGTGGTTATATAAGCGAGCTGAGAATCAACGCCCAGTGTGGCCCGAGTCGGTGAAGGAGAGGGGGTGGCAGCACCAGTAAAATTCACCTATAGATTAGTCAAGAGTGGTTTCCAGAGTGAGAGCTAGTGGCAGTGGCAAGGTTGTTGCCATGCTGAGTCCTGCATTCCAGGTCCTGAGCACATAATTTCCATGCTGAGTCCGACAACGCAGCATGTTGCCTCTGCCACTTCATTCCCTCTGCCACCGCAGATAGACGGAGGTTATGTATTTGCCCCTGTTTGTTTGTCTGTCAGTTTGTCTGTGAGCAGGATATCTCAAACAGTTATGTCGAGTCGGACGAAACTTGGTGAACAGGTTGGGTGTGACGAGGACAAATTGATTAGATTTTGGTGAAGATCCGGATCCAGATCCAGATACTATAATTTCTGAAGCTATTCTTCACTATTAATATAGATCTGACCAAAAACGATATATAGCACGGTATTTCAAAATGTTGTGGATGGATTATGACAAAACTTTGCGGATGAGTTGGGTCGGTGAAAACAGCAAGACAATGAGATTTTTGTTGAGGTCAGGATGCACGTCGGACTGATCAGTGGGATACAAAATGGAAGCCGTTCAGCCTGGCGCAGGTATGTGCTCTACCGGGTGCCGTTCCAGTTCAACCTGTTGTGTTTTAACTTTTAAGGCATTATCTTTGTGGATTTTTGAGTTGCGGAATTGCCCGACAGCATAACCAAATTCCCCGTTAAAACCGTACACACATGCCAAAACCTCCACACGCCTAATTTATTTGTGACAACATCGCACCTTAGACTAGAGGATCCAGGCAGCTGGGAAATAAGATTTTTTTTTACAGTAAGAAAACGTCCTTCCAGCTTAAGCTGCAGTCTGCAGTTTGTGGAGCCTGTGAGAAGAGAACTGCCCACTTGCAAACAAGCAGCGTCAACTGCCACAATATAGTCTGGAGGTGAACCACCAAAAATTTTTTAGCAACGGCAGTTTATCGCTCAGGAATCGATCCATCAAGTTTCTGGTTCACCAGCTTTATGAGATGAGATCACCATATTCAATACATGTATATATTTCTGAGGCTACCCAAAGACTCAATAGCTCACTGCACTGTCACCTTGGAAGTGATGAGGTCTTTGGGTTGAAGTCCTGGGTTAACAACAAGGAGATCCAACACAGGTGGAGGCCATTCAGCCCATCATGCCTGCGCGAACACCACACCAACCCCCAAGATCCAAAGAAAATGCCAAAAAAAGAATCTTTTTAGATTCTCGTGGAGGATCTCGAAGTCTTACTCACGTTGTTGTTCTTCATCTTCTTCTTGTGGACTTTTTTGTTTCACAGCCTCCAGTTTTCATCGAAACTTCCTGAAACTTGGCGTATATATGTAAAAATACGCTGCGCAGACAGTAACCATCTCCGATTTTGAAAATTCCTCCTTGAAAAAAAGTTATGACGTCAAAATATCTCCACTAATGGAAATCGCCTAAAAAATTATCTCCGAAACTAGGCAAGCTTTTTGAATTCTGTTTGCGGAAATCGAACAGGGCATTAGCAGAGATGAATTACCGCACATATGATGCATCCCTATGACGTCATATCATTTTTTATGACGTCATTCCTATTTTTTGACATTTTTTGTTTCACAACCCTGAGTTTTCATTGGATCTTCGTGAAACTTGCCATGTATATGCAGAAAGCCCACGCGCAGGCAATAACCATCTCCGATTTTGGAAATTCTTCCTAGAAAAAAAAGTTGACGTCATAATATAATATCACCGCAAATGGAAATCGCCAATACCATTATCTCCGAAACTTGACAAGCTGTTTGAATTTTGTTTGCGGGAATCAAGCCGGGCATTAGCACAGATAATATAATTTATCGCAAACCTGATACATCACAATGACGTCATATTCGTTTTTTTGACGTCATCATTAAGAGGACGAGGATCTTAGCTCATTTGAGCTTGGTTAATTAATGAAAGCAAAAAAAATTAGTATTTTTTTTGTATTTCATTTTGTTGTTGTTGTAATTATTTTTATTTTGTTTTATTTTTTATTTTATTTTCTTCCCCTCAGAAAGGGGGCATGGGCTTGGTTAAAACACATCAACCGCACAACCCCCCTTAACAAGACCACCACCAACAGCACTCCATACACAATCACCCATCAATACTCAAACTACCTAAATTCAGACCACCAGTTTGAGTCAGACTTTTTTCACACTAGCCCCATGCAGGAATTTATTCCTGTTTATTACATTTCTATATGAGGTTTATCTCTAATACACCTTCACCTACACCCAGAGATGGTAACTCGAGTCACACACATCTTGAGACTTCAGCTTGGAGACTTGACAATCAATGAATAAACATCGAATCGAAATAAATATGTGTGTTTGTGACTAATTTTCATTCAATGTCTGGTAGGACGTAATTATGTTTATAAATAGATTGCGCCAAGCTCGGAAAAGGTATTAGTTATACAGTGTCCAAAGTGCCGCTGAGCATTCTGAAGGTGATCTTATTTAGTTATAAATATTTTGAAGGTGTATTGAATAAAAAGAGTGCTGTATGTGAAACGCGCGGTATAAAAATTTCAGATGGCCCATCCACATTAAATTTCATTGGTCACCTAAAAACCCACCCGCATGAGTAAGTTTTCATTTCCATGAAACGTTCTAACACGTTTGGTTTCTGACTTTCTAACGTTTGCACTGCACCGACCCTGACTAACACAGTCTGTGCTTACACATAACCATTCAAGTATTTGAGGCTTACGCGCTGTGTTGTATTCCTGCATAAACGCACATATTCCAATACAGTTACACCGAACCAAGGTCTAAACGACATTCACCCACATTTTTTTTTTGTCAACACCTCAGCAGTTACTCACTTAATTTTTTTTTCCAAAGGATCGTTAATCAACTTCAAAATCATAGGCAATAACCTTTTAATTCCATATTATAAATGGTGGGTCCATAGCTAGATTCGACCACGAGACACGACAGTTTGATAAATCATCAGTTTATTGAAGTGCCCTCGGGTCCATTATTGCTCAGGGGCCTATTGGAGGCTAGAAGAGTCCATTTATTTATATAATCCTGGCCACCTGGGTTTAATTGATTAGGTGAGAGCCGATTGGTTATTCCCTCCATTTCCAGGTGAGATATGTGGGTGGGTCTTTCTTTATTATTTATATATTGACTGCTTTCAACATTTGCATTTGGTACATGCTTGGGTGCTCATTGGTATGCATTTCTGTCTGCGCTGTTACTTGAAGATTCTCCAATAAGTGATGAAACTGGTCCGGCAACTGAGGGGGTGTGTGTAGTATTGGGATTCTCATGTGTGTACTATTTGTGAACGTCTTTATAGCTAAGGAAGAACTCTGGGAAGGGTTTGAAACAGCAATGCACTTACCTTGCGTAGGCCTTCTTGGTTGCTTTATGAAGCTTCTTCAGCTGGAAGAGCATGGGAGGTGTCGATTTATTTTTATATCATATATATATATATATATATATATATATATATATATATATATATATATATATATATATATATATATATCAAGCTGAGTTCATGTCTGTGGGTCTATCTGTCTGTCTGTCTGTCTTGTCTGTGGGTCACAAGCACCGCCCATTCCTACAGGCTATGCCCTCCAGCAGTCCAGAAATTGCCACCATCTTTTTCTCTCCGCATAGCTCAGATTGTTTTAAAGGCCTTATGTACATTTGAAGATTGAACAACGCATCTTCTATCACTAAATGAAGATACTGTTTTGAGGAAAAAAAAATGGAATATTTTGATTACAACTCAAATGAGGTAATGCATGTTTTGTCTAAAAAAACACTGCCCAATGAAGGTACGTTAATTCTCATATTATGCAGTGATATTTCATTAAAAAAAAAAACTTTGTGGGATGTCAAACGGAGTTACTTTCTGTCTGCGAGACAGTGACGTGTCGCTTATAACTCAATGTTTGCTTACCAGAACTTGCAATGACTGTTTCAAGCAAAACAAGAAAAAGAAAAATCAGAGATTGCAGACCCTTGTCAGGACTTCCTTTGAGTGGTGTATTTTGTGTGGCGTTTGTGTGCTGGTGTGTTACATAATTAGACCTGCCACTTTATAGCTGCTGGCGGTGATGCCCGGGTACCAAGACGTCCAGCTTTGATCGGACACCTGACCCTGACCCGTGACGTTTTAAAAATCATTATTCATTATTCAATTGAATTCAGAATGGGATTAAAATAAGTTCAATTCAAATCAAATGGAAGACCAAAGAGCTGCAGTCCTGCATTGGGAGGAATCAGAAGGAACCCAAACAAGCAAAAAGCAAAGATGAAGTCATCGGGAAGAACCTGGATAGGATTCGAATTTTAGGTGCTACTCCTCTACCCTCAAACCCATCGAGACACAACCAAGTGAGCCTTATTTAAAAAAAAATTTAAACAAAAAAACAAAAACAACCCATATCAAAAAAATGTAAAAATTCTGGCTGCCAGACCATGCATCCAATCAGGTTGAAATTTAAAACATGCATTCCCCATCTCGACTGTGAAGTTTGTGAAGTTTCATAAGATCATAACTGTGAAGTTTCACGTTGATTGATTCAGCGGTTCCAGAGAAAACATTATTTAATATTTTTCTTTAATCCAATATTGCTGCCCTGATATTCAAATCCTGTTCAAATTTCAAGTCTGTAATTCAAAGTTTTGTGCTGAGGTCTCTCTTCAGGATCGTTACTGAGTACAGGACAGCTTCCAACTGTAGTTCGTTTGTAGTGATATACCCAGGGATGACTTTTTTTGGCATTCTTCAGCTTCTCTCTCTTTCTCTGTCTCTGTCTCTGTCTCTCTCTCTCATTCCCTCTTTCTGCCCCCACCCCCTTTATTGTCCCTGTCAGCAAAGCGACGGGTTGTATTTGCTCGTAATTAATTTTTAAGAATTTCCTTTTGGTGGTGTCTTGTATGAATGCTGTTGAGATGTCCAGTGGTGTGTTCAGTTACCCAGCAGATAGCTAGCGCTTGCCTAGTCAGCCGTTCCTCATCAATGGTTTCTGATGGAGTGCCTGCTTGAGTACTTAAGCCACTTGGCAAGCGCTCGACAAGAAACTTGGTAACTGAACACACCCCAGATTCATGACATGGCAATGATGATAAACATCTGTATATCGTATCGATGAATTTCAGCCATATCTATGAATTTGTCCCTCAAGGGGTGGGGTGGAAGGAGGCAGGGGAAGGGGTGGGGTGGAAAGAGGAACCCGACATTGCCCGGCAAATGCTGGTTACCCCAATAGACGATTGTGCCTGATGAAGCGGCTGCGAAGCTGGCGAAACGTTGCCTGAGACCGGGTCTGCTCTCGCCTTTTTTGCTCAAATAGCGGAGTCGATCTAGTTTTTACTTTTCTTTGGAAGTGCCTTATTCTTCTTTAAAAATGTGCAATCCCAACTTCCACAGTGTTATATACATATATATACTCACTGTTGGCCTGAACATGGAGGTGATATAATATACCTGTGTAAAGCAATCTTTTTTCAATAACAGGCGCACGTGAAACACTATAATAATTAAATTTTGTGTTGTTGACAACAAATCAAATCATGATTTTCAACCTAAACATATGATTTTCCCAAAACATATTACTCAATTTATCCTGGGGGAGTTGGGGAACCACAAAGTGTGTATTAGCACAATACCTGATCAAGGCCAATTTATCTGATTTTAATTTATTTTTTTCAATTTATTTATTTCTTTTTTCATCCCAACATAGCCCTTGACCTTCCTCTGGATGAAAGAGTATACCATGCAATGTTTGGTTGCATTGTTTCCTGCAGAGGCCGAATGCATAAATGAACAAACCTATCCACAAACAAACTTCCTTCTTTTTATATCGAGATGTATAATCACCCATTGTTACAAAGCTGCAGATGTGCACCTCTGCCACAAGGCCAAAGTGCTGTATGCAGTGAAACAAAGCTTGTCAAGCTAGTTTAACCATGTACTACACCTCACAACCTCTTAAGATTAACTGAAATCATTTGGAAAGGTGAAAATAACTCGATCGACCGTTGTTTTTAAAATATTTTTTTGCATCACATGAAAAATTCACTTGTAAGCAGAAATTTCAACTTCCTCAATCACTGGCTGTAGACGCAGCCTTGCGTGCTTTTCTGGGTCTATAACAGGCAGTGAAATGTGCACACTAGACTATGCTTTGACTGTAAAAACCCTAATGGTCACTAGTTTGTGCTCTTCAAGTCGCTAAACTCAAAATTGAGAAGTTTGCCTTGAAACGAGACATTAAATATTTGCATAGTGTATTCTTAATGAACAAATCAAACGATAAAAAACATACACTTTGCATGGGGTTTCAGCCACATTGTGGCTATCTTTGGGCATTATACAGGGTAGCCCGAAAATTATTTTACCCTGATAAATTTCTCGCACTTCCCTCCGTTCCTTCCCCTCTGCCCTCGCCCCCTCGCCCGCTATGGTATGCGGAAACACTGACTCAGAAGAATGATGGAGCACATGCAGATACAATGACAAATTAATTATTGTAAGTACTGTACAATAAAACCTGGATATTAAAAGAGTAAAAGAACAATGCTTCACTGGGAAGCGGTAAAGTGACTTTCAGGCCACCCTGTATATGTATGTATGCTGACGTCATCTCTCAATGTTCAATCTCTCAACAGCTATGGCGACGGCCGAGGACAAGTCGCGATTCCATTCCAAAGTAATTTCAACATTATTTCCAAACAAACGTGAGTAAAGTTGCACGAATACAGTATTTTTCTGGGTTTCTTTTGGTTGTACACTTGGCATTCCCTGAAGGCGCGAACACTTTGGCCCCATTGATGGAGTAACACCTTAAAGGAAGGGGCATGGAAAATGTTTGTATGGCAGTAGAAATCCATTTCAGGGCATTCTGCTTAAACTCTCTCATCACTTTTTAACTTCATGCCACCCAGACGTTCCTTTAATGGCTCAAAGTGATGGAAGGTGCACGACTGTAGCATATGGCTAACTTATTCACATCCCATCTCCCTTCTAAGCAAATGAAAGTGCTATCAGAAATCCTGGCATTTCTCTTTTTTTTTTTTAATTTCAAGTGTGAATGCATGATTACTTCCACCTTCCAACAAATAGATTCAGTCATAATATTCAAATGGAATATCTCGCACAATGGTGCAGCAATTGCCCGGAATCAATTCCACGTGGGTCATGTTGGCAGGAGTCAAACAAACTACATACGTATGTTCATCATCCATCACTGATTCACATCCATTTTAAAAACATTTGCACTACCCAAACACGCTTCTGCATTAATTAGAGATGTATCGCTGAAATGTAGAAGTAAATTTCAGCTGGTTACCTCGGTCACTGAAGGTGTACGGAGGTTGTTTTCACCTCTGTTTGTCTTTTTGTCTGTCTGCTTGCCAGGGAACTGGATATCTCAAAAAGTTATGGACGGATTTTGATGAAACTTGGTGGACAGGTTAGGTGTGTGACAATGACGAATCAATTAGATTTTGGTGAAGATGTGGTTCGGGATCTGGATACGAGATGTTTTAAAGTGACTCTACACCAATGAAATTGGGCCAAAAACGACATACCGTAAGACCCCGACATTTGCAGGGGATACGTTCCTGGAAAATCCCGCGAATATCAAATCTGCGAATGTCGGGGCATTGTTTCATTGGGAAAAAGGGGGACAGGTTTTTATTTTATTTTTATTTATTTTGTTTCACTTCAGGACTGGTCTTTTATATCCACTGGCACTGATATTAATTCAGCTTGGGAATTCTTCCACAGAAACCTGCTCTCTCTCTCTCTCTCTCTCTCTCTCTCTCTCTCTCTCTCTCTCTCTCTCTCTCTCTCTCTCTCGTTCTCTCTCTCTCTCTCTCTCTCGTTCTCTCTCTCTCTCTCTCTCTCTCTCTCTCTCTTCTGCACAAATTCATGCCAAGTCTTCTTAAATTATCTTACCCACCCTCCCGCTCTTGGTTCTCTGAATCCTGTGGTGAGGCTGTTGCTTTGAAACAACTTGCAATCTCCTCCTGGAAGCAAATCCGACCGAATACAACCTCAAACCATTCTACAAAGCCTGCAACAAGTGTATGTCTACTTTCAGGAGAGCCAAAAAACAACATCAGAAAACCCTAACAGCACTTGTCAAGCCAGCCGCTCATTATCACTGGTTTCAAATAGAGTGCTTGCTTGAGTGCTTAAGCCATCTGGCGAGCACTTTACAAGAAACTTGATAACTGAACACAACCCTGTTGTTGTTTCCTGAAAATATCTGCTGTTCTTCCTTCGCTCCAATCGGTTCTTCTGACCACGTGCTTTTCAAAGTGGACATCTCTCTGGCTATTATCAGAGAACCACTTCAGCGCCATCGAGTCTGGCATTTCACTCAAGCCGACTGGCAGGGTCTCCAAGCAGCCATCAAACTTCTCCCTCCATCCCCTCCCTCACCTCAAATGGCTGCACTGCTGATACCGCACGTGAAAAGGCTGAATGCCTAAACTCGGTATTTGCATCGAAATCTTGTGACCAAAACCCATCGCTTTCTGTGCCCACCTTACCCAGTTGCACACAACTGTCCCTTGACTCTATGTCCTTTTCTTCTGACAAGGTGGAGAGCTTGCTGTCAAACCTCAACTCAGATTCTGCAACCGGTCCAGACGGCATCAGCCCACGTGTCCTAAAAACCTGCTCCTCTGCTCTTGCTCACCCTCTCTCTGTTCTATTCACCCTCTCATTTGCTCAAGGTCATCTGCCATCTGCTTGGAAATCAGCAAATATTACTGCCCTGCACAAAAAGGTGCAAAAACAGATCCCTGCAACTACAGACCAATCGGCCTTCTCCCGAGACCAATCACCAATATCCCTAGACATATCACTTGCTTTTGACATGGTCTGGCACCCTACCCTGCTCACCAAACTCTCTTCCTATGGTATCCAAGGCCATCTCCACTCACGGCTCACAAACTTCCTCTCCTGTCACAGCCAACATGTAGCCCTAAATGCATTCTCTCATCTCTTCCTGTCCAGGCTGGAGTTCCTCAAAGCAGCGTTCTGGGCCCTGTTCTTTTCATCAATGATCTCTCCGACTCTCTGGAAAATCCTCTTTATCTCTTTGCTGATGAGTCCACCCTCTGCCATACCATATGTTATCCTTCAGACCAGCAAGAAGCAGCTATTTCGCTCTCTGCAGTTCTGGGTAAAATCACAAACTGGTCCAACGCGTGGAACATGTCTTTCAATGCGGACAAATCTCACACTTTCACTATGTCTCTCCGAAAGGACCGTTTGCACCCCCCCCCCCCCAATCTACTTTCTCAACAATCGCCTGGAAGAAGTCCTTTCTTTAAAGCTTCTGGGTCTCACTATCTGCCATGATCTTTCCTGGGAAAGCCACATTTCCAACGTCGCCTCCAAAGCCAGTCGCCGAAGAGAATCCTCCATCGTGCAAAGTCCTTCCTCGGCCCATCTGAGCTCCTGACCACATACAAAGCTTTCATCCGCAGCCTGATGGAGTACTACTCTCCCATCTTGGCTGGTGCTCCTGCCTCTCACCTTTCTCGGGTTCATGCTGTGGAAACCAAGGCATTTCGGATCATTGGTATCTTCCATGATGAGGCTGAGTCTTTGGGCCTCACTATCACAACACAGGCAGGTCGGTGGTATTTCTGTCTGCTACCGTCTCCTCTCTGGTTTTGCCTCACACCCCCCCCCCCCCGCTCTGTCTGCGATTTGTCCCCACCAGATTTCCGCAGGCGCCCAAGGTCCGCCAACAACCCCCTTCTGGTAAAACCACCAAAATCATGAATCACTGCTCACCTTCACTCTTTCATTCCTCTTTTTTTCCTGCCTTTGGAATAAACTCCTTCACTCTGTTCAATCCCATGCTTCCATCCATCCTTCTAACATTGGAAGGAATGCATCCTTCCAACAAATCCCTCAACTTAGACATCTTCAGAAATGAAATCTGTGCGACAGAACCTTGGGTCATTCCGTGTCATTTCAGCCGGGAGTTGCAGTGACCCCCTCAGATTTTCCTGAAAAAATTCTCAAAGCTACCTTAACATATATGTGGAAGGTTTGCCAAGTTATAGCTCAAAATTCCAAGTAGTGTCCGAGATATGGCCCTACAAACACCTGCGGGGTGTTTCAATTCTGGCAGTCGCGAGTTGCACATTTGTATCTGAAGCATTTTTGGAGGGCTCTAAATTCCAGAGTTTTACAAACAGAGTTTTAAAAATTCACACAAATGGTGCCTATTCGTGAGGCTTTCAGAATCTGACATAAAAAATGTTCTACTTAAAATACTTTCTAAGATAAGTACTCTCAAATGTAGTGATTTGTAACATGCAGTCAAAAAAAATTGAGTTTTCAAATTGCTGCCAACAGTCAGTTTATTCATCATGAAGAATTTTTTTGCCTGATTTACATAATCTCTTGACTGGATCATTTACACAAGAAAACTGAAACCTTTTGGAGCAAAATCTTGGGTGCTATCGTGGGAGACTGCTCCAGACTCAACGACACTGAAATTTACCCCGGTTTTACCCCGTGTTCACCATGTTGACAGTTACACAGCTCTTTAAAATTTTTGTCACTTAAAGACACATACATAGGCAAACTGTGGTAGAAAATTCAAGAGTTGTTCTCAATCCCTTCTATATTTAAAAAGGCCCACTATTTAAAAAAAAACATGTTCGATGAAGGATGTAGAATAAAAGCAATATAATAGGTGTGTTTTTGAAGTGGAAGCCATGCCAAACATTCATAAGTTCGCACCACAATGATCAAATTGTTGTGTTTTTTGGTCAGAACAAGTTTGTGGTTACTTTAATTTGGCTCACATTTTTTTTAAAGGATATTTTAGTTTAAGGCTGGCGCCAATCTCAACTACAAATTAAGACACATAATGTGATCATAATAATCACCATTGTATTAATTTGCATATCTAATTGTTTATATACTTAGTGTACATTGTACGAAAGTCTACATCCATTTGTAAATGTAGGTACAATATCTGATTCAACTTTTTTTTTTCATAATTTCATATCAAATTGTTTGGACAAATGTACTTGGATCGATTGTACAAAGTGAACAGTGATTAGTTTTATAATTGCCAGGATATAATAAAATGTAACAATGAGCATTGGCAGTTACTTCAGGGCTGTGTATTTGGTTAAAGCCTAAATAAGATAGAGTTGTGCTTCATGCCTAACTTTGGAAATGATTTTGGTACACTTCTTTAAGCTTTACTAAACAGATTTATATATTGTTCGATTCCACTTAAGTCATACTTATATACAATATCTTTATTTTTTCTATATGTTTGTACTTGTCATAAATGACTGTGAAATGTTTGATTTTCACAGCTACATATACATTCTGATATACAATGATGAAAAAGCTCAATGTTCTATACAAATGTATAACCTTGAAAATATGCACTTATTCCCATGTCACTTTCCATATGAAAATAAAGTATATGTCACTTTTTAAGATATTGTTTAATATTTATTACTTCTATATCATACAAAATGCACCATTGTATATTGTGCCTTTTTCATGATTGAAATAAGTGTTGGCATCTCATTTTTAATTGGAAAAATACATTTTTGAGCCAAAGTAAATTAACCACAAAGTTATTCTGACCAGGAAACACTACTGCATGCTCATTGTGGTGTCAGCTTAGGAATTATTGACATGGCTTCCACTTCAAAAGCACACCTATTGCTTTTATTCTACATCTTTCATCGAACATGTTTTTTTAAAATAATGAGCCTTTATAAAAAATCGTTTTAAAATAGAAGGGATTGAGAACAACTCTTGAATTTTCCACCACAATTTGCCTATATATGTGTCTTTAAGTGACAAAAATTTAAAAGAGCTGTTATGTGTAACTGTCAACATGGTGAACACTTGGGGTAAAACTGGGGTAAATTTCAGTGTCATTGAGTCTGGAGCAAAGTTCAGACACCGATAGCACCTAAGATTTTGCTCCAAAAGGTTTCAGTTTTCTTGTGTAAATGATCCAGTCACGAGATTATGCAAATCAGGCAACAAAATTCTTCATGATGAATAAACTGACTGTTGGCAGCAATTTGAAAACTCAAATTTTTTTGACTGCATGTCACAAATCACTACTTTTGAGAGTACTTATCTTAAAAAGTATTTTAAGTAGAACATTTTTTTTATGTCAGATTTTGAAATCCTCACTAATAGACACCATTTGTTTGAATTTTCAGAACTTTGTAAAACTCTGGAATTTAGAGCCCTCCAAAAATGCTTCAGATACAAATCTGCAACTCACGACTGCCAGAATTGAAACACCCCTAGGGTGTTTGTAGGGCCATATCTCGGACACTACTTGGAATTTTGAGCTATAACTTGGCAAACCTTCCTCATATATGTTAAGGTAGCTTTGAGAATTTTTTCAGGAAAATCTGAGGGGGTCACCGCAGAATTTCATTTTTTTTTAGCTGATTTGACACAGAATGACCCTCTTTTCACATTGAACACTTCCAGTCCAACTTTTTGAAATGTCTTTACAGCCCTTAAAACATCTTTCAAGCTGTCAATTCTGAAACAAATTGCCTTCAACTTTAATCATTATTTCCTTCCTCTGATGCTATGCCTATAACACACCAATGAGTTCAACATAATTGAGTCCTCATTGCATAGAAATTTGAAGCCACCTGAAGTTGTGCCATCTTTCCCCTCCCAGAAAGCTATCACTATACTGTAAGAGACTTCAAAAGAGATATTGTAGGTAATAGCAGACCACCTTAAGTATAATGTTCTTGGTGTCACAATGCTATTCGATGGAAGGATAAACTGCATCAATTATAGAGTCGAGGCAACGACATGAGCTTCCCACTTGAGCACTGTTGTTCCATGTTGTATGCTCATTCATCCCATGGATAGAGCTGATGTTTTTGTCCCCCCCCCCCCAAACCACCATCCTGAATGCAAAATTATAAACGTACCAAATCCATAACAACCCCTAATTTTGAGTATTATTACCCCACACACATATCACAAAACAGGGTTAAGGAATTTGTTCAATTTGTCTGTCTGTCACTCTCTTTCTGTGATCAAGGAACTATTTAATTTCAATTGAATATTTTATTTTGAAGACTGTAGAGGATGAATTGGAACAAGAATTTGCAGTTTAGCAGTACTTTGGCTTTGAATTAGGCAAATTGTACGGCATGTCATCCTGAGCACATATGCACACGGCGACTTGGTAAAAGTCTGTTCCCACTATCACGATGCGCGGCACGATTGAAATTGTGGTCTTAATCGTGGACTAATCGCGGTTATCCTATCAGATCTTATCAGATCTTGAGGTCAGTCGTGGCAATCGTGTTAATCGTAGAAAATTTTTGAACGGTTTAAAATTTTTCTACGATCAACGTGATCAATTGTCAATCGGGATCATCGTATTGCATCGTAACAAAGCGCGACAGATCGCATCTAATCGTGCTTCCAAATCGTGGTAATCGGGATCGATCTTAAACTAGGTTCCCACTATCATGATGCGCGGCACGATTGAAATTGTTGACTAATCATGGTGATCCTATCAGATCTTGAGGTCAGTCGTGGCAATTGTGTTACTCGTAGAAAATTTTTGAACGGTTCAAAAATTTTCTACGATCAATTGTCAATCGGGATCATCGTATCAGATCGTATTGCATCATAACAAAGCGCGACAGATCGCATCTAATCGTGCTTCCTAATCGTGGTGATCGGGATCGATCTGAGACAAGACAAACACCACGCTCTGTGAGACCACAATTTCAATCGTGCCGCGCATCGTGATAGTGGGAACAGACTTTCAGAGAAATTCCATGATCAGCTACGAATGGCCAATCGTGGCGTTCGTAACGAGTCGCACGACAGTGGGAACCTAGCATAAGACGAGACAAACACCACGTTCTGTTGAGATGTGTTGCGATCTCCCACGATCTGTCACGATCTGTTACGTTCTGTCGGGTCCCATTGCTCAAGACATGACACGAATGACTCACGAGCAGATAGGAGTTGATACGAGAAGATGCGAGTAGATACGAGTAGTTACGTTTTTACACCAACGCTCACGATCTGTTACGAGTTCTCGTGTATATATATATATATATATATATATATATATATATATATATATATATATATATATATATATATATATATATATATATATATATATATATATATATATATACATACATATATACCGGATAAGATTTAATGCGTCTCATTCACTGATCTACTCTTGAAGAGAGCACATCTTAGTAACCTGCCTTTCCTAGTAATTTTTAGAGCCTTTGAGAGATGCCACCCAAGGGTACCAGAGGCAAGAAAGGAAAGGGCAAGGCTGTCCCACCCCTGGAGCCTGAACCAGTCCAGGCAGAGCCGGCGCCAGAGGAGACAGATGAGAGCTACCCCTTCGAGAAAGCAAAGAGAAAAAAAATAGTCACTGCGTTCTCTGAACAGCAAAAGGAGGAAATCATTGAGTTCCTCATGAGAAATGAGGTCCTGTACAGCAAACGCCTTTCAGGGTTCAAGGATGTTACCCAGAAGGAGAATCTCTGGGCTGCACAGGCTGCCAAGATGAATAGTACTGTAGAGCAGCTAAAAATATGGTACTCAAGCATGAGGACCATGATGGGCTGGCTGAAGAAACGTGCCAAGAAGAGTGGGTCAGGAGGAGATGCAATTACTGACATGAACAGCACAGAGAAGTGGGTATGGGATAAGTTCTCTTTTTTGATCCCTCACATTGAGACGGTGGATGCCAGAAATGTGGCCTCCTTTGCAGCAGCAGCGGCAGCAAGTGCCAGTGGCACTGAACTCACACCTTCCACCAAACAAAACTCAGTGGTTGCCTCTACCACCAGCAGGGTTCCAACACCAACACTCCCAGCAGCCTCACCACCAGCCTCCCAGCCAGGGTCGGTCGGCTCCAGATGGGGCAGTGAGGATAGGATGACCTCTGGAGAACTTAGTAAGTATTATCTCTCCTAATAACAATTGCAGTTTCATTTAATTTCACATTAAGATATTCTTTGAGAAATAATTACTAGAAATAATAATATTCCTAAAAAAGAAAAGGCTCCCTCTTTGGTGTAGCGGGAGGGTCAAAAAGATTATATTTAGTGGGACTTAAAATATTTTTAGTCGGACTAACAGCTTGGTCAGTCGGGCTGTACATATACCCGTCGGGGTCCAGTCATAGCTCAAATCGTGATCACCCTCGATCATGATCGTGAAAGACATCGTGACCACAATCGTATCCTATCGTAACGAGCGCATCGGTTCTTGATGAACGTATCGGAACGTATCTGCACGTATCAGATCGTCCAAATTCGGGGAACCCGATCATGATGATCGTGTCAGATCGAGACCCAATCGTGGACTCAATCGAAACAATCCTATCAGAACGTATCGACTCGCATCACCTCATATCCAAACCTGAAATTTCAGAGAAATTCCATGATCAGCTACGAATGGCCAATCGTGGCGTTCGTAACGGATCGCACGACAGTGGGAACCTAGTTTAAAGCAATTGCTTCAGTCTGTCTGGCAGTCAAAAATTGAAAATCATTCAAAACAGGAAACTTACTGTTTTTAGGAAAGTTATGAAAGACACAAACAACAAGCATGAATAACTAATTGAATGTGTTAAATAAGGTGGTGAAAGAGGGTGCGTCAACGGCGGTAAACTTCTGGTTCAATGTTTGTGGGGGGTTTTTTTTGTTTTGTTTTTCTACAGCCTTTAAATCTTTTATTTCATTTAAATGGAATTTTTTTATTTGAACAATGTTTAACACAAATTGCCTTTACTTGTTTGCATTTCCAAAAACCTTCAGTTTAGTCGTACTTTGGCAAAAAATGTATGCTGCCTTGACCAATCAAATTTGCTGTGCGCTCTGAGCGCGGAGTAACTGTGAGATTCAAACAAAATTGTTGCACCTCGTGATGCAATAACGAGCTAGCTTCGTCCAAAAGATCTATGTCATTGCATCTTTTTCTCAAAAATATTTCCAAAATTGATAGCTTCTCCAAGAAGAGTTGGCAGAAGGTCCAGCAAGAGACTGTTCCGTTTAACCCATCGACTTCATATGGTTGTTTTCTTCTTCTTACATATGGCAGCTTGTCTGCCGGGTAGCTATCATTTTGCTGGGGCACGACTATGCCGCTGATGCTGTACCCCTATACCAGTACACTGGTACTCATTTTGCCAACCTCAGAAGGATAACAAGCTGAGTCAACCCCACGTGATGTTAATTCAGCAGCCAACAGGGCCCAAACTCAGGACCCTAAGATCCTAAGCCAGCCACCCTAACCAGGAAGCTAATACCAGGCTATATGGTTGTCATCATGCCTGTTATTCAAAAAGTTAATGAACAAAGCTAATATAGATCGTGCTCGGAAATGCAAAGCAAAAGTGGGAAAGACCCTTCCCATGTCCTTTTTCTGAGGACTGTGCGGGGTAAGATGTTCGATGAACTTGTATACAGTCGCTCATAATATGATGTTAGTTTGTTTCATCATGTACTGTTCACAAAGTCCAGGAGAAACAAAAGTTTGTAGTGCTCACCATTTCATGTGCAACAAGTTACTGCTGGTTTGCATCACATTGCTCTGAGTAATGGCTGTGCAGCTGATGCAGTGCTCTCTGTAGTTTGGACTAGGAATTGGTAATTTATTCCAGTTGCCAGCTATAACTTACCTCCTTTTGACTAATGACTCCATGAGATCTTTAACGTCCACCATCTAATATCAGCAGATGGGACACCCAGTTTAACATCCATCCAAGGAGGGCACACTCATCAATGAATCGCCCTGCTTCTGAAACACTGGGATGACACTTTATAGCCAGACCAAGATTTGAACCCAGACTAGATAGCTTAGAGGCAAGTGTACACACATCTCGGCCATCCTGCGAGCCCTTACCTATCTAGGCCATCCGGCCAGCCCTTACCTATCTCGGCCATCCTGCGAGCCCTTACCTATCTAGGCCATCCGGCCAGCCCTTACCTATCTCGGCCATCCTGCCAGCCCTTACCTATCTAGGCCATCCTGCCAGCCCTTACCTATCTAGGCCATCCGGCCAGCCCTTACCTATCTCGGCCATCCTGCCAGCCCTTACCTATCTAGGCCATCCTGCCAGCCCTTACCTATCTCGGCCATCCTGCCAGCCCTTACCTATCTAGGCCATCCTGCCAGCCCTTACCTATCTCGGCCATCCTGCCAGCCCTTACCTATCTCGGCCATCCTGCCAGCCCTTACCTATCTCTGCTATCCTGCCAGCCCAAACCAATCGAGGCCATCCGGCCAGCCCTTACCTATCTTGGCCATCCTGGGAGCCCTTACCTATCTAGGCCATCCGGCCAGCCCTTACCTATCTCGGCCATCCTGCCAGCCCTTACCTATCTAGGCCATCCTGCCAGCCCTAACCTATCTCGGCCATCCTGCCAGCCCTTACCTATCTCGGCCATCCTGCCAGCCCTTACCTATCTAGGCCATCCTGCCAGCCCTTACCTATCTCGGCCATCCTGCCAGCCCTTACCTATCTCTGCTATCCTGCCAGCCCTTACCTATCTCGGCCATCCTGCTAGCCCTTACCTATCTCGGCCATCCAGCCAGCCCTAACCTATCTCGGCCATCCTGCCAGCCCAAACCAATCGAGGCCATCCTGCCAGCCCTTACCTATCTAGGCCATCCTGCCAGCCCTTACCTATCTCGGCCATCCTGCCAGCCCTTACCTATCTAGGCCATCCTGCCAGCCCTTACCTATCTCGGCCATCCTGCCAGCCCTTACCTATCTAGGCCATCCTGCCAGCCCTTACCTATCTAGGCCATCCTGCCAGCCCTTACCTATCTCTGCTATCCTGCCAGCCCTTACCTATCTCGGCCATCCTGCTAGCCCTTACCTATCTCGGCCATCCAGCCAGCCCTAACCTATCTCGGCCATCCAGCCAGCCCTAACCTATCTCGGCCATCCTGCCAGCCCAAACCAATCGAGGCCATCCTGCCAGCCCTTACCTATCTAGGCCATCCTGCCAGCCCTTACCTATCTCGGCCATCCTGCCAGCCCTTACCTATCAAGGCCATCCTGCCAGCCTTTACCTGTGTCCCATGATGCCACATAAAATAAATCACATCAACGACAATCATATGTTATGTTTAATATGGTGGAGAGTGCATATCAGTTGCCAACAACAACAAAAATAATCATTTTTTACTCTCAATCCCAATCTTTTATTTCCCTTTTGAAATTCTCATTCCCATTCCTACACATATTCCATCTTCCGTTGTGTTTTTGTTTTTTTAAATTGCACAAGCTGTTGGGCAATTACTAATAGATAATGTCAAATTACACACTTATGCTACTGGACTAGCTGTGAAATAGAATTCCACTTTATTGATATGCACCCTAGCAATGACACCTCAATGCTCTCACCGCATCATCACCAGGTTAGTTTGTCATCAAGAGGAGCTACACTGCAATGTATAACTAATTATGTTATTAATGATTTAGTTTTCATGCCCTGGCTGTAGGCCGAGCACGTGAGTATTACGATGATCCCGTCTGTTGTTTTTTTGTGTTTGTCAGCAGCATAAATGGAGGAGGGAAGTTAGAATTTCCAAATTTGGCATTGCAGCGTCATGTTGTGAATGTCGAGGATGAGTTCGACTTTGAGCTCACAAGGAACAATATAAAATTAAATTTACTATGAGACTATATTTACTCGCATCGCTGCCATAGGCCGGTGCATGAGTATTGGATAATTGCACCTGTGTGTACAATTTGTGCAAAATTTTGTGAAAAATTTGAAGCTTTGTGCAAAATTTGGCTCCACCAGCTGCTCAGATTGTACTTCTTCTCCTGACAAACACACAGATGTGTTGATCACAATACTCACCGAGTGAAGACAGAAAGCACATCGAAAGAGTGAGCAGGTGCTAAGAGCTCAGTTTATTCCAGTTGAGAGGGAGAGGTGATTTTTCACGGGTTCGGCAATCTCTGTTCAGATTAACAGTAGTCATCACTAAGGAGCAAAAACAGCTTACGCGAACCAGGGATCGTAAGTCAGTCAGAATCCAGAGTAAATGAGATTACTCGAGAGCAATGTGTTTTGTTACTTTTAGAGCCTGGTGTTTGGCTTAGTGGTTAAGGTGGCTGGCGTGGGACCTCAGGGTCCTGAGTTTGAGCCATTGTCGGTCATTGAATCAACACCAGGTGGGGTTGACTCAGCCTGTCATCCTTCTGAGGTCAGTGAAGTGAGTACCAGTGTACTGGGGTAATAACCATTCATGGTAACCTGCGTCAGTGGTGACCCGTCCAGGACTGCACTCCTTGTCAATGAAACTGCCTTGACAGCCCGATGCACCTTTTCTGTGCGAAAGGAATGGTATCATTATTTTTTATTATTAATGTGTTTTAAAAAAGGTACCATCAAAGCAACACAAATATTAATATTGTTGCGAATTTGCGCCCGCCGGCATGCGATTGTCCACTCGACTCGAATGGCGGCTGCCTCGCCCACTGGACGGATAATTCTGTCATGACCCTCTGGGAACTATCGCCCGGATCCAGTCACGGGTGGGCCTTTTGACCTCACCACGATCGTGCCAATCGGCCACCCGTATAGGATTGGGTTGTTCGCCAAACTCGACCTACCTAAGTACCCACGCGGATGGTAAACCCGGCGATCGTACCTCGCCACAGGTCGACTCCAGACACGAACCGCTTAAGCGGTCCGTTCCGTGCTATCGGGATAACCGAGCGGTGTTATCGTCGGCCTCGACGGTTCCGATTAATTAACGTGAACCCTTTACGTGAAGCAAGATGGAGATTCAAACAAAGGAAAGGACGCAACGAAACGGGGAACAAGTTCACACAAGCACTTTATTCACACAGACACATGCACAAAGCACACATATACAGCCAAACAGAATCAGAAATGCACCTAAAGCATATGCAAGAAGAAAACAATAAAAGCAACGACGATGCAGAGCTACAACCGACTACGCGAACACACGGAAACACTTATACAGTTTTACTTCACAAGACACGGCGCCACAAGTTCCATACAATAAAAACCCCGAAAAGAAATAGAAGTGGTCACTTCCCTGTGCGCGCACCGAGTCCTTCTCCGCGCCCTCAGCTCCCGCTCCTCCGTCGTTGTCGGCGAGCTCGTGCTTCGCGCCGGCACGTGTCGCCGTTCGACGCCACGGACCGGGGTTTTGGGGAATGAACGGGGTTTTCAGCGCTCTCTCGGTGCGGACAGGGGGGGGGGAAGAAATCGTCGACACTCGGGGTCGAGAGGGAGAGGAAATGGCAGATGCTCCGTCCCACCAGCGAGGTCTAGGGACCACACCGATTCCGGCGAACCCTTGAACAGGATATCTCTCTCCTCCTCCTCCTCCTCTCCCCCCCCCCCCACCGTTGTTTGGCCAAAAGGTCCAAGGCTCATCAGGATCAAGGGCTCCGCAGGGCCGGCAGGAACAACAACAACAACCCTTCGCAGAGCCATCCCTTATTATATTGCGGGGCTCCGCCCTGTTGCTCCGCCCCGTTCTTTGCTCCACCCCCCCCCTTCGAGGCGCTTCGAGAAAGATCTCGAAGAGGGGCATTCCTCCTCCCTGGCCGCGTCACACCGCGCATCCACCAATCTGGCGCCAGCTGCCCTCCCCTCGCTTCTCCTCCCTCACACCAAGCGCGGAGAAGAATGGCGCGAAAAGCCCACCTAGCGTCCTCGTTGGTTTTTGTTTGAAATAAAAGATAGAAAAAGAAAAACGACTGACTCAAAGCGTCGCAGCCCGAATGAATCACATTTATTCCCTCTAAGTAATGGGTTTGGGGCTAACTAAACATGTACTTAAGAGATACCTCACCTACGGGACCTGGATGGTGGTTTGCGAATTTCCACAGCCGTAACAATATGCACCTTAACATAGGTATTGTCTCTCCTTGAAAGAGATTAAAAAAAAAAATCTTAATTGTCTACATGATGTATGCACAAGTAGGAAGATCACAATTGTAAGAGGATACAAATAGGTTTTCTTGATAGCAAGGTATTGTGGTGTATAAATTCCAAGTAACACTCATGTTCGTTTACCTGCTTCTGCTTATTCCAAGGCAAGCCTGTGGTCCCGATGGACATTTCTTCACCGTCCCAAGTCATTCACGTGATGCACGTGGGCTTTGATCGAGTTACAGGAGAGTTTACGGTCTGTCCACCTTGCTCTATGAATGTCCACCTTGCTCTATGAATGCCCACCTTGCTCTATGAATGCCCACCTTGCTCTATGAATGCCCACCTTGCTCTATGAATGTCCACCTTGCTCTATGAATGTCCACCTTGCTCTATGAATGCCTACCTTGCTCTATGAATGCCAACCTTGCTCTATGAATGTCCACCTTGCTCTATGAATGCTACATCCTTCATTTACATGCTCACCACTCTATATAATCTAGAATGACCGCTTGTGTGCTTGCAGGGGATGCCAACACAGTGGATACAACGTTTAGATTCTGCATCAATTAGCAAGTCGGAACAGGAAAAGAACCCTGAAGCTGTGATCAATGCTTTGGAGTTCCTGGATTCAAAGGAAACGGGGGTGTTAAAGTACATGGACATATCTGCCAACGGTATGTGCGCTCTGGGGTCTTACTAACTACTGACCAATACTGAATGGGAAGGAAGGATTGCCAATTGATAACTTATCTTGACTAATATATGCTTATTTATGCAGAAAAAGGACAAAATATATTCGATGAATTCTTCAAATTATTGACAAATACTGAGCGTGTTCCTTCAAACCTCTTCACAACTTCGATTTGTGAAAACGTAGCTCCCACGACATTCAAAAGCCATTGAGTTATAAGACAAAAAAGATGGTTGTATAAGTGATGTGGCCACTGGCAATTTACCCACACACTCAAAAGAAATCGTCATCAATCCCATAACCACAGAAATCATTAGAACAGCACTCGGTGGAGCGCATACCTCCGCTAAGATGAACAGTTTACGTTTGGGATCCCACTGATAGGTCGAATCTGCATCCAGACCTGAACCAAAATCTAACTAGAACAGGCACTCAGTAGAGCGCATACCTTCGCCAATGCTACATTTTGCACCCCCCCCCCAGAAACCGTTGATTGTGAGGGTATTTAATTCCATACCACATCTGCCATCTCATATGTGTTATGATGGCTTAAAAACATTAAATTTCCTATGTCATATCGTACATCACATTGAATTCACAACATTTTGGCATTGGTTGCATGCAAATTGGATAAAAATCGACCGCACTATGGCAAAATTACGATTTTGACCTTTTCATGACCTCGACCTTGACCTTTGTACTCTTAATTTTGTAATTGGTATTAGAGTGTGGGGAACAGAACAGTCAACATTTTGGTGTTGGTTTCATGCAAATCGGATAATATTTGACCGTGTTATGACTAAAACCGCACATTTTGCAATGTCGTGACCCCCCCCTGACCTTTGACTCCCAACCGCTGATGAGGGTTATTACGTCATTGTGTCATGTCACATATCACAAGATGGGGCATTGAATTCTGAACATTTTGGCATTAGTTGCATGCAAATTGGATACAAATTGACTGCGCTATGGTAAAAAGAGGATTTTGACCTTTTCATGACCTTGACCTTGACCTTTGACCCGATCGCTCCCAAAATCTAATCAAATGGTCCTCGGATAATAAGCAATCATCCCACCAAATTTGCTGCGATTCAGTTCAATACTTTTGGAGTTATGCGAATAACAAACAAACAAACAAACATAAATATTCACAAATAAATACACAGTGATCAAAACATAACCTTCGCAACAAAGTTTGCGAACGTAATCAGGTTGTTCCTGCCATAGACCCAACTCATCCACCAAGTTTTGTCATAACTCGTACACAACTTTATTAAATACTAGACGACCCGTGAACCTGATGGGTTCCCGTTGTGACAGCTGTTGATTAAAAAAATTATTTCATAAAAAAAGAAGATATGATTTTTTAATCATTTTTTTTTTGTTGCCCGATTTAAACGAAACTTGATATTGCGCATCAATGTGAGAAAAAAAAACAGAGAAAATAAATTAGTGTGCATAATCTTCTAAACACAATTTTATTTATTCATGAACACGGAAGTATTAGATCAAAATGGCGATGTTTATTTTATGCTTTAAAATAAATCGTTCTTTGTCTATACTAAATGTAGGAGATTTTAAAATAAATCATTTCAATAAAAAAAAGATAGCTGCAGCGAACCATACCGCTGAGGTTGTTTGCATTGATCAAATACTCCCGAAGAGTACTTGACTGAATCGGGAATTGATTTTTTAAATAATTTTTTTCGTTGCCCGGTTTGAACGAAACTTGATACTGCACTCCGCAGGAAAATGGTAAGTAAGGTGGCCCTAAAATTTTTGTGCTATTGTATACCGTTTTGGCTGTATTTCGGGAATATACGTACATTCATACATACATACATACATACATACATACATACATACATAAACAAAATGAGAGTTTTAGTAATATATAGATTATGCTCTAATCCACTGTACACCGTTTTTGACCACATCACTCAATAGTGAAGAATCACTTAAAAAAAAAAATTCTCAGATCCGAATCCACATCTGGATTTTCACAAAAATCTAATCATTTGTTCCTTTTTTACACAGCCAACCCCTCACCAAGCTTAGTCTGAATCTGTCCATAACTTTTTGAGATATCGTGCTCAGTCAGACAGACTGGTGAAAACATAACCTCCGTCCACTTTGTGGCGGCGGAGGTAATAAAAAGTAACGTTTAATAAAAATGTGTATAAAGAAACCAGGGAAGGGAGCACAATAAATAACAATGGTTACAGAAATTTATACGAAGGAGAAGATGTCCAAACGAAAAGAAACCATGCTGATGACTACAAAGATTGTTGATCTCATCTAAATTTAACCTATCCTTAAAGACACAATCTCTCAAGATGGTACCACACACTCAGAGGGGGGTGGGTGGGGGAGGGTCGGAGACATTCATGAGGGATGCATGTTTAGAATGCATGGTGCATTGGTGTGTCTGGAACAGAAATGACATTGTGCAGTTGTTTTTCAATACTTATGGCAATCGTTTTCCATCCCTCTCTTACCTGCAGATAAGAATTCAAAGGTAGAGAAAAGGCAACTGAGCAAGGTAAGGCATGGAGACAGGCGGAGTTCCTTCAACTTGCATTACAGTTTCGCATTTGGTAGACAAGCGGAGGTGGACAAATGTGCCATATCAAGCTATGCACAGATTAACAGTCAGAAGAAGCAATCGGACAAGTAGGCAAAGAGCCAGAGATAGACAGTTTGGTGTTGTGGAAAAAAAATGTCCATCATTTTATTCTTATTTGTCCCAGGAAGAAGAAATAAAGGATTCAGAAAACGAAGAAGATGGTGATGCCTTAAGCACAATGGCCTGCTCGAAGCACAATATGCCGGTGGGTCCAGCACTTGCCATCCTACTCTTTTACACTGGCATTGCTTGTATTACTGTTGCTTTCAATCACCACCATTACCATCACAAGAACAAACACACAACTGTCATTGTCCTTACATTTCTTGCTTAACTACAAAAAACATCTCACCATTTATCTTCAGCTGAGATCCAAATTGCCTCTCAGGATGTGATTTGTCTCTTCTTTCCCCCCTCAGGGTGACACGACTTCGATTATTGACCTCGTCTCTGACCCTTCCATTTCTTCTGGATCTCAAGCCCCTCCCCCAACAAGATCTATCACAAGGCAGAGGTCAAAGGGTGCAGATTGTGCCATCCTCGAACGTTTACGTAGGGCCTACACGCAATCGATTTTGATCTCTCATCATACAAGGCCTTTCGTTAATACCTTCAGATAATCATGCTTCATGCTATTATTGATAATTCATCAGGTCCTCCTGTAATCTCTCACGCAATCCATCTTGGTTCATTAGTTCCTTTCAATAGTGATAAATCTGATTTAAATCCTTGAAATACATTCCCTCTCATAAATGACGCTCGGTCCAAACTGCAATCATAACTGCTCATTATCTATAATATAAGAGAAATGTTTGTCTGTCTGTCTGCACATGCGTGTGTGTGTGTCTATTTTTCTCGGAGATGGCGAAACGGGTTTTCGTCAAACTTTTAGAATGCCGGAAAGTTTAAGGCAAAAAAATTTCTTGAAAAAATTTAATAATAATAAAAAACACTCTATAGTGCCGAAGTTTTTAGAGCGATGTGAAAGGTGATATTAAATGATCCCCGACCCCATTCCTTCATGGGTGAAGGGAAGTGTTTTAGGACCCCACCCCAAAAAATCGAAAAAAAAAAAATTTGATTTCTTCAAAATGCCAACAGGATTATAACATCACTGGGCAATGCCGGGTACGCCTGCTCGTATTCAATAAAATAATTATTTGAAGAACTTGGATATAGCTGGGTGGAGTCGAGCCTGGACGATGAATTCAATTAGAGACCATTTTAACGTGAAAAAAATGTCAATTTTAGACATTTGTATTGTCGCACATACATCACTATTCCACTCCTTCACTCATTTTTCCACCTTCTCTCCTTTTTCTCCCTCTCCTGCCTCTTTCTTCTTTTCTTGCTGTCTAAGGCTCCCGGACAAACCTGTTCATATGGGGAGTTGTAGATGGTTAGAGGGTTGGCATCACTTGAGCTTTATAAGACAATTGATGACGATGATGATTTCCATCGCCTCATGCCTGAGACCTAGTGAATTCTCGCTATGTTTTGCCAGCTTCCAGGATCTTGAGCAGATTCAAGAAGTTTCATTAGAAGGTTCCACTCAGTTCTTGGATTTGCTCCAACCATCTGCCTCTTGGACATCCCTTTCCTCTTTTTCTGTCTATTCTACCCAACATGCAATATTTTTTTCCATATTTTTAGCCATCTCTTTAGCAAATGTGATCAAAATACGACAACAATTGGTTTTGGACACTTCTAATTCAATTGGTGTTTTACAACCAAGTTCTTTCACACTACTGTTGCTTCTCTTCTCTGTCTTTGACGCCATTTGCACTCTTATCCAGCAACAATTGTAAAAAGTCTCCAGACATTGGCCAACTCTTTTGGTGAGATTCCAGCTTTCTGATGAATATATATCCATGGGAAATATGAGAGATTTGACAAGGTGGATTTTAGTGTGTTTGCTGACGTTAAGGATATTCCAGAAATTGTCCAAGTTACTCATTGCTCTTCACATCCCTCAGCGTTAAGGATATTCCAGAAATTGTCCAAGTTACTCATTGCTCTTCACATCCCTCAGCAATGCCGATTTTCCTTTCCACAACTTCCATCATCAGCAACCAAAAGTCTTTAACAGTTTATCCTCTCGACTATTTGTAAGGATTTTCTGTCTGTCGATAATTTGTTTTTTACCTCCGCCACCGAAGGTGAAGGAGGTTATGTTTTCACCCCTCTGTTGGGTAGTCGATCTAGTCTACCCTTATTATCAGTATTTCTGTCGATATGTTTGTTGGGTAGTCGATCTAGTCTACCCTTATTATCAGTATTTCCGTCGATATGTTTGTCTGTTGGGTCGTCGATCGAGTCGAAAAAAAAAAAAATTCTAAAAAAAACTTTTTCAATTAAAATTTTTTTTTTGATGTATTCATCTCCCCTTATTTGTTGGTCATGGTGTAGGTCTGTCCGTGTGTGTTTGTCGGGGGTTTCTGACCCCCTTGCAGTTGTTTGATTTTGATGAAATTTGGGTGGTAGGACCAGTTTATGACCTTGTTGTGCCTCGTAGGTACTGGTTGCTAACGCCCCTTTGGTTACCTTGCAACGGGACTTTGAAATTTTTGAAAAATCATAAAATTAATTTTTTCAAAAATCAGGCCACGAGCGACTGTGGGCAGTACATTCAGCCATATTGTCAAAAATTTCCAGCCGGATCCTATGAAAACTGTCGGAGAAGATAGACTTTGAATGAACCCTGGTCGAAAACAATAAAAAAACCCCGAAGTTCGTTATATCTCAGAGACTGAGTCAGATATACATGAAACTGGTATGGTAGGTTCATGGTCTGTCCGAGTTATGTGTGAGAAAGAACCGTTGCTATGGACCCCTCCGTTGCCTAGCAACGGCCGAAAAACCTCTAAATGTGGGGGTATTTTAACGAAAAAACAATCTGCAGCATTAACCCTTGAAGCTAGAATCATGAATTTTCTTGTGCTTAATCCTCAGGTCATTTCCCATCGAACAGGCCCATCGTGTCAGGTTATATTGGGTAGTCGACTACCCATGTCTGCCTACAGGCTTGTCTGTTTGTTTGTCTGTTTGTGTGCAGAATATCTCAAAAAGTTGTGGATGGATCCAGATGTAATTTGGTGGGCAGGTTGGGTGTGAGACAAGGACAAATTGGTTAAATTTTGGTGAAGATCTTGATCCTGATCCGGATCTGATAATTTTTTCATCACCTTTGAGAGATAGGGCTAAAGTTTAGAGAGAGATAGGGCTAAAGTTTAGCCAACGTGTTCACCAAGTTTCGTCCAAATCCGTCCACAACCTTTTTAGATATTGTGCCATCTATTAGTTTCGCCGCGAAACTAAACTAAAGTGTGGCAAGGACGAATTGATTTGATCATGGTGAAGATCCAAATCTGGATCTGGATATGACAATTATTTTATTTTTTAAGGTGATTTTTCACCATTGAGAGATAGGGCCAACAATGATGTAGTACTGTATCGCATGATATTGCAAAAATGTATTGGGCCCGATATGTTCTCATGGATCAGGCATTGCATGGCGGAGGTATTTGCTCTACCGAGTGCCCTTCTAGTTTCTTTCGTCTTGCTGGTTTTGATATATAAGCCTACTGTTTTGCTTTCTTGTTTGATTTTGTAGATAAACCTCTTCATTTCAATGACAGAATCCGTGATCAAAGTTGTGTCGTCTACATATATAATATTAGGCCTTAGTTATTTTATAACTTGGTTTACAGATCAGCCGATGGGATATTTTCTGAAAATGAAATATAAATATAAAACATTTTTACCTTTTATATTTATAAATTTTCCGCTAAAGTTGCAAAAGTTTCAACACCCGAAATGTAAACGTCGGCGTTTATTTTCAAAATATAATTTCCCGCGCGCGCACCAAAATGCCGAGTCCCCTTTAACCAAACTGCGCAGTCGTCTTCGGTCATGGCGTCTGAGCAGTGGCCAGTGTGGTTCAGATTGACTGTGGTTTCTGGGGCGAAACTGATTGCTAAGAAGTATGTCAGCGGTATAAATTTGAGTGACTGTATTGGTGATTTAATCACGCAACATCTTGACGACGAATATTCTGGCCGAACTATTGCATCAATTCAGTGCAGCTGCAGGGATGATTCGCAGGCTACTCTCGATCGTGCCGATTTTGTTTCCGTCGAAAGTTGTACACCGCTGTTCGTATTGAAAGATTTCGGTGCCAAGTACGTCAGTTTCCCTGCGAGATGCTGATATTATTATCTTGCCAAAACGAGGTTTTTGCAAGATATGTTAGTCAGCTTGTATGTTTTTCTTTTTTTGTTTGTTTGTCTGTAATCACGTATAAAAAATTCTGCAGAGCACAGTTATCATTGGAAATTTTTGTAACTTCGCATATCAGAGGCCTATAGAGGTCCCTTTCAGCGCACAAAATTTTGAAGGTCAAGGTCAAAGGTCAAGGTCACTTTGTCGCAAATCAGGGGAGTCGACGAAACCCTTATTTTTTGAGTAATTTTGATCGGATCGTCTTCAAACTTGATGGGAATATAGTTCATGGTCTGGCGCTCAGCTGATTAATTTTTGGTGGCGATTGGCCTTGACCTTCATGGTTAGCGCCTAAGGTCAAACATATTTGACCCCAAGGTCAAATTTTCTAGTTTTAGGAACCATATCACGTAGTACCTCAAATTGAACACCTCGATGAGTGCTTTCTGGATATGTCAAGCTTGAGACATTATGACGTCATTTGGTGACGTTATGAGGAAAACGCATATTTTTCATGGTTACTCTGTAGAACGATTCTCATCGGAATCTCTCGTAGGCAGATATTCCTCAAGGAGTCGCTCCTGGTGCATAGCAGCTCTGTTCACCTCAGTGTGACCTTTAAGAAGTCACACGTCGTCACCTTTTGGCAAGATACGGGTCACCCTGCGGGTGACATTGGTTTATTTTTTTATTTTTCAAATTGATTTTTTGCCAATGGCTTTATATTGCAGCGGGATGTGTTATTCCTGGTGGTCTTAACTGTTTAAGGTACCGTTACTGCTTTTCTGATTTTTCTTAAAGGTGTGTTTTCATAGCCATTGTTTTTAATGAAACAGACAAATTTTTACAAAACCTGGATGTGATCTTGCTCTGCGAGAATGATCTTTCAGTCTACGACTTGGAGAGTGATTTTCTCAGCATTGTTTCCATTTGTTTGATAATCCAACAGGTTTCTATAAGAAAAACATTCCAGACTATATTGTAAAAACAAGTTTTAATCCTCTTTTATTGTTTTTCACATCAGATGATACAGTGAACATGGGCATCCTGCATTTGAATGGTCTTCCATCTTCAATGTGTTCTCAGATCCTCCTGGTCCGGGATTTATATTTATTTTTCCCCCACTGACCCTTGTCTTTTCCATGGAACATCCGAAAACAAATCAGAAAAATGTATAATTTCAAAAAATTGAAATTATATTTATATTTATATTTCGACCAACCGACCCTACATTTTAGCTGAAGAACTGTGTAAACCAAGTTATAAAATAACTAAGGCCTTAGCAGGGGTACCCGGTGCTGCCCGTTGATGTTCAAAGCCTGTTGGCATTAAAAAAAAAAAAATCGAATTTGTTTTTTTTCTTCTATTTTTTGTGGAGGCCTAAAACACTTCCCTACTCCCACGAAGGAATGGGGTAGGGCATCATATAATATATATTACCTTTTGCATAACTACAAAGACTGATGCACTATAGAGAAATTAAATAAATTATCCAACTTTTTTTTTTTGCCTAAAACACTCCCCGACGCTCATTGATAAACCTCGGAAAGTTTGACCATCTGAGAAAAGTGGCAGCACAGACAGACAGACAAACACCTCTCTCATAGTGTAGATTATTGTTCTTTCTACCACCAAATGCAATGCCACCAGTCCTGTTCTCGTGTGCTCTTCTCATGTTGTGGGACATAAGAGCTACCTTGTAGTAAATGAGTCATTCGGATATTCAGCTGTTCCAGAAAAGCTCTTGCACAAAGTGATGAACCTTGGGAAATTTTACTCATTTTTTGACTTTGCCCAGGGTGGCAAGCCAAAGGCCATAGTATCATCAATCATCATTGGATCCATAGCTAAATACAATCCGAGATGTGACTGAGAGCTTAAAGGGCCAGCAACGTGAAGCACTGCCTCCTGCTGGCTACACTTTTATGATGCAGTGTCTTCTGGCACGGCACCAGGAAGACATGTCTGTTTATATTCTCCAGCAATCCTTTTTTTTTCTTATTTGGTTTGGTTAATTTTTTTAATTTATCATTATGCATACCTTCGGACATTTTCTGATTCCCATCTCCCCCCCTGTAGGCAAGGTTGTCAGTACAGGAGACCCTCACAAAAGGTACACGCACTTGAAGAAAATCGGTCAAGGGTGAGTAAAAGCTGGACGCTTGACTTTACTTTAAATGGGCAAGTACTTTGGGTATTTTTTTAAATTTTTAATGGGAAGGTATTATTTGATGACCTGAAATCTACCTGTAACATTAGGATCCACAAACAAACTGCCTTGTGTGGGTTTATCAGACAGCTTTGTAACTGATAATGGCAAAGGAAGGAGGAATGAGGTCAGGAATCTAAATTGGGGTGCTATCGTGATCAAATCGGTAACTCGCACACCTGTGGGTTTTTTTTCTTTCTTATACCAGGGCATCCGGTACGGTGTACACAGCACTGGACATCATGACCGAGCAAGAGGTAACATATACAGGGAAACATGAAAAATAAACAAATGATGAAAACTTCTTGTGTTGACAAACAGAAACAAGACCATCTAATTTTTCCTGATGTACTAAAACAGCTGTGTATGACTGGTTGTTGATGTAAGCTTTTGTTTGTAATTCCATGATATAGTATTCTCTAAACTGCTGTTTTCTGAGACTGACTTTACAATGTTTTCCTGCTATCTAAAATGTAACTAAATCCCAATAACTACATTTTGATCATCAATTGAATCACGATTGCAGTCACTGAACCGTGGGAATGAATGATTGATCTGTTTCTATAGGTGGCAATCAAACAGATGAACTTGCAACAACAGCCAAAGAAAGAGCTTATTGTCAATGAAATTCTTGTCATGCGGCAAAACAAGCATCCCAATGTGGTTAATTACCTGGACAGGTGAGTGTGGTTTAGTCGGTGTTCTTCTGTTTCGCTTCTTTTGGTCGGAAAGTTTCCTGAGCAGTAAGTCGATGATGCATGTTTGGATACTAATTCGGTGGGAACTTATTACCTCTGCAAAAAAAATGAATTTTTAACCCTCCCTTCTCCCTCCTACTTCCAATATTTTGATACACTCCCCACACCCTCCTCCTCCTCCTTCATATGCAGCACACGGCTGCAGGTAGCATCATTTGGCTGAGGGTGCAGCTGTGCTGCTGATGCCCCCAATACTAGCATACTGGTTCTCATTTTGCTGACCTCGGAAGGATGACTGGCTGAGTCAACCCCACCTGGTGATAATTCATTTGCTAACAGGGGCTCAAACCCAGGATCTTAAGCTCAAACCCAGGACCACAAGCCAGCCACTCAAACCACTAAGCAAACATCAGGCACGCCACCACACCCTATCACCCTCGTACTTCGTATATTTTTCGACACTCCACAATACCCTATCACCCTCTCTCTATATATTAGTACACCACCTCCTATATTTCCTTCCTATACCTTCTCCTAAATTCTCTTCCTCAGCTTTTTTTTTTTTTTTTTTTTTTTTGTATACCTTGGTCGAGGCTCGTATGAGAGCTAACACACAACTCACAGCAAGGAGGCATGAGACAAGAGGGGCGGGAGTGGAAGGGACAAAACAGTGGGGAACAGACACATTAGGTGAACTGTGGAAGGGAGAGGGATGGGGATGGGACGGGGAACATGGCGAAGAGAAGATGGACATTTCAGGGACTTTCAGGAAGGAAAGCAGGAGAAATGAAGGAAGTGGGCTTGGGTGGATTATCGGGGGTAGAAAAGATCGAGGATTTGGATGGGGGAAGATAAGAGGTGGTGGTGAACAGCTGTTTTGAAAGCCTGGAGGGAAGAATGGGAAAGAATAGAGTGAGGAAGTTTATTCCAAAGGCGGGAAAAAGAGGAATGAAACAGTGAAGATGAGCAGTGATTCGTGATTTTGGTAGTTTTACCAGAAGGGCTTGTTGGCGGACCTTGAGCGCCCTGTGGAAATGTGGTGGGGACAAATCGCAGAGAGAGCAGGGGGGCAAGGCTGGAGAGGAGTCGGTAGAAGACAGAAAGACCACCGACCAACCTGCGGTGATTGAGTGAGAGGCCCAAAGACTCAGCTTCATTGCGGGAGATGCCGATGATCTTAAATGCCCTGGTTTCGACAGCGTGAAGCCGAGAAAGGTGGGAGGCAGGAGCACCAGCCCAGAGGGGAGAGCAGTACTCCATCAGGCTACGGACAAAAGCTTTGTAAGTGGTCAGGAGCTCAAGAGGGCCGAGGAAGGACTTAGCACGACGGAGGATTCCCAGTCGGCGACTGGCTTTTGAGGCGAGGCTGGAAATGTGACTTTCCCAGGAAAGGTCATGGCAGATAGTGAGACCTAGAAGCTTGAAAGAAAAGACTTCTTCCAGAGGATTGTTGAGAAAGTGGATGGGGGGGTTTTGTAAACGGTCCTTTCAAAGAGACATAGTGAGAGTGTGAGATTTGTCTGGATTGAAAGACAGCTTTTCAGCCCAAACCATTCCCCTTATTTCATTCTTTATATTTTCCTCAATTAAGGCTGGGATCAAAAGGTTGTTTGACCACTGGATAAAGTGGTTGACGAGAATGTAAAATAATGTGACGCCAATGAGGTCTGTCACTTGTACTATGTCCTATTGAGTAAGTGGGATGATGGAATTTTTAGGACAACCGTCATATTGTGAATTGTTTCAAAAATTGTAAGGCCAACAAATATTTGCATAATTTCATAAAATCCACATATTAAAATATGTAATAGAGACGTATCATGATGCTAAACGAAATATCACAGACAGGAACTGAAATGCATCTCTTTCGTTGATGATACTCAAACCCAGAACCATAACAAGTGCATTTTTCCAGCCACCTGTGATATTTTTGCTCTGAGGATATCCAATGAGTTTGTTTTTCTACCATCCTTGTCCAGTTACCTCGTAGGGGAGGAACTCTGGGTGGTGATGGAGTTCCTAGCAGGAGGTTCTCTCACAGATGTTGTTACAGCAACAATCATGGATGAGGGACAGATTGCTGCCATCTGCCGCGAGGTAACTCAGATGCCCCACCCCACCTGCCCCCACTGCCCTGCACTTATCACCTTACCTTCCTCCTCTTCCTCATAAACCACATTAAGTAATGAGTTTTTGTTTTCCTCATCATTGTACTTGGTGAGAGGTCTTTTACATCCTGCACTCAAATCATTGTCAAAACTGCCATTATGATGCAGAGCCAGTACTATATGATTTATCATTGTATAACTGGACCTTCAGAGGTGCAAATCCGGATGTTTCATCTACAATCATCATGAAATAAAAGATCCCATGGTAGGATTCAGTAGAACATGGAGCCGGCATCTTATCTTGTCATTAATACAACTTAAGGTAAAATATTTGTCCATTGACAATGAATGTCCAATTGTAAAATGTATATTAAAGTATCAGCAGCTTTCTGTCTGTCTGTCTGTCACACTACGTCGTTACGCCTTGGACATCATTAAGGTGTAGGACGGCTGACTCCAACATCCACCATTTTGATTTTCATGCAGTTCAGGCCTAACACATCGTTGAAGCTGTCATATTCACAATCGCCATGCCCTACCTTTATGTTTTCTGTTCAGTGTGATACACAAACAAAGCGATTGTTAAAATGATCATCAAATATCGAAAGGATAGGCCTCACAGGCCTTCCAATGGCACAGTAGGTATAGGCCTTCGGCTTCATGCCTTAGGCCTCACCTTCAGGCCGCTTCAGGCTATTTTTTTCTTTCTGGAGCGATCAATGCAGCATTCCAGAATTCCTGTTGCTTACACACTGCCTGGGGGATTTTTTTTTCCCACGAGGAGAGTTTAAGGCAGCGTTCCATTGCCTTGTCACCGCCCAAATGAAGGTCTTCTCCCATGACCAACAAAGGCTTTTATCGCAGGAGTAACAAATCAGCCAAGGTTTCTTGATGCAGTAATATCATTGTTGTAATAATAACGTGATGTTAATAATGATAGTAGTAGTAACTATAATTGTAACACTGCAATCCCTTTGTCTTGACTGAAAAGTTACTGGATTAAAGCGGCGTACTGATAACTGCTAGCAAGCCCTAACTAATTCACTGGGGCTGGGGGTTGGAGGTGGAGAAGAAGGTTGTGGGGGTAGGAAGAGTTGGAGTGAGGTTGAGGGATCAAATAAAGATCTTCTCCCATGGCCAAAGAAGACTTTTATCATGGGAGTAACAAATTAATCGAGGTTTCTTAATACAGTAATATCGTTTTTGTAATAACAATAATGTAATGTTAATAATAACAATAATAATAATAGGTGAGGGGATTCTGTGGAGGGTAATCTTTGTGATAATGTAATTGCATTAACACCTGCTCTTTATGTGAGCTCAGAAGATGAGTTATCAACCATGTGTATGCTGGGCTTGAAGAACCGTCCAATCATACAAATTCTTAGTGGTTGGCTTCACGTGCGATTTTTAACCACAACAAATAACATGGTTAATTTTCTCAACAGTAAGATCATCGGGTCTTCCTTTCACTTACATCGTCTTACACCATCAAAAGTGTCGATTATTTGGCCGATCATAACCTATCTGCCCTTTATCCACCTGAGTTTCTTAACTCAATAAATTTTTCAGCTCTTCCAGTGCACAAGATGTCACTGAATGTTAACACTCCCATCATGCTGTTGTGAAATCTCAATCTCGAAATGGCCAATGTAACGAAACATGTTACATCTCGATTCTTAACCAAGGTCACCGATCGTCTTCTAGAGGCGTGGATGCTCGATGGTGAGGGTGCCGGGTCTATTCTCCTTATTCCTATAATTCTTCTTTCTCCATCACATACGGATCTTCCTTTCCAATTCTGCCGATGATAGTTTCCAGTCACACCGGTCTTTGTGATGACTATCAACGAAAGCCAGGGCCAGAGCCTGCGGTGGTAGGAAGTTCTGCTTCCCACCCGTGTTTTTACACCTGAACAGTTGTACGTTGCAACGAGTGGAGTGGAAGACCAACTTCGATCTGTGCATCTTCGTCAACCAGAATGAATTCTGGATAAGGAGAGGGACTGAACATTCTGCAGGCCGACGAACTCGCAATGCTGTTTTTAGTGACATCGTATAAACTCAGGGGAAGATCCAGAGTGAAATTTGGAGGATTAATCCCAAGAAAATGCTGCTTTAAAAAAACAACTTTAAGTGGACTAATTTGACTCATATCATGAAACAAAACCTTTTTATACAAATATATATTTGTTCATTACAACAAATATAAATGTCAATATTAGGCCTTTTTAGTAAATATACAACAGTAAATATAAATTTCAATCCCACTGTTCCCTCCAGATCTTTAAAACAGTTGTTCACCATCACCTCTTGTCTTCCCCCATCCAAAACCTCGATCTTTTCTACCTCAATTAATCCATCCTAAACTGACCTCCTTCAAATTCCCTGCTTTTCTTCCTGAATGTTCCTGTAGTGTCCATCTTGTTTACTCCATGTACCCCACCTCATCCCTCCCCATTCCACAGATCTCATGTCTCTGTTCCCCAATGTTTTGTCCTTTCCTCTCTCACCCTATTGTCTCCTGCTCCCCTTCTTATACTTTCTGTGTGAAGTCATATACTTTCTTGTAAGAGTCAAGGTTCTTATATGAGCCTTGATATTGTGCATATATATATATATATATATATATATATATATATATATATATATGTACACTATTGCATTCACATATAAAATGATTTACTCAGGGACCCTCATTCCCCTTTCTGTCCTCAATGTGCCACTGAAATAAAACATGGGTTTTAAATTTTTTTTTTTTTTTTTTTTTTTTTACTGATTACTGATTATGACTTGTTCACCATCACAAAGCACAAATTATGCCAATGGAAACAAAGGTGATGCCCCGAGAATGCAAATTCACAACGTTTGTTTCAATGAGATTTATAAAACAACGAGTTTTTATTTCATGATGGTCATTTTCATTCACCATCATTGGCCCTTCAATTTTGCAATTTCTCATTTATTTTCACTTCATCGTCTGATCTCTGGGAGCATAAAACAAATCATTCACATTATTTTTTGGCAATAAGTGGGCAGATAACCAAAATTCATGCAAGGTTGTTAGCAGTAATCATAAACTTCTGGGAGCATGCTACCCAGGCAAAAATGCTACAGTTAGAACTATAGTATGTGAGAGTTGTACTCTCATAGAGTATAGTTGTTAACAGGTCCTACTGCAGAAGTCTGCAGAGAATTACTACAGGAAAGGAATGCTATTTTTGCCTGGGAAGCAGCAGTTCGTTGCCTATACACCGGCCAAACAAAGGGAGGGTTTTCTGTTCCGTGGGTCACTGCTACTTCATTTAAAAATAAATTGATGTTTCCTTGTGTCCTTACACTGCATGCAATATATTATAATGTTCAAACTTCTCAAATAAACTGAGATCACTGTTTTTTTATTTGTAAGTAAACAAATAATTGGATTCATGAGAAAAGTTAAGTGATAATGGGATATGAATATCAATTGCCGAATGCATGTCAAAGGAAGGAGTGCTAACATGATAGTCTGATCACACCTCGTGTGGCATGCACAGTCAAATAACTTGTCACAGAGTCAGGAATACCCAGGTCAACCGTACATCACATTGTGCAATTGAGGATCCGAGGAAATTGCAAAATGTGTTTCACATATCCTCACAGAGGAATCCAAATTGAACAGCTTGCTTGGTGTCAACACCATATTGAGCACTTTCATCGTTGAGATGACACTTTCTTGGAACAAATTATTATTCAGGCGTCAACCTGGGATGAGGAACATGTTCACTTCTGCTTGCTCTTTACAGAAAAGATATACTCTAACTTTCCCGTTTATTCATTGGAGCAATTTCAATTCGTGTAGAGATGGATTGGTTTTGGTCTGGTGATTGCACAAATGACTTATAGTGGGGCAACTTAGCGAAATATAGCATAACAATTGTGCATTTTGTGAGGAAAGCACCAAATTTGGCACACTAGTAGCCTATCATATTATGAACAGATTTGGATATTGGGCCATCTCAAATTCAGCCGCTGATGGCTGTGGCAGCCATTTCCCACTGAGATGGCCCAATATCCAAATCTGTTCATAATATGAGAGGCTACTGGTGTGCCAAATTTGGTGCTTTCCTCACAAAATACACAATTGTTATGCTAAGTTGCCCCACTATTATCTGAAGAAAGAAAACAGCTGAAACCAAGTATACAAATAACTGATCTTGAATTCATCACCTATTCAGACATGTGCAATGCTCCAGATCTAAATATCTTTGATTTATGAAAGACAATCATGTCGAGTGTCGATATTTGTTCAATAGAACTACCACATTGGAATCTGTACCAAAACATTTACCTTTTTTTCCATTGATATAAGTCAATAATATTATTGTGTTCAACGCAACTAACTAACGAACAACGAAAATATCCAAATGCACTTCTTCCATCCTTGAGCATATTTTGATAAATAACAGAATGGAACAAAAATTCCTCTTTTGCTGCACTAATCTCGTGGGCCTTTGTACGCAGTGTTTACAAGCTCTGGAATTCCTGCACTCCCGTCAGGTGATCCATCGAGACATTAAAAGTGATAACATTCTGCTGGGCATGGAAGGTGCGGTGAAGCTCAGTAAGTGAGAGCAGGAGTTTCATTCAGATTGACAAGAAGTAGCGATTCTACTTCACTTGCAACTGGTTGTATAATATTTTGAGGCCATTTCCTTTTGTTTCAAGACTTGGGAACAGCAAACTAATGAAAATTCCTTGACATTCAAAATGTGCAAAATACTTTTTGATTGATTTTATTCTTTTTGTCCACAGCCGATTTTGGCTTCTGTGCACAGATCTCCCTTGAACAAAACAAGCGCAGCACCATGGTCGGGACGCCATATTGGATGGCACCTGAGGTCGTGACCCGGAAGTCATACGGGCCCAAGGTGGACGTGTGGTCATTAGGAGTGATGGCGATTGAGATGGTTGAAGGAGAGCCACCATATCTTAACGAGAATCCACTCAGGGTGAGAAATCGTGAACAGCAAATGATCTTTATGGAAAAAAATTATGCATTGCAATAGATTTTTAGTGAACATTATTAAGACGCTGAAATGCAGAGATAACGGTGTAACCTTGGGGACACATGCCATTGTTTTGTTTTTTTTGTCAAATACAATGGAAATTTTTGGGGGAATTTCCACTGTATTGCTTTTTTCCTGTGTTCAGGTTCTCTGTGTATACTTGTACGTAGATAATAATAAATAAACACCATTCCTTTCATGCTGTGATGTGTATAGGGCTGCTGAGGCAATTTCATTTAGTGAAAGAGTAGTTTTGGACAACAGGTTGCCACTCAGACACAGGATACTCAAATAGCTTTTTATCACAGTAAGCTGGTACTCATTTTGCCAACCTCAGAAGGATGACAGGCTGAGTCAACCCACTTGGTGTTACTTCAATGGAACAAGGGCTCAAACTCGGACCCTAAGATTTTAAGCCAGCCGCCTTAACTGCTAAGCCAACACCAGGCTGTAATGAGAAAATGCAACATCATATTTCTGCTGTGATTTCCTCAAGAGGAAGTCTTTGAGATGAATTTTACTGAAATCACAGCAAAAATAAGATTTAATTCTTATTTATTACTATTTTGAGCTATTATTTCATTTAAATCCATTCAAGGATACTTTCATTGAATGAACTATTTACAGATCACCTGCATGAACTGTAGTCAGCTCATTCAGCTAATCTGTGATGTTTATAGAATTCCTGATAAAGTTTAAAATATGTTTCAGAATTGTGTTTGGACCAAACCTTTATTTTCCTTAAGATGATGCCATTATGCCCTCCAAGGATGTATAAACACGGCACTGTATCTCAATTTAAGCATAAATTTGTTCCCCCCCCCCCCACCCCAAAAAATCCATGCAAAACAAGCCACATTCATACGCTGTTGGGGTTTACTCCCTACAATAACCTTCCAAATCCTATGGATCTTTTGGCCATGTTAGAAACAAGTTATCTTTTATCAGGAATTTGTGTTGTCAGGGATGGACTGTAAAAATGAAGGAGGCCAACAGAAGATCACAGTCTCCCCCTGTGATCTCTTGACCTCTTCTATTTTTTTCTTTCCCTCTACCCCACTCTCCGACACTCCTTTTTCTCTCCTCTTTTTTTTTTTCCACATTAAACCTCTCTTCGCTTTCCCTCAAATAACTCATTTTCAGGACACCCCAATTTTCACTGAAGAGGTGCAGTTGACATTGTTTTGATGTAAGAATCTCAACCTTTCCTCAGGCGCTGTACCTTATCGCGACTAACGGCACACCAGAGCTGCAGAACCCCGAGAAACTCTCTGAGTCCTTCCGTGACTTCCTGTCGTGCTGTTTGAATATGGACGTTGAAAAACGCAGCTCGGCCAGCCAACTGTTAAAGGTACCGCTGCCTGGGTGACACCTCAACAACAAAAGTGCACATCAAATAAATTGATGTAGTGAGCTACTTGAATACTACAGACAGACTGATTGAATTACAGACAGACAATGAGCTACAGACAGACTGATTGAATAATCGGTGTGTTTACAGTAGAAAGGAAGAAAAGCTGGGCAAACACATAAAAGGAAATTCAAACTTGCTTAATGGTATGTCGTATGTATACCATAGTGTGTAAGCTCATGAGTAAGGGCATCAAATCATGCAGCGATTAAATCACTACCTCAATGAAAACAGAAATTCACTCAATTTCCAAACTTGATGGTCAAAAAGTTTCAAACATGTTCTAACTAGGTTTACAATGTGAGGTAGTGGTGGAGACAAACATGGTGCAGCAATTTTACCCGTTTAATTTCTAAGTCAGCAATTCTTTTTCTTTTTTTCATTTATTCCATCCACAGCATGCTTTCCTGAAGCAAGCGAAGCCGCTCTCCAGTCTGACTCCGGTCATCATTGCCGCAAAAGAATCATTAAAGAACAATTAGCGATGAAAACTGCAGTTCCATCACCATCTTCAGAATTTGTTCCAAACAATCATTCACAGGTGTTTCTAGCTCAAGGATACTGTGGAACGGATCCAGAACTTGAGAACTATAAGAAGAATAGAAACCCATCTGGTTACATTGCAAAAGAGTTTTGAAATATGGTCAAAAGGTCACCGTCGTCGTCTGTGAGATGAACATTGTTTCCTGACCCTGTTGGTACCTTGACACTCCCATGTTCCACTCAAACAAGCATGGTTGTGAGGCTTGCTTGTTGATTTTTTTTTTTTAAACCGAGAAAACATCCACTCCCTTAGGAAGCATTGGCAAGTCATCTTCCCGTGGCGGGGGGGGGGGGATTTTTTTTTTGTTTGTTTGTTCCCATGACCTGATCCTGGGTACTACCAACACGTATGCAAAACTTGGTGGAGATTGGCCCAGTCCTGGTTTTTTTTTTTCTATGATTTTCTGATGCACACACACACACACACACACACACACACACACACACACACACACACACACACACACACACACACACACACACACACACACACACACACACACACACACACACACACTTGCTTTATTTAATATAGTAGGATGGACATTTTAAGCATCTTGGCCTGTTGTGCTCGAGTCAGATCGCCAGACTTGTCTTCTTGTTTTTTAACCACTTGTAACTTGACTTGAGAGTTATTATATTATAGGATGAAGATCAGACAGGACTCAGGAATAACCTTTGGACTGGAGTCTTTAAAGCTGCATGTCAATCAAGTTAATTTTTGAGTCATCGTTAATTTTAATATCAACTACCAAGAAAATGGGCACAAGGTAAATGAGAGTTGGGGGTGGGGGGACAGAGGGAAAACTGACATCACTCTGCTTCAGGTTTTTCTTCCAGTGCCATTGAAAGGATGGGATGCAAGAGTTTAAAAATCATGACAACTCCAGCCTTGTTCGGATGTTTGCCAGATTTTGGTTTGTGAGTAAAACATCTGATATTGCCAGAGCCTTGAAATGATGTCAAGAGCTGTGATGGGTACTAATGTTTTGTGAGTGTACCTTACAAGTTCGCACCCACGAAACAAGTAATGTGTTGCCCAACCTCCAAACTACCCTAGTGGTGCTGGGTATACATAATCCCCAGATCTTCTTCCAAGTATGGCAACTTATAAAACTCATCGGCCATAAATAGTTTGTTATGTCATTTGGTTTCGTTCCAGCAATCTTGTGACTAAACAATATTCTTCAAAAATATAGTATTATTCATGGTTTTATAAAATGTAAAGTTCTCCATGTGAAATAAAAGAATAATAATGTAAAGAGTTTTCCCACACCTACAGTTTTTTTTTAATTTCGATCTAAATAGCATACTCGTTTTCAGATGTGCAAATGGCTGACAAAGCTGATACGGTTTATATTATATTGCAATCATGTGATAGATCATAAGTAGGGATGAGGAATGACAAAGGTGGTGGTGCACTGCCTGTTTGAAGCCCTGAAAGTGAAGAGTGCGATTGAACTGTTTCAGGAATGCAGTTCCACAACTGGGAGAAAAGAGGAATGAAAGAGTGGAGGTCTGCAGCAAGCCAGGATTTTTTGGAGTTTAGCAAGGAAGGGTTTACTGGAAGAATGCATACATCATGGAGGAGCTGGAGAGGGTTAGAGGGCTGAGAGAGCAGATGAGCGAGACCAGAGGAGAGTCGATGACATACAGAAGACAAATAAAAGAAACCGCAAGGGGGGGGGGGGATAAGCAAACAGCACAGTGCCACACAGAACTTTAATCGACCTAAAGTCTCAGGTTTTCAAATTAGAGATACAAAGGATACCATTAATAATAATTATATGAAAAATATATTTTGCATATATATTTTTATTTCTCGGATAAAAGCTGTAACGTATAAACGTAAGCTTCATTCATAGATCTCATTTGGTGCCACCATAAAACTGGCTTTTGTTCTTAAAATTTTGACCATAAAACACAGATCTGAGTGCCTGTATAAAATGGGTTTAAAAGTCAAAGTAATTGCCTTTGTTTTTCTCAAAATAAAGTAGAACAAAAATATGTACACATTGTGTAAGGAGGATATGACCATTGTTTGGGTGGCATTGTATAGATCAAGTGAACGAGGGCACAACTTTTGAAAAAGTTTTTTTTTTCTCTCAAATGCAAGTAAGGTATGCAGATTAACCATTTTCGTGGAGATTTCTTTTTGGTAACCAATACCCGTGATCACGTTTCCTACTCGAACGCATGTGCTGAAAATCAAGATGGTGGCAAGTCGGATAACAAAGGAGATGGAACAGTAATTATCGGATATCCGGTCA
>NC_140967.1:34535612-34538112 GCF_056783735.1 Eptatretus burgeri
CAAGTTATCGGATTTGATTTCTTTTTAAATCTCTGTGTATCACAAAATAGTTGAATTATATCTTCAATGTTATAATCATTTAAGTTTTTTTGACGTTTAAATAAACCGATTATATCTTCTTTTTGAAGACCAGCATTAAAACCTTGTGAGAGTAGTTGATACTCTGGTTGAAAACTCGACTTTGTGAAAATTATTAAATTATCATAATCTAAAAAGTTGGGAGTGAGGAGCATCTTTAAAAGTAAGCAGGTTTTTCCACATCCACTTGAACCAACTATGAGACATCTTAATGAATTTGGGAGATTTTTATGGTTGTTAAATTTTATCTTATTTTCCCAAATGGGTAAAAAATCATTTATTTATATATTTGGAAAACAGGTTATTTAATTTATTATTGGCTTTTTTAGAAACTCTATATTTTATCCTAAGTTCATGTTTAATTTCAAGATAATCCATTATTTTATTTATACAATATCTTGTGTTGATATTTCCCTGAAAATCACATCCATGAATAATATATAACAACAATCCTTTGAACATTTCTCTAATACGTTCAGTTTCTTCCCTTGTAAGGAAAGGTGTTTTATCACCCTCATACTTTACATTCATTTCTCTAATCAATCTTGTAAAGTAATTCATTTTTGGTGTAAATCTAAAAGAATTATTTTCCTTTTTATATTTTTTATTATCATTAATTAGAAGATAATCACAGAATATACATTGTTTATAGGCTTTTGACTCTGTGTTTAATCCCCGTCTTTCACACGCAGGACAATTCTCAAATTTGTCATATGGAGAATCAGGAAAATCTAGCATATTTATAAAGTAAAACTTTACTTAAACTGAAATTCATCTATACTTTCAGTTGTATATTGACTCATATTTAATAATATTACCATCGATATCGATATACTTTTTTTCATTACCAGATTCAACGACAACATTTTTTATATTAAAGGTGATTTTAAAATGATCGTTAACTACTATTGAACGAAATGTCATTTCACCTGATATATTTACATCCTTTATTTCATCAGGATTTACATATTTAGGGTTGTTGAAAAAAATACAAATTTCTCCTTGCATATTACAGATGGTCTTATCTTTTCTTTCTAAAGCTTCATCCATAAGGTTTTTGTTTTTTGATACTTTTTCTTGTTTCATTGCTTTTTCTAGTTTTGAATATATTACCAGAAGGAGAGGAGAAACTTTTGTTGGAGATACTTTAATTGATGTTCTACCAGGTATACTTAAAGCCCTTCCACTGAAGGAAATTGAAGAACTCATATTATTTACCATAATTGTTTTTATCCAATAGTTGTTATATTTATCTTTGTTCAATTTTACATCCTTGACATATTTCTCAGTATCTTTAACAAATGAAGAGATTGATTGAAACTTGTCTTTTGTGTCTTGAAACATTGTATTTATTAAGTGAAAAAGTTGGAGGATAAAATGGTTTTAAGCACAGATTCACCTGTAAAATAAACGAAATTTTCATCAAGAAAATTTTAGTTTAAGCAAAGATTTATTATATAAATATGGTGAATACAACATACTGCGATTATTGTAATCACAAATATAAACATTATAGAAAACACCTCCGAACCAACAAACACACATTTAATCTATTTCATAAAATATCTCCTCTTGAGTTGGAAAGAAAACATTGTGATATCTGTTCAAAGGATGTTTTGAAGAGAAGTTATAATAGACATCTTCAATCACAAAAACACAAGAAAAATGAGTTTAAAGTAAAGGGAGACTATTATATTGAAAACACTGATGGGGCATTTAAAGGGCATATAAAAATAAGGATTTTTCAATTTGGAGAACCCGGTCCATCATCAATAGTTGAATCAATTGAAATAGTGAAACCTGATGTTGAAAAAGTTATTAAAAAGACATTAAAAGAAATGAAAACTTTAAAGTTTTATATGGGAGTGAAAATGAATATGAAAAGACAAGATGAAGAACAAACTCCTTATATGAGAACAGATCTTCATTTTATAACATAATTTCAAGATTTTTTGAATAGTGGGGTTTATGAAGAACTATCAAGACAAGAGGATGTTGATAATACAGTGGTAGGAAGTGGATTCAATATTTTAAAAAATCATCTTTTTAGATATACACATTCTAAAATCAAACCCTCTTAAAGCTTCTTCTTATATTGAATTACCAAAAGAAATAAAACTAAAGAAGGCAGTTGTTAATATTAAGAACAATGATAATAAATGTTTTCTCTGGTCTGTTCTTGCTCACTTTCATCCACCAAAATGTAATTCAGAAAGAGTAAAACAATATATGAAATATGAGAATACCTTGGACATTAAAGATTTTAAATTCCCAATGCCACTAACAGATATTCCTAAATTTGAGAAAAAGAATAATCTTTCTATTAATGTATATGGATGAACTTTCAAAAACACCAGGGAATATTTCTGCCATAACAAACACAAGTCAAAAGTATATTTCATTTACAAAAATGATATTCACA
>NC_140967.1:34545612-34575612 GCF_056783735.1 Eptatretus burgeri
TTCCTTGTTGGCAGATAAGCTGATATATTGTTTCCAGTTTTGGGGCAGTTTCACTTCTCTTTTGTCAATACGTCACCTGATTGGTCGAATCGACCCCATCCGCTGTTCCCTTGTGCCGCTTTTGATCGACAAGTCATTGTATCTGTCAAATAAAACATCTACTCTACAACATGTGGCACTGTAATTGTTCAATACCTTGGTTACGAATGTGTCAGCCAAGTCTCCAAATATCTTTGCACCATCTGGTTTTCCAGTTTGTTGAATTAGTGCTGGTCCATATATTACTACACCATCTATTACTACAAATGACTTCTTGTCACTCTTTGCAATCTCACTTTTTACATCCACATCCTCAATCAGTCGTCTAGCTCGGTCTGCCTTATTTCATTTGAAATTGGTAGATGCAAGGGAAAGTGGGACTGGACTCAATTCATGTTCTAAAATGCTTTTCATGTCAATTTCCTGACAACCCTGAGATGCAACTAATAGTCTTCTTAGAAGATCTCTGTCAGCCTTTATGGTCTTCTCTTTACCTCCACCATCTCGGACTTTGACATGGTACATGCTCTCTCGCGTTTTTGGTTTATGGCGCTTCATTTTTGAATAAAAGTCCTCTAACTTTTCCTTGAGTCGCGCTGTGACAAACTCCTCCAAGGCCTTCTCTCCCATGGATTCAGCATTGATTAGAGCGCTGGCTATATCATCAGGTGCCAAATCTGATGTGGTGATGACAACAAGTTCATTGAACAAACTGTCAAAGACTTGGAAGCGCTCCAGTTCATGGACCAACTTCTTCGTATCAGATTCGTCACGTTCTGGTCGAGCAGGTCCAGGTTATTGGTTTTCACCAGTCACTGTTTGTATCATCAATATCCATGTTAAACATTTTAAATGTGGCATCACATATGGCAGATTTTTCACTCAGAGTTAAACACCATTTGTCCCTTGCAGAATCAATCCTTGTGATCCAAACTAATCCTCCATATACCTTGGCCACTCTGTTTATGTGCTCTAAGGCTTGGTCTGTTGCAACCTGACAAAACTTCGATTCTGAACGCTTGATGGAGAATTGTCCATTTTCAAATTGGCGCTGGACCATGGGTGCCGTCTGTGGGAGGCTGCGCATCTCCGCAAGGTAGATTGTGCCCCAACGTGCATAATTTGTGCAATCGTATTGATGGAACTTTGGTAACATCTTTGCAAATGACTCCAGGTGCAGACTCCAATTTCCTTCTCGGTCTGCTCGAATGAAAGCCAACAGTGTGAATACCATATCCATATACTGTCTCCACAGCACATACGTTTTCTTGTTGACGTTACTTTCGTCAAACTGATCAATCAATTTAAACATTTCCAACATGAGACCCACAAGGTGTTCATAATCATGATCGGGTTTTTCATCATGAATCCATTTTCTGGAATGAAAGAAGAAAATTCAAAAATTAAAATGTCTATTTATATTTGAGTTGAAAATCAATCTTTTTTAACAATAAACATTAAAAAAAAAAATTGATACTCCCTCCAGGGATTTACAATGGACCATTTCAAAGGTTCATTGAGTGGCTATTACCCATGATTTACACCCAGCAGACATGTCTTTATGGCAATGCCTTCTATGATAATGCACAGATACATAAATTATCCATATGGTGCATCTTCATGATGATAGTTACCTTAGTTGCACTTCACTTAGTTCTGAATTTACATCTAAATGAGATGACCCCTCAACTCACAGAGACTATTGCATCATGGCTCATGCACAAGTTTCTGATTTGTTGTCTGTTATTATGGCATTGTATATCTATAGCTCATTATGTGATTGAAGAAACAGATTTAATAAACCAACCTTCCTCGCAATTGTATCCATCAAAGTCATGTAAATGAGATATATTTTGAAAGATCGAATAATAGAATGACAATAATGCACTTTCACTTCAGTGAACTCAACAGCAAAGGTGCCCTCTGTTGACTGAAAGCAACACTTTTATGGGAGAATTTATTATTTTGTTGCTCTTGAATAAATTGTTGCAGCAAGCATTTTTTAACTAAGAAAAAAAAATAAAAAAAATCGACCATTATGCATGTGCTGTGGGCCCCAACACATAATTTAGGTTTAAAGGGGTCCAAATACCTCCCTTTCCCCCGTACCCCTTGCATCCACTTCCATCTTCATCTCATAGGGCCCAAATATGCAAACGACATGAACTGTGGTATCCATGTGATCCTTGCTGAAAATAAAGTTGACAAATCCGAAATTCAGATTTTTCTGATTTTCGGGAAAAAGGGGCCAAATTTGACCCTCTTTAATTCATACCCCTTTTAAGACGAAGTAAGACGTTTTTCAAAAACTGCCCACATATGTCTACTTCAAAACAATATTTGTTTTAAAGAGCTATATTTAATATTAATATTTCTTCTGGGGTTTAAACTAAGCAGTAGCCTAAATTTAGGGGTTTTAAGGGTCACATGACATTTTGGACCCTGGAGCCCTTAATAATCACCTGATTGAAATGTTTTACTATCAACTTGAAGCTAATGTTTGTAGCTACAAGATAAGTGGTCATTTGCTGCTTTGTGACTATTGGCTAATTAGTAATGAGCAATAATGTAAATCGCCAGCCCACATTTTGGACAATTTTCCAAATTGTATTTTTTGGGATAAGGATGAATTTAAGACCCTTTTCGGAGAAATCTGGGGTGGCCTCCACCCTGGTCCAAAGCACCACCCCATGGCCTAACCATCCATGGTGAATGCCAGCTTCTAATATGAAATGATTTTAAAAATGTTATTTTCTGGTTTTGCCTCCCTGCTATTATACCTTGTAGTCATTCGCAGATCCTGTGGACAGTTTGTACTACTGTGTGTGACTTAATCAGCACTTTCAAGGTTATACCTTGTGTTTTGGATTTTTGACTTTGCACATAACGTCAGACCCAAGGAGTCTGCAAATACTGTGTTCACAGACTAATCAACTTGTTTTCTCGCTGAGTTCCATGTGTGCTCTTTGTACTTTGGGAGGTGCTAGCTTTCTTCTTGTTGTGATTTAATTTTGGCATGAGTGTAATGTTGAATGGTTCTGTATCCACAACTTCATGTGACTCCATCCAGGCTTTTGATTTATTTGCTGCCCTGCTTTCACATACATTCTGCATGTCAACGGTTTGTGGTGGCCATACCAATGTAGTTATCAACAAGGTGTGGTGTGTTGCACTACATGCCTGGAATGGTGTTTGCAGGACGTTGTTCATGGTATTGCTGAGGGCCAGCGAAAAAAGAACATCACGATTGTAATTCACGACGGACAACAACACACCGGTCTCTGATGCAGCTCGAAAATGCATCTTTATTTTGATCGCCCAGGCCGGATTGATATGGTCTGGAGCTGGATATCCAAAAACAGGAAAGGATGAGAGATTAGCAGAGTACAAAATGGGGAGGGAGGGATATGGGTACAGGAAGTAAAACAAGGAAACAAAGAAGAGCAGACTGATTATTCAATTAAATATCCATTCATTTTGTTTAAACCATTCATGTTGGGAAGGTGGAAAGCAGCAAGATGCCCTCCAGGAAAGTAGGTCCCATGCTCTACATATTGCAGGCACGGCCGCCGGCCCAACCCTGCAGGAGGTAGTGGAGAGCTGGGCTCTTCCTTACCCATCCAGCTCCATTGACGAAGACAGGCATCCAACCTCGGATTCAACTACTCATGGAAGAAAATAAGAGAAGAGTTTATTGAAAGATAGAGGAATTTTATGGTGAAGATTAAGGACAAATCGAAACAACAGACAGAATAACAGAAGACTCAAGATCATTATAGGCAAGGCATTCGAAACAGTACAATATATTGGGCCACTCGAGAAAAAGATACATGACGACAACAGCCGTTTAAAATTCTAACTACAACACTGTCCCAACAATAGCTCCTGACAACCAATGGTATTGCTGCTGGCCATTCAGTTAAAATGTAGAGCAGGAAAGTCAGTGACCTCATGGTTCGAGTGCCGAAATCTAGAAGGTTGGAGGTTTGAACCCCAGCTGAGTCATGTCAAAAACTTTAACCAAAATGGCACTCAATGGCGTCATGAGTCAACCGATATGCCTCCACCGACATTATTACATCATTATACATACTGATACTAAGTTTGATTAAAATCCCTTCAGCTGTTCTCAAATATCACAATTTTCGCTGACATGACCTCTGAACTGTGACCTCTTGACCCCAAAATCGAATTGGTTCATCTTTACATCCTGATATGTACCGGTATTTGCATCAAGTTTGGTAAAAAAATCCCTTCAGCTGTTCTCCAATATCACATTTTGACTGAACATGACCTTTGACCTCTTGACCCCATAATCTAATCAGTTTATGTCAACATCATGATACATACTTGTACCAAGTTTGACTTCGTTCCCTTCAGATGTTCTTACGTTATCGTGGTAACAAAAACATAGCACAGACTCTGACCTTTCACCTTTGACCTCTTGATGCCGCCATCAAATCAGTTCATCTTTGCATCATACTGCATTCCAAGTTTGGTAAAAATCCCATCACTGGTTCACAAGTTAGCACAGTACCAATTTTTGCCTAACATGACCTCTGACCTTTTGACCCCAAAATCTAATCATTTAATCCTTATATCATTATAATACTTGTACCAAGTTTGACTTTGATCCCTTCAGCCATTCTTAAGTTACCATGGTAACGAAAACCTATCATTGATGCCCAGACAGCTGGATGGACAACCTGAAAACAAACTTCGCTTTCATGAGGTGGAAGCAGTGAGTCGCTGCAACTTCGAACAACATGTGGAAAAATCCCCGAACAGGAAGTCAAATCAATTTTACTGAAGTCATATATCAGTCTATGACTTTCCCTATAACACGATAAATCTTCTTCATAACCGCATTGGACAGCGTTTGATTGAGAATGCAAACTGTGCTGAACATTATAATGTGGATGCATTCAAGATATTGAGTAGAGAACGAAGTATAACACATCTCCAAATACCAGAAGTGATTTATCTATTCCATGGACCCTATGTTATGTCGGCAAAAAGAGTACGTCCACTCGCTTCGCTTATCTGTGCAAAGAAGAAGAACACCAACTCGTCTCATGATCACAGATGTTGATGAAGAAGATTCCACAATAGCCTTAGCAGCTCCGCCTCAGACTCTGCAACCTCCAATTGGAGAGCGGAATAGGCTCCTCCCACCGAGACCATTGGGAGGTGATGACATCAGTCGCGAACGTCCAATCACAATTGACTTTGTTGATAGGCGTCTATTAGACTGTTGGTGGTGGTGGTCGTATGGCAGCTTAGCTGCCGGGGTAGCTATCATTTCTTGAAGCGTGGCTGTGTCACTGATGCATGCCCCTCTACCAGTACACACACTGGAACTGGTACTCATTTCGCCGACCTCGGAAGGATGACAGGCTGAGTCAACCCCCTGGTGTATTCATTCAGTGGCCGATGGGGCTTGAACTCAGGACTCGAGGATCCCAAGCCGCCACCCAAACCACTGAGCCAACACCAGGCTCTATTAGACTGTTCATCATTACTCACTCACATTTATGCGAATTTCACCTGAAGAGAGCACAAGAAAAAGCTTTGTAGTTTTCTTTTATTATTATGATTACTTTTATTATTACTAGTGCGGGCCCGGAGGTGCGTGCCCGTAGGTGAGTGCCAGTATGTGCAGCCAATCTCTCTCAAACCTCGAAAAGGCACATCCGTGGGTCCCCAGCAATATTCCTGGCAAGTTTCAATCGTGCAAAAGAAGTAAAAAAAAATAATAATAATAAACATTAATTGTGACGTCATAGCACCGTGTCTTGTCATTGGATTGGTAAATAAATGGCCATAACTTTGGAAGCACTTGTCCGATTAATATTAAACCTTGAAAAGGCACATCCTCAGGGCCCCATCAATATGTACCTGGAAAGTTTCAATTTGATCGGACCAGTGGTTGTCGAGAAACAGCGGTCACAGACACACAGAGATTGCTGGAATTATAGATAGATGAGTACGTGGCCCGTACGTGGAAAAAATTTAAAAAAAAAAAAAACGCGAGCCAGGAACAACAACCACACAGGCCGTTCCTTCGCTCTCGTGTGCCTGTACGTGCGTGGCCGAACGATTATTCGCAATTTAGTTTTAATGGCCAATTATTCAATTAGCGCAAACGTATTTTGCCTTTTCGCAAGGAAAAACACAAATAGTGGAGCAAATAAGTGTGATTTTTTTGGCAGAATCATTCAAATGGTGATACAAGCAGGACATTTGGTACGAACGTTCCTTCAGGGTCACTCTGCAAGAAAAAAGTGCTTGCGACGTGGATTTTCAACATGGCGACCATTTTTTCCAAGATGGCCACCAGGGTATGAAAAAACAACAACTTTAAACCATAAAAATCGGCAGAGATCTTGGATTTATTTCATCTTGATGTCGATTTATAGGTTGTTGTCCTTGCTGGAGCTGATTCTTGAGTGTATTGATCTATTTCATGAACCAATAAATCAATTTTAGGACTTATGTAACAATAAAGAAGTGAAATGACAACTATTGTGCAGGCTTCGAATACAAGTAAATTGGTTCTCATCGCGTTATAGACGGGGACGGTTAGAATTGTTGGAGATCTTGAACAGAGCTTGTATTTTAATTGCTCAAAATAGTTATTGCCCCTCCAAAGGACTGCTCATGCCAGGGAAGCAAAGAGGATGAGCTCTCTTTGCCTACGAAATGCCCCAAATGGCAAGCGAAACAAAGCCTCTGGCAGTCAAGCTCCAACTCCAGCCTTCTCGTGGTGGGGGTGTTTCCACAAATAGTGGTGGTGCGAAAGGCAAATCTCTGGCGCCTGAAAACCAGACAGCTCTGGGCAGATGAAGCTCATGAGGAGATGGAAAACTCCAAAATAAAACCACTTGCGACCGAAACGCAGCCACAAGGATCTATAGGACCCTGACACATTGTAACCATCAATGGTGGTGGACACCAGCAAAAACACAAAAAAGAGAATGCATGTCATGCACTACCAGGGCACACTGGTGGCATACACTGCTGTGCAACTCAGCATGGGGTTCAATGTCGGCTAAACCGTGGGTTTAGTATCCCAAATGCTATCTAATGAACCCCTCAGATGTTCGATAGCCACACCTGAACCGACAGGATGTGCTAGCGCGGGAGAGCCGAGCCAAGGATAACAGGGGTTTTACATGTAGTTATCCGGATGGTGTACAGATCACACAGGGTTTAAATGGCATTGAATGAACGATAGGGCTAGGTGTATGGCAAACGCATGAACCTAGCTGTATCCCATACATCAAACTGCACGAAGGCAAGGTGGTAAAAGGATAAACCCTTGACCTTGCCATTGCTAGTCACAAATTATGGATACTCAAGCAAAATCAAAACCACAAACAAACTGGAGGAAATGTTGCCTCTGTCAGAAGGACACAGAGGAAAAGTTAATGTCACCACTAAGTTCATTGCAAAGGGAACAGGACTATGCTGGTTATACCAACATTGCAAACAATGTGCCATTGTTTCATGCCATCAACGATATGCCGATTCCACTTAATCCAGCCAGAATAGATGAAGGTGATGGTATAGAAGACACACTGGTGCGAAACAGAGCAAAATATCACCAAAGCTGTAGATTGTTGATCAAAAACACAAAGCTAAAAGGACACAGAAGAGAGTGACTGCAAGTACTTCTACATGCAGAGAAGAAAACCGCAGTAAGAGGCAAAGAACATCAGATCCACCAAAACCTTCATCAGTATGCTTTTTGTGTGAAGAAGAGGCCGAAACATCAACTGTACGACAAGCAATGACAATGCAATTGAATGAAAGACTCAATGAGTGTGCCAGGACTCTGAATGATGGAAAGCTCCTCGCAAAGCTCAGTGCCGGCGAAGCTATTGCGCTGGAGTTGAAATATCATCCTGCTTGCCTGGTAGTTGTATACAATTGAGAACGAGCCCATCATAATTTGAGTAAGCAAGAACAGAGCTGCAAAAGCCAGGTAAAGAGTTATACCCCATTGCTTTTTCAGAACTTATCATCTACATCACTGACACCAGAACTGCCACCGAGGGAACAGATCGTTATATTTCGGCTTGCAGATTTAGCTTCACTGTACAAGCAGAGATAAGAGCAACTCGGTGTATACTCTCCTGATGTCAACTCAACAAGGTAAAAGGAACAGTTACCCTCACGTATTCCCGAGCTTGAAGCGCATCAGAAAGGACGTGATGTCCTGATAGCATTCAAAAATGACATAGGCTCAGTTCTCGCTGATGCTAGTAAATATGGTGAAGCTATTCACTTAGCTAAAGCTGCTGTTATCATACGTAAAGAGATGCTTAATCACAAGACAAAATTCAATGATCAGTTCGAGAAAAGATATGGTGAAGAATCAATTCTTCCATCACTTCTGCAGTTTGTGTGTAATATCGAACATGGTGTCGATATTAAGTCACATCTGAAACATGGTTTCGTAAAATCAGACTTAGCTATTGCACAACTGTTGCAGTACAACTGCTACACAAAGTACAGAGAAGGATCAGCAATCCACCGGCATTCTAAATACCATGAGACACCATTTGCTGTATACATTGGGATGATAGTGTTTGCCAAGACGAAAAAACGACAACTTATTGACAAGCTTCATGAGAATGGTATCAGCATTTCGTACGACAGGGTATTAGAAATATCTGCCCAGTTAAGCGAATCTGTTGAAAACCAGTATGTGGAAGAAGGAGTTGTGTGTCCAACAGTTCGACATAAGCGAATTTTCAACACCTCTGCTCTGGACAATATTGATCACAATCCAACAGCAACCACAGCTAGTACATCCTTTCATGGTACAAGCATTTCAATGTTCCAGCATCCAAGTTCGGAAAACAGAGGAGAAGTACGTGCCCCGCCCAAAGTTGTGGACAGCAGGGCAGACATGGAATGTATGTGATGAAGCGTCAGTAATCTTCACGAAACTCAGTCAGTGCCCATCAAAGATTGAGGAATCTGATCTAGAAATCCTGGAGAAATTTGTGGTCCTGATGTATGACGGATCAAGTTCAGTTGCGTCAGTGAATGAGGCGGGCTTGCTCTCTTTGCACGAAAGCAGAGGTCATATGATTTAATTCCACCAACACAAGGAGCACTCACGGAACATGCCAAGCGAGCTGCATATCAATCAGGACACATTTGGAGCCAGGCAATAATCCGCCAGGCAGAAGCTCAGTGTCCGTCCGAGTGGAGTTGGTTCAAAAAAGATGACTCGTGGAAGGTCTTCTGTACTGCCCTTGCTCCCATAGCTAAAAGCTGCCAGGAGTTAACGAAATGTGGATGCAAGACACAATGTAGTGGAAGGTGCAAATGCTATCGTTACAGACTAAGTTGTACCCCACGATGCAGTTGTTCTTGTCAGACCTAATCAGAACAATGAACATTGTAGTGCAGAAAAACATGGTGGCCATCTTGGAAAATGGCCACCATATTGAATTTTAAGTGGCTGGTAGTTGTATTTCATAAAGTGACCTAAAATAAATATTTCTGCCAAATTTCATGCTTGTATCATTCTTTGAACGATTGTTATTATTATCTGTTCTTATTTTGGGTGGTCGTCTGGTGGCCATCTTGGAAAATGGCGGCCATGTTGGAATTTCAAGTGGCGAGCACTTTTTTCTCAAAAAGTAACATAAAATAAATATTCCTGCCAAGTTTCATGCTTGTATCATCATTTGAACGATTGATTTTGTATATCTGCTCCACTAACAGAGAAGAGAAGAGAAGAGAAAAAAAAGAAAAAAACGTGTATACAAAAAACAAAACAACTTTCAAACAACTACACAGGCCGTTCCTTCGCTCTTGTAAATGACGACTGGATTGGGGCATTGTGTTTTTCCATAAATGCGCATAAGAAATCGAGAAATTATTAGAATACACAAAGTCATCACTCTCCGGAAGTCCGTACGTTGTAACCCGTAATGGGGAACGCAGCTGAGGTTCTCTTCCCCCATCGGCCACGCCTTACGCAGCAACGTGTCTTGTCATTGGTTGGTAAATAAATGGCCATAACTTGGGAAGCACTTGTCCGATTAATATCAAACCTTCAAAAGGCACATCCACAGGGCCCCAGCAATATACCTGGCAAGTTTCAATTAAATCAGACCAGTGTTTGTCGAGAAACAGCGGTCACACACACACACACACACACACACACACACACACACACACACACACACACACACACACACACACACACACACACACACACACACACACACACACACACACACACACACACACACACACACACACACACACACACACACACACACACACTGCTGGAATTATAGATAGATGAAGTCAAAATATCTGTGGTGTCTCTGTCACTGCTGTTGGTGTACAGTATTTCCCCACTCTCCACTGTTTCATTCCAGCTCTTCCAGCAGTTTTGACTTCTTACAAAAACAAATGGACTGTCCAAAAATGATTGTAAAGAAAACCACTCCATGAGCCTTTTGACTCAAATCATGTTCTCTTGTTGAAATTCCAGTGGGGGAGGAAAAGGGTGGAAAGGCCTCAAAATTTGGGTCATATCAAAAGGAAAATGCTGGGTCAGGAATTGTAAATGCTTATGTTGTAAAGTGCCTCGTCACAGTCATTATTATCAAAAGCATGTTGATTGATGGGATAATTGTTATGATGAAATAAATGAGAGAGATACCGACGGTTGTTGATGCAAACACCACTCACATTGTCCTTTATAACAGCAGATTGAGGCAGACCCCCAACGTAGACTTTTACCTCCTCCACCCCAGGTTCATTCTTTAGTTTCAAAGTCAGCACCTGCTGCTGAGCGACATACACCTTGATCCTTTGTTGTGTGCGCTCCAGCTGGATCTGAGGCACCATAATCATCATCAGCATCGTCTGTATTGTCCTTAGAATCAATTTCAGACAAAGTGGTGTGAGCAACAACTATTGTTTGTAGCTTTCCTGTCGGCTTTAAAAAAAAAAAAAAAGATCGAGACCCATGGAAGGGTAAGTTGACAAAGAGCAAAAGGGCAACAAAGTGACAATTTCACCACAGTTGAACACAATAAGCAAGAGGATGAATTACCGTAACAAGAACAAAAGGAGAGGAAGGAGGATGGAAGGAAACAATACCATGTGAGTCAGAAAGTAGATTAGGTAGGGTAAGTGTGCTTCCAAAATAATTGTGGGTAGAGGGACATGGCATGAGGTGGTTGTTCACTTCCTGCTTGAAGCCGTGGAAGGAAGAGTATGACTGAACAGCATCAAGATGGTGGTTTACCATGTGGGAGAAAAGCGGAACAAAAGGAGTTGAGACGTGCAGTCAGCCTGAATTTTGGGAGTTTAACCAAAATGGGGTAACTGTAAGAATAAGTGCACTCTGGAGTTTTGAGAGAGTGCTGGAAGACTATTGGAGCAGAGGGAGTTTGAACGGAGAAGAAATGGAAACAAACCAAAAAAAACCAGACAGCCTCTGCCCAATCGGTGATGTGAGAGTGAAAGGCCTTTGCTTTGGCCTCATGTGTAGGAAGAGTCAATGGCGTTGAGAGCTTTAGATTCCACAAAATTCACAACAGGTAGATGTAACTCTGGGACACAAGCCTCTTGGAGAAAGCTCCATTGAGCTGCAGACAAAGGCCTTGTAAGCTGTGAGAAGTTCTGATTTTTCAAGGAATAACTTGGAAAGGTGGAGGATGCCAAATCTACGACTGGCTTTTGAGACCAGCTTTGCAACGTGGTCGGCCCAGGAGAGATTATGGCTGATGGTGATTCCGAGAAGTACCGTAAAATAGACTGAACCTCATCCAGTGGATGACCATGGAAATAGAGAGGTGGATACTTTGCCTATCCTTTCGGGATGGTGGGGTGAGACTGGGAGATTTGCTGAGATTGAAAAATGTTCCATTTATCAGACGAACATCTAATCAATTCTAGATCAGCGAAGAGTGATTTAGCTGCTGTTAGGGTTAGCATTGGGTCAGGTATAATGAAGGATTTGGAAGTTCGACTTGTGAAAACATGAATCTGGGCTAAAAATAGAATACCCAGCTCATTAATTATTTTCTCGGAAAAGAACACTACAGGTAAATTAATAAATTGTTGTACCACAGCACAAAGTGTAGCCCAAGACCACTCCCAAAAGGGACCCTGAAATGGAGTTAATTGGTCAAATCAATGACCTAATTGACAATGCCACTGATTGGCCTGGGAACAAAAAGTTCTGGAAGTCTGATTGTGGCATAAAATGTGATGAGAAAGAGCACAAAGTCTTGGAGGTCATCAGAAAGACAGAGAGCATTTGGAGCTGCACGAGCGTGACAGAAGAAAGAGCAGTATGACTCAACTATATGGATCAATCATCAGTGAAAGATTGAGGCTAAATAGGCCCCCAGGACCTTTTCCATTCTGACAGTTGTGAACTGCTGTAGCTGCATGGCTAGCTGAGCATGTCATAGTGTTTCCAGTGCAAGCTTTGGACAACGTTGTGATCTTGAACTACATCACTACCACTGCTGAATTCAAGGGACTGAGGTGGGGCCTTATTTTCTGCCCAGGCTTTTGCCAACTTTCTTTTTGCCCAGGGCATTGCCATTTTGTTAAAGGGACTTTCCCAGTCCTTAGTTCGAATTAGTTCGAGAACTAATGCTTGAGGAAGTCCATGGATCATGGATGACACATCATCTGAGACAAAGTCTGTTCTTTCTTGTTGTGAAATTGGTGGAGTAGTACTTAGTGCAAAGTATTGGTTGCCTATGGTTTTCTTGGTATTCTTTGAATAACAGATCATAGACGGGTCAATATACAACCAGAACAGCCATACCCCAAAAAAATTGCAAATTTTTGTTTTATTGCATTTCCTTATATTTTAAGACTTACTGAAGAACATATCAAAAGTTGGACAGAAATGGACCATGGGAAAGTAAAAATTTTTGACATGATAAAAATGTCACAAAACCATGCACGATTCACTAAGTCGAAAACGAACCACTTTGCAGATTATTCCATAGTATGTTTCCTCCTAATATATATCTTACATAAATATCTCGGTTTCAGGGGTGGAGAATGCTCTGATGGCATTCAATGTATATGGCCAATGTAAATTGACTGCATGCTTCTAAAAGATCTCATTTTTGTATTTTCAGAGATAGAAAATGAACTCTTTATATGGTAAAGAGACCTGCCCTTTATGCCAAAGGGAATTGGACTGTGAGGAAACAGTATTAGTTCGTGAGAAAGGAGCAGAAGGCATCAACCGTGCAAGTGCCGAAAGGGGTGTTGACATCAGAATTCTAGCTGGTACCAGTGTTCACAAATCATGCCGAGTGAATCACATAAACAAAAAGGACATTGCTTTAACCAAGAAGGATCATGCGGAATCAGATCCATCAGTCAAGAGGAGTGCTCGCATTTCCCTGGGACCATATGACAGTAAAACACATTGCCTTTTCTGCGGCACTGAAGTTAAGGAAGAGGACCCAAAGCGAGGCCATGCAGAAACAGCCAGTTTTGGCTACGTGAAGACTGACGCATTTGTTAAAACTATATCAGTTCATTGCAAAACAAGGAGCGATGAATGGGCCATTGCTGTTCAAGGCCGCATTGAATATTTTGAGGGTGATCTCCATGCAGCTGACTGTGTGTACCACAAGTCCTGCAACATTAATTTTCACACAATGCGAGACATTCCACAATGGTTCAAGCCGACTGAGTCAAACAAGAGACGAAAAATGGGAAGGCCTAAGGACAGTGACCAGAATGAGGCTTTCGATAAGGTGTGCTCTTTTCTTGAAGACAATGATGAGGAACAGTTAACAATTACAGACCTCGTGGCTAGAATGGAACAATACCTGGGCGATAGTGAATCCAATGCATATGGGAACCAATACATGAAGGAACAGCTTAAAAAACGATATGGTGAATCTATATTCATGGCAGAGGGTAGAGGCTTAAAAGACATTGTGACATTCAGAGAAAAAACGTCCCAGATCCTCCGTGAACACAACAATGCACCACGAGAAGATTATGAAGAAGCACAAAAACGTGCAATTCTTCAGACTGCTGCAAAACTAATAAAAAGTGACATAAAACAACAGTTGCACCACATGGGGATACATACCCAACTACTGCAGACCTAAGCCTTACTGCTGCATTGGGGTATGTCCCAGCTAGCCTGTGATTCTTGCTGCAGAATCTTTTGGTCAGGAAAGATACATCTAGGGAGGTTGCTGGTATTGGACAAGCAGTCATCCAAGCAGTGCGTCCAAGGGCTGTAATTGCACCATTGCAGCTTGGTCTTGCAGTGCAAATGCATCACTGGTATAGGTCTCGTTTCTTGATAGATAGTCTATCAACCTTTGGCTTTTCCTCATCTTACTCCGAAGTGCAACAGTTCGAAGTAAATGCAGCCTCTTCTCTTGCTCCGGATGTATTTGGAGGTGACACCGACATTCTTGATACATCCTTGTTATTTGCTGGAGACAATGTGGACCACATCATAACGTTGGATGGAAAGGGTACCTTTCATGGGATGGGCATGATAGCAGCTATTACACCAGGGCGGCAATCTAGCCACATCATATCTAGAAAGAAAATGTCTGACAGGAAGCTCGTCGAACTGACGAAGATCAATATAATAGATTACCGCTATGCAGAGCACATCAACCGCAACCTCAAATTTCAGCCCCTCCCTTTGTTATCAATTTGTGATCGCACAATTGACATATTATGGGAGATGTCATTTTGCTTCAAAAAAAGAGTGCAGCAAATTGGCAAGGCATGATGCACTTTCTGCATGAGGAGTGTGATCACCCAGGGTAAGCCTCAATACAGTTTCTCCCAATGATTGATATGAACCCAGGTGACAAAACCTGCATCTTGTCAACTCTTGATTACCTGAGCAAACTTGCATCAAAACACAACATGCCAGCAATCATCACATTTGACCAACCGCTGTTTTGGAAGGCTTCTGAGATAGTGAATGCTCTTCCTGCTGATAACCCAATCCATAATGCAGTGCTACTGCTTGGGAGCTTCCACACATTAATGAATTTGTTGGGTGCCATTGGAAGATTGATGGATGAAAGTGGACTGAAAGAGATCCTGGAAACAGTGTATGGTCAAAATGCTGTTGTGCACATGCTGAGTGGGAAGGCGGTGCAACGTGCTTTTCGTGGCCATTTGCTTGTGGATCAGTGTCTGACACGTCAGGTTGTTGGCAAGATTGTGGAAGTTGACCCTGGGTTTCAAGAACAAGTGGCAGAACTGGAGCGACTGCACATTTCCCTGGAGACTGTCGAAAGTGACACTATAGAGTCTGTGTTGCAATCAGAGTGCATTCATTTCATTGACAATAGATTGAATCAGGAAAGGAATAAACTTGCAAAGCACTCGAAAACCAGTGCACTTTGGATCAACTACCAGCGTATGTTGGGAATTGCAAGGGCACTTGTGGCAGCTGATCGGACGGGGTCCTGGGAGATGCATCTCCAAGCCATATCAGCTTGCTTGCCGATATTTGCAGCTGCTGGCCATCCCAATTACCTGAAGTCAGCTCGACTCTATCTCGAGAAGATGCTTGCGTTAGAGGATGACAACCCTGAGGTTCATCAGAAGTTCCAATCTGGTTATCATGTAATCCGGCGCAGTGACCAATACTGGACTGGCCTAGGCTCTGATCTTGTGATAGAATAGACATTAATGCGCTCACTGAAAAGCCAAGGGGGGCTGACTCGAGGAAGTGGGATGTCAGAGAACCAGAGAGCAGTTTGGACTCTGTCTTCAACCATATCATCCTCCTACAACCTTGCTATGCAAGAACTGACCTCGAGTAGCTACTCAACAAGTGAACAACATAAAGAGTTGACAACATCCAGGGTGAGTCGAGATGAAGCTGATCGTGGCAAAGTTGCCGAAAAACTGGACAGCTTCACACCATTTTCTGATGACAAGTCATTGCGCAATATCATCACAGGGGTTACTGCAAATGAGGATGTCAATGTTCATGACCTATTTAGTCCGGGAGCCAACCGATCAAAATTAAAAAAAAAATTGCCCGGTCTGCTATAAAATTTTTGTGTTGATTTTCATAAAGAGACACCCTTTGAGTATATGAAAACCAATGTTGGCAATGGTGAAACTCTTGCGCAACAACACAGTCAACACTTTTGCGAGCCCCCTCTGATAACAAAATGTTGGCAAAAGCGAAGATGTAGGATGGGGGTAGGGGTAATTCATATTGTCCTAAAATCATAACCACTAAACCTATATACACAAATGACCCCTCATATTAAAGAGGAGTTCATTTCCTATATCACAATTGGTGTAGATTTAACCTACCTTCAATTGACAAGGTTATATGTCAAACAACAAGAGATTTATGTAACTCAGAAATGCTTGACTATCAATGGGGTCAGGAACAAGAACATACTTTTACATGCCATGGTTTTAAGGAAGATAAAATTAGAAATGGATTAACACAATATTGTGACATGAAACATCCTCTTCAGAGGAAGAGTCACTCTCTGAAACAACTCCACCACATGAACCTCTCTGACCAAGGCATATGCATGTCACTCAGCAAGGCACAGCAGCCTTTTTGCATGAACATCGTTTCAGACATTTGGATAATTTGCACATGCAAGACACCGTTTTGTCTATGTTTGGCTTGGCTGGCTTAGACATGAGAATTGGGACCAGTTTTCCATTGATAAGGGTTCTGCCAAATGTTGGGGCTGGGGGAAGTGCTCGGTCACTGAGATGTGCACGTCTATACAGAAGCAATTGATACAATGCTCTTAAAACAAGGAAGTAAAACGCATCTTCTGTTGCTGGCAGTGACCTAAGGTCTAATTTTGAAGAGACAAACATATGCTGCCTGAGGGTATCCAAACAGCTGAACCCTTTTTGGCCATGCAGAGCAGTCCAGTATACTCTGGCCTCATCAATGACACATTCTGTTGCTGCCATTTCACTATCTCTTCCAAAATCAACAAGGTGGGGAAGGTTTCCTATCAGTCCCAGAGAAACCTGTGCCGCTCTTCTTTTCACAGGAACACAGGCATCATCCCAACTGACTGGAAGAGGGGCCTTGTTGTCCCTCTCTGGAAAGGGAAGGGTGATCGCCAAGACTGCAAAAACTACCGAGGGGTGACGCTGCTCTCAGTGCCGGGCAAGGTCTTTGCTCGGATAATTCTTGATAGGGTTTGCCACCATCTGCTTGAGCACCAGCGTCCAGAGCAGTCAGGCTTTACACCAAAGAGGTCAACGATTGACCGTATCCTTGCACTTCGTGTCCTCACCGAACACAGACGAGAGTTTCGGCAGGGGCTGCTTGCAGCCTATGTTGATCTCTGTAAAGCGTTCGATTCAGTGAATCGGGATGTCCTCTGGAGGATTCTTGGTCTTCGTGGGGTGCCACCGAAACTGATCGATCTGATGTCTGAACTCTACTCTGGTACTGAGAGTGCTGTGAAGTGTGGTGGTACCATCTCTGACTTATTTCCAGTTGTTACTGGAGTTCGTCAGGGATGTGTACTTGCCCCCACACTTTTCAGCACTTGTATGGACTGGATTTTAGGGAGGATGTCGGAGAGATCAAGTTGCGGTGCATCGTTTGGCAATGTCAAGATCTCAGACCTTGATTTTGCAGATGATGCAGTCATCTTTGCGGAGACTTTAGACATCCTCTTGGGGGCCCTCGAGGTGCTGAATGAGGAGTCGGAGCCATTGGGATTACGGATTTCTTGGGTCAAAACTAAGATCCAGGCTTTCGGTGACATCTTGGATGCTGCTGTCCTGTCTGTGTCTGTTTGTGGTGAGGATGTTGAGGTCGTGGAGAGATTCACTTACCTTGGCAGTGATATTCATGTCTCCGCAGGTTGTGAGCCGGAGGTCAATAGACGTCTGGGTCGGGCCTGGGGAGTCATGGATTCACTGGATCATGGGGTGTGGCGCTGCCGGTACCTGTGCGGGAGGACGAAAGTCCGAGTCTTCAGGTCCTTGGTACTTCCAGTCTTGCTCTATGGGTGCGAGACTTGGACTTTGACCAAGGATCTGAGACGGAGACTTAATTCCTTTGGTACCAGGTCTCTTCAGAGAATCCTTGGCTATCGCTGGTCGGATTTTGTGTCCAACGAGCGGTTGCTTAGAGAGACTCGGATGAGATTTGTTACCTGCATAGTCCGTGAGCGTCAGCTGCAGCTGTATGGACATGTGGCTCGTTTTCCTGACGCTGATCCTGCTCACCAGATTCTCTCAGCGAGGGAGTCTCATGAGTGGAGGAGGCCAGTGGGCCGACCACGTGCCTCATGGTTGCAGCAGGTTGACCATCATCTCAAGGAGATGGGGATGGGCCTGGCATCTGCCTGGGGGATGGCCAGACGGAGGCCCCTGGAGTACCGGCGGAAAGTGGACGCAGCGACGCGCTGTTCTGGCACATGCTCCCATACCTGACCTGACCTCTTCTTTTCCCCTTCTGAATGGGTAGCTCACTGTGTCACATCCACACAACACATATGTGCACAGAAGTGTAGCTGCGACATCAAGAGGATTTTCTGGTACTTCTTGCTCAACACTTCTACCAGCTCATGAATAGGTAGGTATTGATTCTGCCGTTGTATCCAGAGTTCTTGCAATGTGTTCAAGCAGCAGAAGTGATATATACACAGCATAATTATGTCTGTATCTGTTGCATGCACAACAGCTCGATGGTGATCAAGATATTCCACACAATATGCAAGATGAGCAATAATCCTTGTGTCTGCCTCTTCATGTTCTTCACAAGGTAAGTCCAGAACTGAACTTGATGCTGATGTGATGGAAAGAGTGTGACCTTTGTTTTCCATCATACCACCAAGAATGATGGTCACTCCATCCGGAATAGCTTCAGGACTCTCACAAAGGGAAGTGCCAATGAAGTTCTGAAGATTTCCTTTATTTCTTGGATTCTTCATGAGTAAATTCCAGTCCGGAATTTCTAGACTCTTGGATGGTGAGAATTGTCTTGCCTGGTCTGTCTGGTTTCTCCTCTGCTGCTCATCACCCTTCAAAGTATGGCTATCATCAAAATCATACTGATCACCAATGATGTTGACACAGTTGCACATTTCAGGTTTCAACTGCAGGAGCTTGCGAAGATACAGCTGGGGAAGTTCACCAAATGTTTTCACACCCATTTTTTGGTATTTATTTACAAATGCCATTGTGTCTACCAGATAAACTGTGTATAGGTCACTCTGTGGTAATGATGGCAGCTGTAAAACAACATCCTGCTCAGCTTCAGCAATTAGCACTGCCACGAAATCAGACTTGTTGCCTTTGCGCATTACAAACCCCTGTGCTAAGCGTGGATCAACCTCAAACAGGGATGATGGATAGTCTGTCCACTCATGGGAAAATGCAATCTGTCTTGTGACTGGGTCGGCATCTCGATAGAAACACAGCACACGTGTAGTTGCAGTCTCATCTTGATAGATCCTGATTAAACTCTGTTTCCTTGATGGTTTTGATTTCTTCTGTGAGGAGAAAGTTACCAGCTTCAGTGGTTCAATCTTAATAGAGACCACCTCTTCTGCTTTCATAATGGCTTCCATGCCCTTAGCTTGAGCATGGACCAAGTCTTTTGAAGCATCCTTCTCACCAGTTGCTCTATTGAGCAGAACCACTTGGTTGTTACACTGGAATGGGTTTATCATCTGCTGGCATATCACTTTATTGATCTCCTCAACATGCATATGTTCTTCTGTTGCCTGCTTATGTGTTTCTCCATGATGAGTAGATTCCTGTTGGCCTAGATTAGCCATAGACTTTATGTTCTCTGATACAGCTGTGAGAAATGGTGCTGTTTTCACATATTTATCTCGAGCAGCTGGTGCCTGAGATATGCCTTTGAACAGAGATGTCTTCCCTTCATTGTTGTATGTCTGCTCCAGGGCCATGTCACTCCAAACACCATTGAATTTTCCTTTGGAAGAGTGAACTGTGAAGTACCCAACCTGGATCCAGCAAACCTTAACCGAACTGTGTTCAATAGAGTAAGAGGATTTTGTGGGTAGGGGGAACTTTGGTTGACAAAAATGTTAATTTTCTCTTTAAAAATTGATAGAACTCAATCAAATTTGCTGTTTTAATTAGCCATGGATACCATGTTCATATCACATTAAGAGAAATTAGTATTCTAATGCAGCATCTGCCTATGATAAGAAAAGTTCTAAAGGCCATCTTCAAAAAACGTTATTTTTAAGGCATTTTTCACAAAATTATGTACTTTTACGAGGTTTACTTTCACAAAGGCAATTTTTTTTGTCATTTTACAATGCACTGATTGAATTCTTACATTTAGTTCACATTTATTTTTCATGAATGTGATTTTTTAATTTTTTTAGAAATTTTATTGACAATTGCTGTTTTATCAAATTTTTCAAATCTTCCTCAAACAAAAACGGCCGCCAAAATTTTTCGCAAGAGCTTATGAATTGCCAACATTGGTTTTCATGAACTGCAAACATATATATATAAACATCCTGGGGGTGTAAAATTTTATAGCAGAGGCTGTAAGGTCCAACCCTAAAACAGCCTCATACACAGGTTGGCTCCCGGACTAATTCAAAGTAGGTAGTGACATTGTCAAGAAGATGGATGATCACCCAGCTTATTCCAATTCACACAAAACGAGTTCTAAATTCAAGACACTTGCATCCAGCATGGCAGTCAAAATTGCTGAGGACCGCACAATAGATCCAGCATTACTATTCCAGAGGTTCTTAGTTGTGTCACAGATGGGAGATCTCCAGATAGGTGAAGTGATGAAATATGAACTGTGCCCATACCCAATGTCTCTTTTTGAGGCAAAAAACATCCTGCGCCAGCCAGATAAACCACAGTTGGCAGAGGCAATAAGGAATTATGCTACAACCAAATCTGACAATGCTGTCAACCAGACAGTTCCAGGAACAGATCACTATGTTCTTGACGGGGGATCACTTATTCACCGCTTAAAGTGGACAGAGGGATTCACCTACAGTTCCATTGCAAATGAATAAGCCTCATTTACAGTCAGACACTATGACAAAGCTACTGTTGTGTTTGATGGTTATGAGGCTGGGCCAAGCACAAAGGACTGTTCTCATCAACGTCGGAATAGAAACAAAAATGCCACCAAGGTTAACATTACGGAGTCAACAAAATTTGTTGGGAAAAAGGAGGACTTTCTGTCGAATGAGTCAAACAAGCAGGCAATGATACTGTTGATTGTAGAGGTGTTGCGCAAGGAAGGCTGTGAGGTGATCCAAGCAGAGGTAGATGCTGATGTTGAGATCGCAAATGCGGCTTCCAGATCTACAACCCTCATTGGAGAAGATACAGATCTCCTTCTCCTCCTGCTCTTCTATATGGTGGACACAAACTGCATTGAACTCTATTTCCGTTCTGACAAGGCAAAATCAAATGTCTACAATGTCAAAGTCCTTCAGCAGATACTTGGAAATGCAGCCTGCAGAGATATATTGTTCCTTCATGCATTAACTGGCTGTGACGCAACGTCTCGTGTCTTTGGGATTGGAAAGAAGTCAGGGTTTCAAAGAATCATCAAGAAAGAAAAGGAAATGATAGACAGCTCCAAGGTGTTCTGTAAACCACAGCAGAGTCAGGATGTTATTGAAACTGCAGGCTGCAGAGCAATGGTGGCATTGTTTAAAGCAAATCAGAACGACTCATTGGCATCGATCAGATACAACATTCTCTGCAAAAAGGTTGCAAGGGCGAAGGCATTTGTCACTCCTGAAAGACTGCCCCCGACATCCGCTGCCTGCAAGTTTCATTCTCTGCGGACCTATTACCAGGTAATGGAATGGATGGGCCTTTGTTGTGGATTGGAGCCAACGGAGTGGGGATGGAAGGTAGAAGGAGGAAAACTTGTTCCAGTGATGACAGACAAAAGCCCTGCTCCAGACATGCTACTTCAGATGATTCACTGCAACTGTTCAGGGGGGTGCAAAACACTAATGTGTTCATGTAGGAAGCATGGATTAGAATGCACCAGTGCGTGTGACATTGCCAGGACAGCAACTGTGACAATATGAGTGTTGAACCAGAGATAGAGGTGGAGGAGGAGGACGATGAAACTGGAATCTAAGACTAGAAGGCATATGGTACTTCCACATGTGTCAAAATTGTCCAATTTTTTATATGTTGCTTTCCATGTCATAGACTGGCAGAAACAATCAAAGAACATACATTTGTGCAAATATTTACTTTAAATTGTGAATGGTCTCAGGATTAGCACTGCATAAACGACCAGCAACGATCATAATACAAATATTGGTGCAAAATTAACTTTAAATTGTTAGTGGTCTGATGATTATCAGTCAATTTTTTGACGTTTTATCTGCCGGCAGCCATCTTGTTTTCTGACGTCACTGAGGGACTTTCCCATGCGTCAAAATTGTCCAACTTTTAATATGTTGTCTTCCACATCATAAACTACTAGAAATAAGCATAAAACAAAAATTTGCAATTTTTTGGGGCTCAGGCAGTATATTGACCCGTCTATCATGTCTACCACCCAAACCGATCATGAAGCATTTACATTTGTAACTACAGGTATTGCAGTGTGATCTGTCTTCCATGCACTTGGTCAGCCTCCAAAATTACTATTATGACTCACTAAATGCCTCTATTCTTGTAGGTGTAATGCCCATATGCTTGGTGTTGGCTTAATGGTTAGGGTGGTGGGCTTGGCATCCAAGAATCCTGAGTTCAAATCCCACTTGTCTGTTGAATTAATACCAGGTGGGATTGACTCTGCCTGTCATCCTTCTGAGGTTGGCAAAATTAGTGCTGGCATCTTGTGTTGGAGTGGCGACACATCCAGGATTGTGCCCAAGAGTCAAGGAGACTGCTCAGGCAGCACCAATGATCTGCACAGAGTATGGTCTCAGTGGATGGAGGGATGGATGGCCATGATAGGCCCTCCTTAATATGTGGTTATTAGTCTTCCAAATGCCATGTAGGCTGTCTTTGCTTTTGATCACTTGCAGTACTTGTTTTTATTCCTTATCAAGCAGATTTTGGAAGAGGTGGCTGAATGCAGAAGACAAGAACAGCAACAGTTCCATAATTCCATGGGACAGCAGTTTAGTCATGGGCTTTGTAAATTACAGCATGAAAATGTTGTGAAAAATATGACAATTAAGAAGATTCAGCAGATGGCAGATAATAATGAGGAGGGTAAACAAATACAGGCCTGCATGGGCACTTACTGTTGTCCAGAATCCATGATTCACAATTGGTCCTCCCATGGTAAACCCTTCTCCAGTAGGTCCTGAGGCCTGGAGCTGGAGTCGACCATTTTTAAGGGTTAGTGCGAGCCAATCATCCTGAAGTCTTCGTTTTTCTAAGGCCTGGGTCTTCCGCACTTGCTCGGCAAAAAGCACCAGTCCTTCTGGATCAAAGGTTCGCAGGTCAAAGGCCAAAACCTCTCTGAAATGGCAAGAAGAAATTAAAAAAACAAAGAAGCAGTTACAATGTTGCCCACTCAACTTCAATGACGCATGGATAGCTGTTTGTTTTTGGATATAAGTCAGTGAAAAATGTTGATGCATAAAAGATCAATTATGACATTTTGTTTCGAGAAAAAAATTAGAGGCACTTAAAGCGCCATAAAATGCTGCAGGAACATTTCCATATTCACCCTATTTAGATGCTATCACCAAGTTTCTCCATTATGATAAAGTGAGTAAAGCTCGTGGATGAGGATTTATAAAAGAACACTTACGATGTATTGGGTGGCACTTTAAATGTAAGCAGGAAAACAGGATTGGTTTCTGCATCTGGACCAATGTATAGGTGGGTAGACAGTGTTTCCAGCTGAAGGCTTATGCATTCCATTACTGGCTGAAATGGAGCGAAAGTTGAGAAGTACATTTTTGAGCTTAATCTTCAAATGAGTGAAAGATGAAAACTATACGAAATGTGAAAGGTAGAGAAATGAAATTTATTGTTTGCTTTAACTCAAAAAACTAACGAGCCTTGTATACCAGACATGACAGCAAATAGGACATTGAAGAACTACTCATATGTCCAGATACATGTTATACATCATTGTCACTTTTCCCTGTAGTTGTCCTCGGAGGATACATGGAGAAAAGTCAAAAAAACATAATAATATCCGAGGATACATTAAATTGTACGCAGTTTACAGAAACCCAGATGCTGGTGGAGGAATGCTGTTTCTCATGAGAATTTGGTCAGGGTAGTGGCCACAACTCACCGACTCTTCACGAAAGACACCATGGGATCTTGAACGTCCATTAAAAACCAGTGCCTGCAGATGGATCCTCTGGCTTAACGTCTGCACAGACGATTATGCATCGTCGCCTTGCATGCGAAATACCAGGGTGAATTTAGAGCTGGGATGAGATTCCAACCCAGGCGAGACATACCTCTAAGTTGTCCCAGCCAATCCAACAAAATTGCTCCCACCCTTCAAAATTAATTTCTGACAACTTATAAAAAGCATATTGCAATGTTCCCGACAATCTACTTCCTCAGTGGCTCAGCTGCACCCTCAACCAATGATGCTACCCCGCAGCCTTGTGCTGCACACAAAAGAAGAAAAATCTGCTTCCAGCACTATCCAGGAAGCTTTCAATACAATTGACAGCAGTACTACTTGCAGTACTCCTAGTGTTTAACTGTCGTATTTCACTGGTAGGATGTGTGTCAAATTCAAACCTTGCATGTTTTGAGGTCAGAACTGAGTAAGTGCCCAGCACGTCCATCACACAGGCATTGGAATCCACCGATCGTGTTTATGCAGATCTCCTCACATGGCATGAGATCCCGACACTCATCCACATCTGTAGGAGCACATCCATAGCTCTTAGTACTTTCTCATAGCCTATACTCATGTCAACTTATTGCTTTCATATCTAAAGTTGTTCTTCCTCGGTGCATTCTTTATTCATTCGAGTGCATTCAAAAATGGCATATTAATAACTTTTGGAATTGACTGTATGACTATATTCTTTCGAAGACGCATCATTACAAAAAAAATAAATCCAGTGACATTGTCTTTTTCACCGCAAGAATATATTGTTGATTTGTGCTTGTGTATGCCTCGATTTGCATGCCTAATTCGTTTAAATAAATGCACCATCACTGTAAAACAAGGGCTGGCAGGATGGCCTAGAGTCTCGAGGTAGGCACACACACCTCAAAGCTGTCAAGTCTGGGTTCAAATCCTGAACTGGCTATAAACTGTCATCCCAGGGTTTCACAGGCAGGGTGATTCATCAATGTATGTGCCCTCCCTTAGATGGATGTGAAACTGTCCATCCTGCCTGCTGGAATTAGTTGGTGGATGTTAAAGATCCCAAGGTGTCCCTTGCAAAGAGTATGCAAGCTCTTGCGGGTACCTGAAACAAATTACAAATTCCTACACAAACCAGCAGGTGGTGTTGCATCAGCAGGCCAGCTGTGCCTCAGCCAATGATTTGCTGTATACAAAAGAAGAACTGCACAATTGGTACATGGAAATCTAAACTATAAAAGTGAATTTGTATTTATATATATTTGGTTGTTAATTTGTTTATATATGTTTCAAAAACTACAAAAACAAATCCAACCAAATTTTGCATGTTGCCAAGAGGTACCCCAAGTATGGTTTGTCAGGGTTGCATATCTGGGGAGGGAGTTCAGGGGAGGGGGGAAGAGCCAAATTGTGTCTCTGTAAAAGTGTATCGTATAGTGCCCCCCGGTGGTAGACGGTATTACAAATCATCTCGCATTAAGAAAGTTCAAACAACTTGATAAAATGCAATATGGTGATGTTGAAATCTGAGTGAGAATAATTTGAAGTTTTCAAAATGTTTAAATAAACTCATTCTAGACGTTGGTTCAAAGCAAAGCAGAGAGCTGACTTCCAAGCTGATGGAAGATGACCTTGGACAAATTATCGAGTGAAAAGATTATAATGTTTGTGAAGTACAACATGCTGTCTTTTGATTAAATCCGTCAGCAAAGCGACAGGTACTTTTGCTATGATATGTGTATATATATATATATATATATATATATATATATATATATATATATATATACATATATATATATATACAAACATATATATATATATATATATATATATATATACACACATATACATATATATATATATATATATATATATATATATATATATATATATATATATATATATATATATATATATATATATACATATATATACATATTGTTGCGGTTGAGGAAATTCGCAAACCACCATTCAGGTCCCGTAGGTGAGATATCTCTGTAAGCACATGTGTAGTAAGCCCAAACCCGTTGTTTAGAGGGAATAAATGTGATTCATTCGGGCTGCGACCCTTTGAGAGAGTCGTTTTTCTGCTCTATCTTTATTTTGAACCAACCACGTCTCAACCGCCATCACACAACAACCACCAACCGCAACGCCGCTTCACAACAACAACAACGCCAACAGCCACGAACTTTACCTTCACAACTCGCTCCCGCAAGCATCGCATCACCGCATTCCAAACGTCGCCATGGCCATAAACCACCACAATAAACCCTCCACCACCTTCACCTCTCCTCCTTCTGCGGCCATTCCCGCACCGCTTGTGGGCACCAAGCGTCAGGCTGTCCTGGCCTCATGCGGGACGTGCGCTGGGCCGCGGGTGCAAAGTGCGGCCTTTCCGAGGAGAATTCGGATCAGGAATGATACACGCCCACTTCTGATCCGTCCAATCAGCAAGCGCGGGGCGGTTTGGCCCCGCCTCCAGGCGCGTCGGTGTAGAATCGATATATGCAAATTCGAGGATCAGGGGAGACTCACGCCCCTTTTTCTCCGTCCAATGGGCGAGCGTGGCTCCACCCCCGAGCTCGTTCTGATCCAGAAATTTGCATATGGGTTCTCCTGCCGGACTATAAAGTCCGGATAGCTCGGGTCCGAGGCAAGGAAGACGGCGGATGGCGACGAGCTCGCAGTGGAGTCGCTCGTCGCGGGACCCAAGCAAGCCAGCTATCCTCTTTCCCCAGAGCATCAACAATTCCCCCCTTTTTCCCCCCACGCTGAGATAGTGCGAAAAGGGGGGCCCCGTTCCCACCCCCACTCCAAGCAGTGCCAACGAAACCCGCGAAGGAGCACGGAGTCGGGGCGCCCCCGCGCCGCCACATTTGCGGCTCATCACAAGACACGGGTAGGATCCACCCGGTCTCGCGGCCCACAGGCCCCGTCTGCCCCCTTGTCTTTGAGGGTGGCCCTTTTCTTTTGCTTTTGAGTAAATGTGTTGTCGGTGCCATCTGTAAAGTAAAACTGTGTAAGTGTTGCCGTGTGCACGCGTAGTCGGTAGTAGATCTGCATTGTTGTGTTTCTTTTGTAGCATCTGCTTTTGGTGCATAATTGTTGTAATTGTATATGTGTGCTCTCCGTGTGCCGCGGAATAAATGTGCATTATGTTGAACTGTTTTTCCCGTTTCGCTTCATCTTTTCGTTTATTGAATCTCCATCTTGCTTCACGTAAAGGGTTGGTAGTGGGCTTAATACGCCCGATAATTAATCGGAACCGTCGAGGCCGACGATAACACCGCTCGGTTATCCCGCTAGTATGGAACGGATCGCTTAAGTGGCCCGTGTCCGGAGTCGACCTGCGGCGAGGTGCGATCGCCCAGTCTACCCTCCGCGTGGGTACTTAGGTAGGTCGAGTTTGGCGAACAAACCTATCCCACGAGGGCGGCCGATTGGCACGATCGTGGTGAGGCCGAAAGGCCCACCCGTGACTAGCTCTCGGCGTTACTCCGAGAGGGTCATGATAGAATTGTCCGTCCGGTGGGCGACGTGCCGCGATTCGAGTTACGTGGCCGCTCGCACGCCGGCGGGTGCGAATTTGCAACAATATATATACATATATATATATATATATATACATATATATACATATACACATATATATACATATACACATATATATACATATACATATACACATATATATACATATATATATATATATACATATATATACATACATATATATACATATACATACATATACATATATATACACACACATATATATACACACACATATATATATATACACACACACACATATACACACACACACACACACACACACACACACACACACACACACATATATATATATATATATATATATATATATATATATATATATATATATATATATATATATATACACACACATATATATTTTTTTTTTTTTTTTTTTTTTTTTTTTTTGTATACCTTGGTCGAGGCTCGTATGAGAGCTAACACACAACTCACAGCAAGGAGGCATGAGACAAGAGGGGCGGGAGTGGAAGGGACAAAACATTGGGGAACAGACACAGGTGAACTGTGGAAGGGGAGGGATGGGGATGGGACGGGGAACATGGCGAGGGGAAGATGGACATTAAAGGGACTTTCAGGAAGGAAAGCAGGAGAATTGAAGGAAGTGGGCTTGGGTGGATTATCGGGGTAGAAAAGATCGAGGATTTGGATGGGGGAAGATAAGAGGTGGTGGTGAACAGCTGTTTTGAAAGCCTGGAGGGAAGAATGGGAAAGAATAGAGTGAGGAAGTTTATTCCAAAGGCGGGAAAAAGAGGAATGAAAGAGTGAAGATGAGCAGTGATTCGTGATTTTGGTAGTTTTACCAGAAGGGGTTGTTGGCGGACCTTGAGCGCCCTGTGGAAATGTGGTTGGGACAAATCACAGAGAGAGCAGGGGGGCAAGGCTGGAGAGGAGTCGGTAGAAGACAGAAAGACCACCGACCAACCTGCGGTGATTGAGTGAGAGGCCCAAAGACTCAGCTTCATTGCGGGAGATGCCAATGATCTTAAAAGCCCTGGTTTCGACAGCGTGAAGTCGAGAAAGGTGGGAGGCAGGAGCACCAGCCCAGAGGGGAGAGCAGTACTCCATCAGGCTACGGACAAAAGCTTTGTAAGTGGTCAGGAGCTCAAGAGGGCCGAGGAAGGACTTTGCACGACGGAGGATTCCCAGTCGGCGACTGGCTTTGAGGCAAGGTTGGAAATGTGACTTTCCCAGGAAAGGTCATGGCAGATAGTGAGACCCAGAAGCTTGAAAGAAAAGACTTCTTCCAGAGGATTGTTGAGAAAGTTGATGCGGGGGATTTGTAAGCGGGCCTTTCGAAGAGACATAGTGAGAGTGTGAGATTTGTCTGGATTGAAAGACATGTTCCACGTGTTGGACCAGTTTGTGATTTTATCCAGATCTGCAGTGAGCGAAGAAGCTGCTGCTTGCCGGTCTGAGGGATGACAGATGGTACGGCAGAGGGTGGAGTCATCGGTAAAGAGAAATAGAGGATTTTCCAGAGAGTCCGAGAGATCATTGATGAAAACCAGAAAAAGAACAGGGCCCAGAACGCTACCTTGAGGAACTCCAGCCTGCACAGGAAGAGGGGATGAAAGAACTCCATTTAGGGCCACACGTTGACTGGGACAGGAGAGGAAGTCTGTGAGCCATGAGTGGAGATGGCCTTGAATACCATGGGAAGAGAGTTTGGTGAGTAGGGCAGGGTGCCAGACTGTGTCAAAAGCACGTGATATGTCCAGGGATGCGGCTCGGATTTCCTGTCTGGCATTGAGGACCTCCATCCATTGATGGGAGAGCAGTAGCAGCATATCTAGGGTAGAGTGACCTGGTCTGAAACCAAATTGATGATTGGAAATCAAGCCATTGGAGAAGAGGAAGGATTTCATGTCTGAAGCGATGATGGATTCCATAACCTTGCTGATGATTGGGAGAAGGCTGATTGGTCTATAGTTACAGGGATCTGTTTTTGCACCTTTTTTATGCAGGGCAGTGATGTTAGCAGATTTCCAAGCAGATGGCAGATGACCTTGGGAAAATGAGAGGGTGAATAGAACAGAGAGAGGGTGAGCAAGAGCAGAAGAGCAGGC
>NC_140967.1:34578112-34595612 GCF_056783735.1 Eptatretus burgeri
GACGGACAATCCAGTCGTGACCTTCTCAGACTAACGCCGGGAAATAGTGACGGGTGGACCTTTCGGCCTCACCACGATCGTGCCAATCGGCCCCCCGCGTGGGATAGGGTTGCTCGCCAAATTCGACCTACCTAAGTACCCACATGGAGGGTAGACCGGGCAATCGCACCTCGCCGCAGGTCGACTTCGGACACGGGCCACTTTAAGCGACCCGTTCCGTACTATCGGGATAACCGAGCGGTGTTATCGTCGGCCTCGACGGTTCGATTAATTATCGGGCGTTTTAGCCCACGACCAACCCTTTACGTGAAGTAAGATGGAGATTCAATAGAGGAAAAGACGAAGCGAAGCGGGAAAACAGTTCAACATAAAGCACATTTATTTCACGATGAACGGAAAGCACACATATACAATTACACCAAAAGCAAATGTAAAAGAAGAAGAAACACAATATTACACAAAAAGCAAATATAAAAGAGAAACACAATGCAGATCTATTACCGACTATGCGAGCACACGGCAACACTTATGCAGTTTTACTTCACAGACGGCGCCGACAACACATATACCCAAAGCAAAAGAAAAGGACCACCCTCAAGGATGAGGGGGGTAGGCGGGCCTGGGGCCGAGACCGCGTCGGGCCTACCCGTCTGATGATGAGCCGCAAGATGGCGGTGGCGCCCCGACTCCGCGGGCCTCGCTGGGACTGCCTGGTATGGGGTGGGGACGGGGCCCCCTTCTCGCACTATCTCAGCGCGGGGGAAACAGGAGGGGGTTGTTGATGCTCGGGGGATGGAGGATATCTCCCTGTCTCGGGTCCCGCGACGAGCGTCTCCCCACGACCTCGGTCGCGCCGCCGGCCTCTCCCTCCGCAGCTCCCCGACTCCGACACGAGCACCCCCTCGACCGCCTTCGCCGCCGCCACCTCTCCACAGCTCCGTCCTCTTCACTCTGACTACTACCACTTCTTCCCAGCTCCACCGACAGCTCTTAACTGCAAACTGCCTTGACTGACGAACGCAGCCGTTTATATCCCCCATGGCCTCGCTCCTTCACCTTTGACCCTTTACCTCCGACCCTTCACCTATAACTGGCTCCCCATTGGACCGAGGAAAAGTGGGCGTGAATAATTTTTGATCCATGAATTTGCATATAGCGACCACACTCCAACGTACCTGGAGGCGGGGCCAAATCGCCCCACGCTCACCGATAGGACGGAACAGAAGTGGGCGTGAGTCGTTTTTGATCCGTTTTCTTCGGAAAGGCCGGCGCTTTTGCACCCCTGCTCGGTGCGCGCCCTGCACGAGTCCAGTATCGGTGCCCACAAGTGGCGCGGGAATAGTGGTGATGCGATGGTTGCGAGGGCGAGTTGTGACGGTAAAGGTCGTGGCTGTTGTTGTGAAGCGGCGTTGCGGTTGGTGGTTGTGTGATGGCTGTTGAGACATGGTTGGTGGTGGTAGTAATGGCGGCTGGTCCAAAATAAAGATAGTAAAAGAAAAACGGCTATCCAGAAGGGTCGCAGCCCGCATGAATGACATTTATTCCCTCTAAACAACGGGTTTGGGCCTAACTACACATATACTTACAGAGATATCTCACCTAAGGGACCTGAATGGTGGTTTGCGAATTTCGTCAACCACAACACTACCCCCTCCCCTTTTTACAGACTCGTCCCGAGTCGTCAAATTTTCGTGTGCCATTATGTGTAGTTTTCCCCTAGTACATTTTACCTACGGATCCCTGAGTGCGACATTCATGGTATTCGTGTCCCCAAAATAAATAACCTGAGGGCTGAGTAACTACCTAAACAAACTCACTCACACGGACGACTTAAATAAAATTGCCGGCACTAAGACAGACATGCCGGGGGCGCACTCATATGTACAGTACATCTTAACCTTAACTTACAAATTTTACACTAAACCATGGCCCAGGATCAATGAACTCTGCGAAAAGAAAGCAGTTAGCAGGGAGCCAGGCTGCTCGCATGCAGTCTCTGACTCAAACAATGCAGGTGACAGGGAAACGTGGCTGGCTGCTCACACGCAGTCCAAGGCCTTCCCTTTTGAACTGAACGCAGTGAACCACAACGGTGCATGGGCTGCACGAACGTAGTCTCCGTGCCAGCTCAAGTGGCACACGCAATGAACACAACGAATGGATGGATGAATGGTTTGAACTGAACGCAGTGAACCACAACGGTGCATGGGCTGCACAAACGCAGTCTCCGTGCCAGCTCAAGTGGCACACACAATGAACACAACGAATGGATGGATGAATGGTTTGAACTGAACGCAAGCACGGTGCACGGGCCGCCACTGCAGGCCCGTGTTGTAGCTGCCAACAGGGCAGTTCTTGCAGCTTGCAAACTGTTGCCTTTACGATGATCCCGGCGCGCATGGAAATGAACAGGGGGGGGGGGCAAAGCAAAATTGAACGGGGCTGGTGAACGTGGGCAGTGGGCATGGCATGGCAAAGGCAGCAGGCAAACACAGCCCGCAGAAGAAGGCCGCTGCAGGCAAACCCAGCCGGCAGATGAACTGGCCGGCACAGGCCTTGAAGTACCACAGCTGCAGATGATCCGGCCGGCACAGGCCTTGCAGCAACACAACAGCTGCCGATGAAGTGGGCCGGCACAGGCCTTGAAGAAAAACAGCCAGCCGGCAGATGAAGTTGGCCAGCCTTTGCCGTTCAGTGGAGGTTGTTGGAGGGAATGCGGTGGTGCTGGCCACTCGGAAGGCGGGCTCGGACCTACCCTACGGTCTCCCTCCCAACCTATCGCCTTTGCCTGTCATTGTCTATACCCACTCCCTTAATTTGTCAAACCCCAATTTAGCCCCAACTTATTTTTTTATTTTTACTTCCCCACTATAAATCGTCCCCTAACCCCCTGTACTGTCCTTGTTCGGCTAACCTATCCTGTCACCTAGCCTACTCCCAACCCCTACGTTCCCTTCCCGGAGGGGAATAAGGGAGAGCTAGCGTCCTGTGTCGAGGCCCAACGAAGCCTCAGGATGGCCTCCCCAGAGTTCAGCGATCTATAACCAAAGTGGGTCCAGCGGCCCACAACGAGAGCGAGGGGATGGATGGTGCAGAGGGGTACACTTCCTATCTACCCTAACCATTTAACTGTTAAACTACCCCGGGGCTTTCAACAAGCGCCTCTCGCTTAAACTATTGGTTCTAACAACCCAGATTCCCGTCGCCTGTGTTGGTGTCCTCACGATTTTGGGCCTCGCCCCCCAATTTTCTCTCCGTGCCCTCACACGGTCTCATGGCTGGGACACGTGGCTCCCTTTGGCAGGCACGACCCTCTGCCGATTCTCCGACGATGGCACCCCCGGGCACTACACTGCCTCCGAGCCTACCAGCTCCCTAAACACCGGGGAGTGCCCCCCATGGCACCTCCCCTGAAACGCACACGTGGCAGGCTGGCTTCCCAGGCCCCTTTCCGAGGGTCACCCGTGCCCACAACACTGCCCACACGGCTAATGGCGCCCCGGGCCCCCGCACCAAGCAGGCGCACCCGTGCCCACTTCGCTATCCCGGCCCCCCATGGGCCCTTGGCCTACAACGGCCGACTAGCCTGGTGCCCGGGGTACCCACTCAGCCTTACTCACCTTTCGCCACCACGCTCCCAGCCTGTCAACAGGGCTCCTGCACCCCTCCAAACGGGTTTCGAGCCTACTTCCCCACCAACAACAAAACGACTTCCTTATTTGTTAATTTGACTAACCCACTAACTCACTTTATACTGACCCCGGGGTCCCTTGGGTGGGAGTCACTCCTCCCCCCAATCACTCATCGCACCATGCATTCCCCATTCGCTCCACTCACACAGACCCGCTGGCCTCACTCACTCAACAAGCACACGCTTCCACTTCACTCACCAAGTCTTCAACACACTCACCGCTGAACTCTGCCATCCTTCTAACTACATCCCCTAACTAACTCGTGCTCCCACGTCGTCTCTTATACTATAGCACGTTCCATTTAACACTACGTAGCAAAGCTACGTCCCCACTACACATCCACAAGTCTGTCACTGTCTCCAAATAATCCCATTAATCAATTTCCCAGGGGGGATTTCCTCCCTTCCTACTGGGCTCGTGAACTCGTTGCAAGGCTCTGAGAGCCTTGCGCCTCTGCGGGAGCGGCTGTTCCAGCACAGACTCCTCCGGCAAGACATATCCATGAGGGCGTAAGGTCGCCCTTGTAAGGCCTCAGGCGGTCCGCGTGGACGATCCGGGGGAGGGCTCGTAGTCCCATTTTAATTTTTAGGACCACGTCACTGACTTGCGCCAGGACGACCCCGGGGCCCTGCCAAGGTGAGGTGAGCTTCGGGCATCTGCCCTTCCTTCGCCGGGGGTTAAAGAACCAAATCTTCGTCCCCGGTGGGTATTTGCTCACCTGGCTCCGGTGGTCGTACCTGCGCTTCATCTTTATGCCCGCCTGTTGGAGCTGGTGTCGTGCGAAGGCGTGGACCTTCTCCAGGCCTTCCTCCAACCGACGGGCATAGCCCTCCCCCGGGGGCCTATCAAGCCGCTCAGGCGGTTGTCCGGTTTTGAGCGGCAAGAGGTCTCCTTCGGGGCTCCCTGCTGACGTCCTCAAAGTTAAGTTCCGGTTGTTATTTGTCCCGTTTTAACTGTTTAATTTTCTCACCTACATGTTAATGTGTGTTCCTAGTTCGGTTTTGTTTCAAAAATCGTGCTATTTTGTGAGTATTTATGTCGACGTTCTTACCTGGTGTTTGAGGCCTAGTCCTAGGCTTGAGGCCTACCGGTTCCACTCGGTGTTCGATAGTTTTTTTTTGTTTGTTTGTTTTTTCACCCCATTACCTTCAATTTCTATCCTCCCCATTACCTTCAATTTTCATCCTCCCCACTTTCCAAACATCCCCCATTCTCCCAACTAATCTTTCTCATCTCAAAAAAAAAAAAAAAAAAAAAAAAAATACCCAACAACAACAACAACAACACGCTCACCTTCTCCCGATTCTGCTACTTCTTCTTCCTCTTAACTTCCTCCTCGTCTTCCTCGATTTCTTTTTTTTTTTTTTTTTACACTTCCATGACCTAATCTGTTGAACTCTCTCATACATTAATATTAACAACAAAAACGATCTTATAATGCTTCATCTTCCTCTCTCACACATGTGGTACTCTTTACTGTTTCACAATGCACTACTCTTCTGCTATTTTAACAGACTGCTCTCATTTCGACCTCTCCTTCATTCCTTGCCTAAAAATCCAACTATTACAGCGCTTCTTCTCTCCATGCTCTGAATTCGCCTTCATTGCATCCATCAAGAATTGTGTTAAATCGCATCTCTGACCTAAAACTTTTAAAAACCACAGTTTGCCATGGATGCTCGCTTTCCATCAACCATTCTTTTTTCCAACTTCAGTGCCAACTCACCCCCCTCACCCCTCACTCTCACTCTCAAAGCAACCATCCCACTCTTCTCCCTCCAAGCCTCCCTCTCTCCTCTTTCAAAAATTCCCCCCTCACCTTTCTCCCACCTTTCATCCCCCTCACTCTTCCTTTTCGAAGTTGCCCCCCTCTCATCCACCAACCTGCCTCCCTCCACTGCCCTCTCACCTCCATCTCTTCACTCCATCTCCTCAAATCCTCAACTGCCATCTTCCTTGTCTCTTGTCCCCCCTCTCTCCCAGCACCACAGAGCCTTTTCTCCTCCTCATTCGGCCCCCTCCCCTCGCTATTCTGCAATACCCCACACTCCTTCAGCAACCCTCCTTACCTCCCCCCCCCGTCCCTCGTCCTACCCTCCCCCGCCCCCTCCACCTCCTGCACCCAAAGCCTCCTCCCCTACCTCTTCATTAAAAGTGTGGACCTCAAATATCCGGGGCCTTCGCTCAAACCTTTCAGATCTTTCCATGCAGGTTGCCACTGACAAACCAGACATTATCTGCCTAACAGAAACTTTCCTCTCCCAAGACGTGTCTGATTCCCAAGTATCTCTCCCTGGTTACTCCCTCTTACGGTATGACAGACCTGAGCCTCGTCCTGGTGGAGGTATTGCTCTCTTCATCAAAGATTCTATTCCTCACTCTCCCTGCACTGCTCTCACTCCCCCACACCCCCAGGAATACCTCTGGCTTCGGCTTCCCCTCCACTCCCACCTCATGTTTATATGTGTACTGTACCGTCCACCGAACAGTGATGACTCCATCTACACCTCACTCTCCGAAAACATGGACCATCTTCTATCTTCTCATCCAAACTCTCTCTTCCTCTTATGTGGCGACTTCAATTGTCATCACGCCAGTTGGCTAGGTGTGGGTACCTCTCTCACCTGCCATGGGACATCAGCAAAAGCTTTCTGTGACTCATTGGGACTGACTCAATCGGTCAACTTCCCGACCCGGATCTCAACCAATGGTACTCCATCTCTTCTGGATCTGATTTTGACAAATTTCCCTGACAATATCTGCTGCTCTTCCTTCGCTCCAATTGGTTCTTCTGACCACGTCCTTGTTAAAGTGGACATCTCTCTGGCTGTTATCAGAGAACCACCTCACCGCCGTCGAGTCTGGCATTTCACTCAAGCCGACTGGCAGGGTCTCCGAGCAGCCATCAAACTTACAGACTGGTCTCCTATCACTACTTTCTCAAACATCAACTCATCCTGGGAATTCTTTCAAAGAAACTTGCTCTCCCTCATGCACAGATTTATCCCCTCTCGTGTTCAGTTGTCTTACCCTTCCTCCCGCCCTTGGTTTACTGAAGCTTGTGGCGAGGCAGTTGTCCTGAAACAACTTGCCTTTGCCTCATGGAAAGCAAACCCAACTGAGGGCAATCTCAGTTCTTTCCACAAAGCTCGGAACAAGTGTGTATCTACCATCAGGAGAGCCAGAAAACAACATCTTTCTCATCTCAAGTCTGAACTCTCAAACCTCTCTCCCTCCTCAAAATCCTGGTGGCATTTAATCAAATCTGTTTCTGGTGTATGTTCCCCCTCCATCCCCTCCCTTACCTCAAATGGCCGCACTGCTGATTCCACACGTGATAAAGCTGAATGTCTAAACTCGGTGTTTGCAGCTAAATCTTGTGTCCCAAACCCATCAATATCTCTACCCACTTTACCCAGTCGCACCAAACTGTCCCTGGACTCTGTATCCTTTTCTCCTGACAAGGTGGAGAGCTTGCTTTCAAACCTCGAGTCAGATTCTGCAACCGGTCCAGACGGCATCAGCCCACGTGTCCTCAAAGCCTGCTCTTCTGCTCTTGCTCACCCTCTCTCTGTTCTATTCACCCTCTCATTTTCCCAAGGTCATCTGCCATCTGCTTGGAAATCTGCTAACATCACTGCCCTGCATAAAAAGGTGCAAAAACAGATCCCTGTAACTACAGACCAATCAGCCTTCTCCCAATCATCAGCAAGGTTATGGAATCCATCATCGCTTCAGACATGAAATCCTTCCTCTTCTCCAATGGCTTGATTTCCAATCATCAATTTGGTTTCAGACCAGGTCACTCTACCCTGGATATGCTGCTACTGCTCTCCCATCAATGGATGGAGGTCCTCAATGCCAGAGAGGAAATCCGAGCCGTATCCCTGGACATATCACGTGCTTTTGACACAGTCTGGCACCCTGCCCTACTCACCAAACTCTCTTCCCATGGTATTCAAGGCCATCTCCACTCATGGCTCGCAGACTTCCTCTCCTGTCGCAGTCAACGTGTGGCCCTAAATGGAGTTCTTTCATCCCCTCTTCCTGTGCAGGCTGGAGTTCCTCAAGGTAGCGTTCTGGGCCCTGTTCTTTTTCTGGTTTTCATCAATGATCTCTCGGACTCTCTGGAAAATCCTCTATTTCTCTTTGCCGATGACTCCACCCTCTGCCGTACCATCTGTCATCCCTCAGACCGGCAAGCAGCAGCTTCTTCGCTCACTGCAGATCTGGATAAAATCACAAACTGGTCCAACATGTGGAACATGTCTTTCAATCCAGACAAATCTCACACTCTCACTATGTCTCTTCGAAAGGACCGTTTACAAAAACCCCCCATCCACTTTCTCAACAATCCTCTGGAAGAAGTCTTTTCTTTCAAGCTTCTGGGTCTCACTATCTGCCATGACCTTTCCTGGGAAAGTCACATTTCCAACCTTGCCTCAAAAGCCAGTCGCCGACTGGGAATCCTCCGTCGTGCAAAGTCCTTCCTCGGCCCTCTTGAGCTCCTGATCACTTACAAAGCTTTTGTCCGTAGCCTGATGGAGTACTGCTCTCCCCTCTGGGCTGGTGCTCCTGCCTCCCACCTTTCTCGACTTCACGCTGTCGAAACCAGGGCTTTTAAGATCATTGGCATCTCCCGCAATGAAGCTGAGTCTTTGGGCCTCTCACTCAATCACCGCAGGTTAGTCGGTGGTCTTTCTGTCTTCTACCGATTCCTCTCCAGCCTTGCCCACCCTGCTCTCTCTGCGATTTGTCCCAACCACATTTCCACAGGACGCTCAAGGTCCGCCAACAACCCCCTTCTGGTAAAACTACCAAAATCACGAATCACTGCTCATCTTCACTCTTTCATTCCTCTTTTTTCCCGCCTTTGGAATAAACTTCCTCACTATTCTTTCCCATTCTTCCCTCCAGGCTTTCAAAACAGCTGTTCACCACCACCTCTTATCTTCCCCCATCCAAATCCTCGATCTTTTCAACCCCCGATAATCCACCCAAGCCCACTTCCTTCAATTCTCCTGCTTTCCTTCCTGAAAGTCCCTGAAATGTCCATCTTCTCCTCGCCATGTTCCCCGTCCCATCCCCATCCCTCTCCCTTCCACAGTTCACCTGTGTCTGTTCCCCAATGTTTTGTCCCTTCCACTCCCGCCCCTCTTGTCTCATGCCTCCTTGCTGTGAGTTGTGTGTTCGCTCTCATACGAGCCTCGACCAAGGTATACAAAAAAAAAAAAAAAAAAAAAAAAAAAAAAAAGGCGTCGGACCGCACAATAAATCGACGGGGCTTCTCAGCTCCCGTCCATACATCAACAGCGCTGGACTACATGCGGTAGACCCGTGCTGGGACGCGCGATAGGCCATCAGGAGGTACGGAAGGTGTTCGTCCCAGTCCTCCTGGTTAGTGGCGGTGAAGAGGGCCAACTGTTGCACCAGGGTCCTGTTGAACCTCTCCACCATGCCATCAGACTGTGGTCTCAGGGGCGTTGTCCGTGTCTTTCGAATTTCCAGGAGCCTGCACACCTCTTTTAGTAATTCACTCTCAAAATTTCGTCCCTGGTCCGTGTGCAGCTCCTGCGGAATCCCATACCGGCATGTAAATCCTTCTACAAAGGCCTTGGCCACAACCCCTGCTTCCTGGCTGGGAAGGGCAAAGGCTTCCGGCCATTTGGTGAAATAGTCCATAATTACGAGGATGTACTTATTACCCTGGCGAGTGGGGGGCAGTGGTCCCAAAATGTCCATGGCCACTCGCTCAAGGGGAGCCCCAACCTGATGTAGTTGGAGTGGGGCCCTCATCCTCTGTGGCGGTCCCTTTTTCGCAGTACAGGCGTCGCATGCTCGACACCAGTCCTGTACATCGCGCCCCATGTTAACCCAATAGAACTGCCGGTGGGCCCGAGATTTTGTTTTGGTCCTGCCCAAATGGCCGCCGGCGCGGGTACCGTGCACCTGTTTCAAAATTTGGGTCTTAAACCCATCAGGGACTATCACCAGCCAAGAAGTTTGTTCAGAAGGAATCTCCACCCACTTGCGATACAAGATGTTGTCCCTCATTTCTAGGGTCCTCCACTGAGCCCAGTATGCCTTTGTTCGCGCCCCGAATGGGGCGATTTCCTCCCCACTGGGCCTCCTGTTTTCCTGGACCCATTTGTACACTGGCCCTATCACGGGGTCTTCCCGCTGGGCCGTGCTCCATGCCAATCCACCAAATTCCTCTCCCGCGGTTAGTGGCAAAGTTGGGCCTACCACCCGGGCCGCACGGACTGGGAGTTTCGGGGAGGCGTCTGCCAATTGGTCCCTCTCCTCTTGTCTCGTGCAATAATTGCAGTTTTCCCTCAGACAGGGGCGTCGAGAGAGCGCATCGGCATTCCCATGAGCCTTACCGGCTCTATGGACCACACTGAAATCGTACTGCTGCAATTTTTCCAACCACCTTGCAATTTGGCCCTCCTTGAACCGTAAGAGCCATTGCAAGGAGGAATGGTCAGTTCGAACCAAAAATTTCCTCCCGTACAAGTACGGGTGGAAAAGGCTCACGGCAGACAGCATAGCCAATAGCTCCTTGCGAGTTACGCAATAATTTCGTTCGGGCCTACTCATGGCCCGACTGTAATACGCGATCACTCTTTCCACGCCCCCCTGTGTCTGAGACAAGACTGCTCCCAATCCTTCCTGGCTTGCATCCGTGTCCAGGGTATACATCCCGTCATCGGTGGGGTACGCTAAAACGGGTGTGGATGTCAAACACCCCTTTAATTTGAGGAAGGCCTCCTGGCACTCCTCCGTCCAATTAAATCTCAACCCCTTCTCCGTCAACCGGTGAAGGGGCCTGGCTATCTCCGCAAAGTTTGCCACGAATCGCCGGTAGTAGGAGCAAAGTCCCAAAAAGCCCCGTACCTGTTTGACAGTTGTAGGTACGGGCCACTCCTCTACCGCTGTACTTTTTCCGGGGTCGGTCTTCACCCCCTCGCGGCCTATCACGTGTCCGAGATAGGCCACCTCTGTCGCGAACAAAGTGCATTTCTCTGGGCTCAATTTCAGCCCTGCCTGCCTGAGGTGCCCAAACACCTGGTCCAAGTTGGCTATCTCCTGGGTGAATGTTTTAGCGTGTACCAGGACGTCATCCAGATACACCAGGCATGACCGCCACGGCATGCCGCCTAGTACACGCTCCATCAGTCTCTCAAAGGTGGCGGGGGCGTTACACAAACCGAACGGCATCACAGTGAACTGATACAGTCCCTTCCCTGTGGAAAATGCCGTTTTCTCCTTCCCCGTCTTATCCATCTCCACCTGCCAATACCCACTCTTGAGGTCCAAAGTTGAGAACCATTTAGAGCCTGCAACGGCGTCGAGGGTATCGTCAATTCTAGGCAGGGGATAGGAGTCTTTGAGTGTCACGTTGTTCAGCTGGCGATAGTCCACACAGAAACGCGTGGTCCCATCCTTCTTTTTAACCAGCACAACTGGTGACATCCAAGGACTTCCCGAGGGCTCGATGACACCTGCATTGAGCATATTTTCAACCTGCTCATCAGCCTCCTCTCTTTTGCTCCATGGGAGCCTTCGAGCAGGCTGACGGACAGGCCGGGCCCCATCGGTGTGGATCTGATGTTGCACCAGGCCCGTACGTCCAATATCCTCGGGTGACAAGGAGAAGATCCCGATGTGTCGGTCGACCAGCTTGTATAAGGCCTCCCGCTGGGCATCCTCCAAATCTACACTACTCCGATTTACCATCTCGCAAATGGGACCGGGCCAATTCCTAATCGAGTCTGGAGACTCCCTCTGGGGCCGGTCCAGCTCGACGTTATCGTCCCTCAGCTCTGCGACCTCTTTTACTGGGGTGCAATCTGCCACCTTCGTGCCCTTCCTGATAGTGCGTGGTTCCGTGCTAACATTTATCACCCGCACAGGCGCTATTGGCCCGTCGGTACTTACCAGGGTGCGGCCCACGACTAAGCCCGGGGTTGACGGCCCTGCCGGTAGTTCCGCCAGGCCGCAGGGGCCCTGCCACGTTGGGGGTGCTCGCCACCGGGCCGGGACCACCGCCTCGGCACCCGGGGGAATGACCACGGAGTCAGGAGCCTCCAGCTCCACCCTCTCATCCGTGCTCACGCCCCCTAACGGCAACTCCTCACCACCCAACTGCATGACCCCCCAGCCCAAGTCGATCTTACAACCACCGGCCGTCAGCACATCCAACCCTATTAGACATGGGTCGTACACCTCCGCCACCCAAACCTCTATCTTGGTTTTCACAGTGCCCAATTTAAACGACACGAAACCACGTCCTATGATAGGGGCCGTTGCCCCGGTAGCTAGCTGCAAACTATGGTTTTGCAGACGGTGGATCTCATCCCAACCGTCTACACTCGAATCAAGGACCACAGGGCTGATGATCGTGGCGCTTGCTCCTGTGTCCACAACGGCGTCTACCCCTACGCCGGCAACCTTGCACCGAATTGTTAAGCTACCTTTGCCAATTTGGCCACAACTGATGACCTGTCGCAGTTCTGAGGGCTCTTCTCCGTCTGAGTCTGCCGAACACGGCCCTACATGTTCGGCACTTCTTAGTTTCCCGGGGACTGGTGGGGGGGTGATGGTTGGGCCTGGCTATCCCTATTGACCCGGGGCGGAGTTGGTGGTCTAGGGGGCCGTGGCTCTTCTCTTCGCGGGGACTTTCCCTGCACGGGGCGTTGCACCCCCGCTGCAGGTGGTCCCTTGCGCCATAATTATAACACCTCCTCTGGTAAGGTGTTTGCCTCCGGTACGCCGAATTATACCCCCCTCCATTCCGAATTGGGGTACCCCCCGATGGCCCATCTCCCGCCCTTCCCGGGCCCGACCGCCTCTCCCCAGGTCTCCCGAACCGGCGGTCGAACATGCCCTGCACCATCCTTTCCATTCGCGCTTGGTCGCCCAGGGTTGCCCCGGCTCCCAGCGCACTGTCGTTCACAGGGTCCACCTGTCGGACTGCCACCGCGTGGCGCCCAGCCCCTCCCAATGGCGTTCTGGCTGCCTCCCAGCAGGCAGCAGTATCAGCCGCCTTCTGGAGGTTGTCCGGGCGCCATACGGTGAGCAATGCTCCGACATCGGTGCCCCCTATTGCTCGAAGGAAATGGTCCAGGGCAATCTCCTCCCGGTACTCCGGTGGCATGTTGGTGTGTGCGATCCCCACCAAGCGGCGAATGTCATGTACCAATTCTCCCAGTGATTCCTGGGGACGTCGTTTGCGCCCGTTGAGCTGAGCTTTAACAAGCTCGCTCTGCTGGTCCATGCCAAATCGGTTTTTTAGGGCCGAATGGAGATCCTCCAGGGTCGCCCCCTCACTGGGTACCGTGGTCAGGACTTCCAAAGCCACGCCACGCAGGGCCGCTGTGAGTTGTGCCACACCCTGCACCTCGTTCCAGCCATTGCCTCTGGCAACACACTGGAACTGGGCCATATATGCCCTCAAGTCCGTCTTGCCATCGTACGGGGGTAGCGGCACCCTCGGTTCTTTCGAGGTCTCCTCCCGTTCCCCAGGGACTCCGGGAGGGGTGTACCTCCCCAGTCCCAACGGTGCCTCACTCCCGCAGGGTCCGAGCCATTTGCCCGGGGGCTCTACCACCCCTGTCCGTGTCTGTCCGTGCCCCGCGTCGTCCCGCTTACTCTCCCAAGTCATTGGACTCGCACTCTGCACACCCCCCGGAACAGTCATTCTGGGTACCCCCATTAGGCCAAAAGACCCCGCGGCCTCTACCCTCCCCAAGCTTGGCATGCTCACCCCCGCATCGGGCAAGCCTCCTCCTCCGCCTTGTGACACCGGCCCCACCTGGGCACGATCCGCCTCGAGGGAGTATATCCTCTCCTCCTGTTCCCGAAGGAGGCCACCCTGCCTCTCACACCGGGCCTCCACCCTATCCGTCAGTCTCCTCTCCATTTCCTCCATTTTCCCCTTTATTACCCCATTTATTTCCTCCCCTATCGTTCCTAACGACAGTTCCCCGACTTTCTCTCTTATTTGCTCCACCTCCCCTTGTACCTGTGTCACCATCTCATTTGTCTTGGATATTTCCTCCCTCGTTGTCCTAAACTGCTCTTCTGTCTCGCCCCGGTTTTTTCCTATCTGCTCCCCCAGTTCCTCTGTCTTTTCTCCGGCTTTCCGCTCCATTTCATTAATTACCTCCTCATGTCTCTTTCTACATTCCTCCGCCACCTTCTTTAATCCTTTCTGTGTCTCCGCTTTTACCTCCTTTCGCAGGTTTTCAACTTTTTCTGTCATTTCCCGATGTCTTTTCTCACAGTCCTCCTTCACGGCTCCCAATCCCTCCTTTATTTTCCCTTGTTCTCTTTTTAATTCCTCTATCGCCGTCGTGTTCCTCCCTATTTCCTCCTTTATTTGGTCTTGTCCCTGTTTTACTTCTCCCAATCCTTTTCCTACTTTGTCTATTTTTCCCACCACCGTCTTTATTTCGTTTACCCTCTCTTGTTTACTTTCTTCCATTGCGACTCCCACTCCTTTTACTTTCTCTTTTAACCCGGTCACCTCCGCTCGTATCGTGTCGACTTCCTTTTTCATTTCGTTTTTTAGTTCTTCCAAGCTTCCTTTTAGGCTCATTCCCATGTTCTGCGTCTCACCCCGCAGCTCTTTCATTTATTCCTTCATGTTTGTTTCCATTCCGTTCATTTGCTGTGTATTCGCATCCATCTTTTCGTTCATTTGCTGTGTATTCGCATCCATCTTTTCGTTCATTTGTTGTGTATTCGCATCCATCTTTTCGTTCATTTGTTGTGTATTCGCATCCATTTTTTGTGTATTCGCATCCATCCTCGCTTTCATTTCCGCATTCATTTGTTGCGCATCCGCATTCATCTTTGCCAGCATGGTGAATAGCTGGGCCATGTCGGGTGCGCTTGGGTGAGCCGTTTCGGCAAGGATCGGGGGGTTTTGGTGGAGAGGGGGAGGGGAGGTGTCATACACCGCGGCCGCTGCCGCACCTATTTCGGGCTCTGGGTTCAGTTGGGCGAGTTCGTTTTCCTGTACAACCAACATTTCCTGCACGGGGATTTCATCCTGGACCATGGATTCTACACATTCTACATTACTATTACACATACCTAATCCACCCGGCACCCGCTCGCCTTGAGACGCCATCTTATTTCTCGTAAAGGGTTAATTTAGCTCGCTCGTAATTTGGAGGGAATCGGGGGTCGCTCCTCTCACCCCTGGACCGATTCCCGTGAATTTAGCTGGAGACAGGAGAGCCCGTTTTCCCGTTCTCCGATACCAGTGCCGCGAGGAGGGCGATGAGTTTATATCGCACGACCTGACACCAGTGTTGCGGATTCGCGCCCGCCGGCGTGCGAACGGCCACGTAACTCGAATCGCGGCACGTCGCCCACCGGACGGACAATCCAGTCGTGACCCTCTCAGACTAACGCCGGGAACTAGTCACGGGTGGACCTTTCGGCCTCACCACGATCGTGCCAATCGGCCCCCCGCGTGGGATAGGGTTGCTCGCCAAATTCGACCTACCTAAGTACCCACACGGAGGGTAGACCGGGCGATCGCACCTCGCCGCAGGTCGACTTCGGACACGGGCCACTTTAAGCGACCCGTTCCGTACTATCGGGATAACCGAGCGGTGTTATCGTCGGCCTCGACGGTTCGATTAATTATCGGGCGTTTTAGCCCACGACCAACCCTTTACGTGAAGTAAGATGGAGATTCAATAGAGGAAAAGACGAAGCGAAGCGGGAAAACAGTTCAACATAAAGCACATTTATTTCACGATGAACGGAAAGCACACATATACAATTACACCAAAAGCAAATGTAAAAGAAGAAGAAACACAATATTACACAAAAAGCAAATATAAAAGAGAAACACAATGCAGATCTATTACCGACTACGCGAGCACACGGCAACACTTATGCAGTTTTACTTCACAGACGGCGCCGACAACACATATACCCAAAGCAAAAGAAAAGGACCACCCTCAAGGATGAGGGGGGTAGGCGGGCCTGGGGCCGAGACCGCGTCGGGCCTACCCGTCTGATGATGAGCCGCAAGATGGCGGTGGCGCCCCGACTCCGCGGGCCTCGCTGGGACTGCCTGGTATGGGGTGGGGACGGGGCCCCCTTCTCGCACTATCTCAGCGCGGGGGGAAACAGGAGGGGGTTGTTGATGCTCGGGGGATGGAGGATATCTCCCTGTCTCGGGTCCCGCGACGAGCGTCTCCCCACGACCTCGGTCGCGCCGCCGGCCTCTCCCTCCGCAGCTCCCCGACTCCGACACGAGCACCCCCTCGACCGCCTTCGCCGCCGCCACCTCTCCACAGCTCCGTCCTCTTCACTCTGACTACGACCACTTCTTCCCAGCTCCACCGACAGCTCTTAACTGCGAACTGCCTTGACTGACGAACGCAGCCGTTTATATCCCCCGTGGCCTCGCTCCTTCACCTTTGACCCTTTACCTCCGACCCTTCACCTCTAACTGGCTCCCCATTGGACCAAGGAAAAGTGGGCGTGAATGCTTTTTGATCCATGAATTTGCATATAGCGACCACACTCCAACGTACCTGGAGGCGGGGCCAAATCGTCCCACGCTCACCGATAGGACGGAACAGAAGTGGGCGTGAGTCGTTTTTGATCCGTTTTCTTCGGAAAGGCCGGTGCTTTTGCACCCCTGCTCGGTGCGCGCCCTGCACGAGTCCATTATCGGTGCCCACAAGTGGCGCGGGAATAGTGGTGATGCGATGGTTGCGAGGGCGAGTTGTGACGGTAAAGGTCGTGGCTGTTGTTGTGAAGCGGCGTTGCGGTTGGTGGTTGTTGTGTGATGGCTGTTGAGACGTGGTTGGTGGTGGTAGTAATGGCGGCTGGTCCAAAATAAAGATAGTAAAAGAAAAACGGCTATCTAGAAGGGTCGCAGCTCGCATGAATGACATTTATTCCCTCTAAACAACGGGTTTGGGCCTAACTACACATATACTTACAGAGATATCTCACCGAAGGGACCTGAATGGTGGTTTGCGAATTTCGTCAACCACAACAATATATATATATATATATATATACATATATATATATATATATATATATATATATATATATATATATATATATATATATATATATATATATATATATATATAAATATATAATTATATAAATATATATATATATATATATATATATATATATATATATATATATATATACATATATATATATATATATATAGTTGCGGTATTCGCGCCCGCCGGCGTGCGGGCGGCCGCATAACTCGAATCGCGGCACGTCGCCCACCGGACGGACAATCCCGTCGTGACCCTCCAGGACTAACGCCGGGAACTAGTCACGGGTGGGCCTTTCGGCCTCACCACGATCGTGCCAATCGGCCCCCCGCGTGGGATAGGGTTGCTCGCCAAATTCGACCTACCTAAGTACCCACACGGAGGGTAGACCAGGCGATCGCACCTCGCCGCAGGTCGACTTCGGACACGGGCCACTTTAAGCGGCCCGTTCCGTACTATCAGGATAACCGAGCGGTGTTATCGTCAACCTCGACGGTTCGATTAATTATTGGGCGTATTTAGCCCACGACCAACCCTTTACGTGAAGTAAGATGGGGATTCAATTAAAGAAAAGACGAAGCGAAACGGGAGAAACAGTTCAACATAAAGCACATTTATTCCGCGGCAAACGGAAAGCACACATATACAATTACAATAATTATGCACCAAAAGCAAATGTAAAAGTAACACGACAATTCTGCATAAAAAGCAAATGCAACAAAAGAAAAACACACTGCAGATCTACTA
>NC_140967.1:34605612-34718112 GCF_056783735.1 Eptatretus burgeri
TATTGTCATTGAACAAATTTGGTTAATGTTATTAAATTATTATTTGTTCTATTTCATTTGCTTGTGTCCGTGTATCTGATGTGGTCGAGTAGAACCCTTGTGGCTCCGTCCTTTACCACCATTTCTTTCCCACGTGTGCATTGATCTCAGAGTCTCGGCTGTAAGCCTCCAAGGGAGAGCTGTTTGGCCATCCGTCCAGGTGGGGGCTAAACCCCTTGGACATGACAACTGGAGTCAGGTAGTGCGATTTTTCAAACCCTGAATGACAACTGGTGTCGGAGCGGGATTTTTCGAGCCCCCCCCCACCCCCACAACCACCATGCCATTTTGCATCGCAGTGGGATTTCTGAATCGATCGGGACTACGACATTTGGTTCCGGAGCGAGCTAAGCTTAAAAACAAAAAAGAATTGGGAATATGAACTGTTAAACGATCACCTCTCTACCATTGAGGGAGAGGGGGTTGTAGTAAACGAGGTACAAATTGCATAGTTAATTGGCGTTGGGAGAAAAGAATGCTTGGAAATTTAAGGAAAATAAATAAATAAATATATTTCTTTTCTGAGGAGACTAGATGTGTGCACGAAATGGTGGACGAGCATGAAATGGTGATGATTGTACTAGATAGTGACCCACTGGAAGGAAGCGAGCCGGGGGGGGGGGGAGAGTTGAGTGATGATGATATGGTAGGAGCCTCCCCCGTCCTAAGCATCAGTACCTCCTCCACAGTGGAGGAAAATGAGACTCAGGGAGCAGGTGTGATGACCATCCAGGCCATGTGTGAGATGTTAATTAAAATGGATGAAAGGAATAAAGAATGAATGAATGAACAAATGAAAGAATTGAAAGAGCAAATAATGAACAAAGAAATGAGATAGAAGATGAAATTGAGGAACAAATGAATAAACAAAGGAATCAAATGAAGGAAATAAATGGACACTTGGAAGGAAAAATTGAAGGGGAAATAAAAGGCATCACTGATCAAATGAATAAGTTTGAGAAGGGAATATCACAGGAACTGAGGACACAAATTGATAGAGTATGGGAAATATATTAACGATTGGAAGACGAAATTGATGAGCAAAGGAATGAAATGGGAGGATTCAACATGGAGGGCTATCCCATCTGGGTGGATGCCATAATGTTACAGCTGGTAAAGGAATGGGGATCTTGTCAGCACCAGGGTGGCAGTTTAGTGCAAAAGTTGGAAACTCATGTTACAGAACAAAAGCGGGTGTTAGTTGATAAAGGCTTATGGGAGCCACAATTGACTGGGGAAAGGATGAATGGAATGTTACAGGAGCGGCTGAACACTTGGGCCAACACCGTCAAGGGAGAGGACATACAATCAAAAGTTTGTTAGCCTCAGTGGTGATGTTGATGGTTCTGTCAAGACCATGCTTCGACTGACTGACTCGTACAAAGTTGGGTTGGACTTGCTGCACTTTGATATTGGAGATGTTGCTGAACAGGGTCTAGCAGATTTGGCAGAGCCAATGTTTGAACCATTTGCAGGACATGTAGAGAAGGAGAGTTGCAGCACCGGTAGCTTAGTGTTGGTTGAGTGGGAGGCTCATCTTGAATTGGGTCAGAGTGAGTCAAGTGCAGGCTTAGAAGAGAAACAGGTCCGCATTTGCGTCTTGGGCACCTACCGAGAACAAGGTACCAACACCGTCTGGAATGGAGCAGGCACTTTATCCATTTCCAGCAACTCTATTCTCAGTTGAAAGTTCTGCAATTTGCTCCACAAGCTTTTGCACGATGGACACTGCAATGCTCTGCGGGATTCCTCACTTCAAGTTACTCGATGAAAGGAGTTGAGTTACATGTGGAACTACCGCCACAACCGTTGTGGTTGGCTTGTGGCCATCTATATCATGTTGAATATAAAGAAAGTTCACTGTCACATTGGGTGGGCGGTTTTTCGATCTGGTTTGGCAGTGACGGACAGGGAGCTTGGCACGACAGCAGGCCCGTAGCCAGGGCTCAGTATTAAGGGGGGCATATGAACTGGATGGGGGGGCACAATTATTATATTTAATTTTTTGATAACCCGTGATACTATTGTATTCATGCAGCATTGACACATCTATACTGAGGTTGCCGTCGCATACTAACCAAATTGATCTCAGCTAGATTTAATATGTTCCGATGTTTATGGCCTAAAATTATTCGAATGCAGGAGAGCCGCAACAAACTGGCACATTCACAATGCAAATATTCAATGATTACACAATTGGCACCAATTCAGGTGCACTTATACAAGGTGTTGTGAAGAATTGGCATTAGAAAATTAATATACCAGAGATACAATGACTAAACGGGGGAGGTTGGCACCAGAATCAGTGCACTTTGAAATAAGATACAGTAGGCTATGACCTGCGATCATCACGTTAAACTATCAACAGCAAATACGACCAGCCTGAAGATACCACAAGGTCTGCATTTAAAGCAGTCAATTACACAGAGGTAAGTTTATGCACAAAGCACGAGATATGGGATATGCAAAGCACCAAACACAACATTTAACTTAAACATCAGAAGTACAAAGCAGCCGACCACGGCAGGTGCTGACCACAACCACAACCACACACGCATCACCAGCAGTCACACACACAATCTGAACTCCTCGTATAGTTTATATACCACTGTACTCACTGTCAGAAGAGCTGCAGGCGATGTGTCTCGGTGTGGAATCTTCTGAGGACCTTCTCCTTCCATTCATTCAGGCATTTACGTGTGAGGTCTCTCTCGAAGGCCAGCTGTACCAGTTGTGCCTTGCGTGCATGGCGCATGGACCGTCGATGGTCAGTGAAGACATTCCTCAATGTTGAGAATGAGTTTTCACACATGGCAGTGGACGCACCAAATGTTAGTCCAAGTCTCATAGCAGTCACTACACTTGGCATGGCTTCCAGCGTTTTGTGTTGTCCATCTCTCGTTTGGCTACTTTTCTGTCTGTGAGCGAATAAACTGCTTTGCAACCACACACTCTGTTTCACTGATGGTTGACTTTGTTAATGTCATTATGTGCTGGAGCAAGTGGGGATCCAAAAACGTGCCATTTTCAGGATTCAAGGCAGCGAGTGAACGGGCGAGTTGTGTGTTGCACTCACTGAAGCGCTGAGCGATCTCGCCAAGCACAGTGTCAATTGCGCTGTAAAAAACCCTCTGCAGTTCCGTCTTGTCATTGTCATTGTTTTGTCCTGTAGTCTCCAAAACTACAAACTGTTCCAAGTTCTTATGCATTGTGCGTCTCTGTTTTAGTGGTGCAGGTGTAGAAGTGCGAGCATCGTTGGCCTTGTTCCACTGATCAGTGAACTCATCCCTCAGAGCGGAGTTTCTTCACACACTCTGAAGCACTCGCCACCAGTTCCAACCCCGTTAGCAAGTCCATGTCCTCTGCCTGCAAGAGTCCGTTAGGGCCATCTAACAACATCAGCAGTTTTTGTACAAAGATAGCAATGAACATGAAGGCAGGCCCAGAGACTTTTCACAAAAGCCCAATAGCCTCCATCCTCATCTCTGCACCGTAGGCGCGCTCTGCATCAATCTCCGACAGTAAGGATGTGATATCCTTAAAAGATCCTGATCACAGACACGGTGGCTAAATGTCCCGTCCACCTTTGATCAAGAAGTCGTTTTAACCGCTCACCTTTATACTGTGCAGCAACAGTGGGCTTTCTGAAGAATTTATACAGGCAACAACAAACCTCGAGAAAATCAGTGACAGCTTTCTCTGCTGCCAGTGCATGGATAACTACCAGATGGAGTTGGTGATTTAAGCAGTGCACATGGGGGATTTCTCTTTCCAATATCTCTTGCAACAACTTTTGCACCCCACCGTGCTTCCCAGCCATTACCGAAGCCCCGTCGTACACCTGACTTCATATTTTTGACGTGTCAAGTCCTGTTTTTGTCAGCTCTGCAATTATTAGGTCTGTCAATGTTTTTGCATCTCCAGTGTCGGCTGTAGCTATTGTGAGTAGACGCTCTGTTGCTTCATTTGATGCCGATACAAAGCGAATGATGATTGATATGTTCTCACATTCAGTGGGGTCCCTCGTCCCATCCAACTTGATGGTAAACCACGATGTGCCTACTTCTTCCACGATAGCATCCGTCACAACATTACTCAATGTGCAGATCAGTTCATTCTGCATTTCCGGACTAGTATAGTTTGCGATTCGTGGGATATGCTTTATTATTTCAGCTAGCTCGGTGTCTTTTTTGAGCCCACTGTGCCCGTCTGACATATCTTCAAAATTATCAAGGCTCCCTCTAAAAGGTATTTGATTTTCGGCGAGAAATCCCACAACATCTATAAGAGCAGACACATAGTACCGGTTTCTATTTATCTGGTCAGCATTGAGGAGTGTGGAAATCTCCTCACCACAATCGATGCGCCTCTCATTCGCCTTCCACCTCAAAACACAAGTTCAATGTTCCTTTGAAGTTGCGTGTTTGTGAAACCCCCTGCCTTTCTCAACGGCATGTTTCCAATTCCGGTAGCCTCGCAATGTGAAAGTAGAGTCCACTGGGCCACGTGCAGTGTTAAACTTCCGACATGGATAGCAGAATGCTGCATCTGTCTGCACACTGTATTCCAGCCATTCATTAGTCTGGTGCCACGAGGACACAAACGAGCGACTTTTGTTCTGTAACAGATGGCCAGGGTACCACTGTAGAACAACTTGAGTCAGTCTCTCACTTCCAAGATCATCGGGAAGCGGCTTGACAGTCACACCCGATCCCGAGGCCGCCGCCGAACGTGGCAACTCGGCTGCCTGTGCTGGGGCTCCAGCCGCAGGGCTAACGTTGCTGGCTTGGCCAGGTTGGCCAGCTTTTGTCGGTATTTCATCGACATGATCGTCTTTTCCTCCTCCTCCTCCTCCTCCAACTCCACACACGTCTTTCATCATCATCTTCATTTTCGTCGCTTGCATTTTTTTCCTTTTCTGAGCCATTTTCGTATATCCATCATCCACGTCTTTTTCTTTTGCTGCTAGCTCACGCTCTCTGTGATTCGTCCCTCGTGACTCGCGTCACTAATCTCGTGACTCGCGACATTTGACTGTTTTATTTATTAAATGATGCATGCTTCAAAAATAGGTTTTATCTGCATAATTTCAAATGTAAGCACGATTGCAAACACATATTTTTAATTTTTATAATAAAATTACTTTTGTAAGATGGAGGGTTGACGGGTTGTGAAGGTCACGTGGTGCACGTGCACTTCATCTGTAACAATGTAAATTTATGTCTTTTCCTTAATCATATTATGACTATATTACATTTATACCTAACTTACAACCAATCAGGTAACCTGCTCAATAGGGTCTCCATATCGAATAAGCTGATTGGCTATTCCTTAAAACTAAATGATCCACGATATATATATATATATATATATATATATATATATATATATATATATATATATATATATATATATATATATATATATATATATATATATATACTGTATATATATTGTTACGTTTGAGGGGGGGGTATGCATTCAAAGGGTAATTAGGATGTTTAATTAGGGATGCCATGCTGTTCGACTGTACCAGGATCTCGATGTTATAAGTAGCAATTCAGTGGTGATAAGTTGTCTAGTAAATGTTCATTTCTTCAAGGGGGAAATGATAATTGTCATGTAATTAGATAGGGACACGGGTTAGGGTAAGGGTGTCTGTGTAAACCCTGTTAGTATTCCCTGGAGGCTTGCCGTGACGTCACAGGACAGTGCTGCGGATGGCTCCGCCCCGTGATCACGATTGGCGGAAGGCGACGGCGGAGGGCCAATAAAACGGCTCGATTGGAAATGACGAGGACTCGAGGATAAAAAGGTTCTGTTCAGGAAAAAGGTGGGAGGAAGAAGATCGGTGAGCAGGAATTGCGACCCCCTTCAAGGAGATTCACCCCTGGTGGCTAACGGTGACAGTGTCTGGAGGCAACTGGAAGAGGGTCTGGTTGGGCGACCAAGGCGGGTAGGACCTTGGCGACCCAGGAAGGCCAGAGGAGCCAGTGAGACCCCTTCCAGTGTGTTGTACGGGATGAGAGCTGATGGCTACCAGGGGGGTGGGAATCAAAGGGAGCGGGGGTGGAGAAACGTCCGGGTTGGACTAAAGCTTACCTGTGGGCATGGTTGCACCTGAGATGCCCCCATTATCTTGTGGTAACCCACCCCACGGCCATGACGGGATTCAGCCTGCATCATTAAAATGGGGACCTTGACCTAGAAATGTGATGATGACCATGGTATGAGTGATGTGAAGATGTGTGAGTCCCACTCGATCCCGCACAACTTGACATGTGCAGCAAGGGCATGATGTCCGCATAATTTTGGGGCGAGCAAATTTGAAAATTGGCTCCCCAGGTAAACGCTGGGTCTATTAGCATCCACTGGGGGACGCGGTCAAGTGTAAATATCCCATGAATAGTGTCGTTAAGGCTTAGAGTAGGAATGTAAAGTATGTGTTGTGTTTTTGTGGAACCTTTTGTTTCCCCTCCCCAGATCACTGGTAGAGTGTTTGGCAAAAGCGATGATCCAGAGGATGGAGTGCAACTTCGCTCAGTGCTCTCATGTGATAAAATAAAAAATAATTAAAAAAATGAATGATTGTTTAGGCGAGGATAAGGCCATAAGGGGGTAGTACATTAAGCAGGATAGGTAAGTTAGCTGCGGCTCGCTGCCCATTGCCCCTCCTACTTTATTTCGTTAGGTTAAATAGGTGTGAGTCAAGCCTGGTGTTGGCACAGTGGTTAGGGCAGCAGCTTGGGATCCAAAAAGTCCTGAGTTCAAGCCCCGTTGGGCCACTGAATTAATACACCAGGGGGTTGACTCAGCCTGTCATCCTTCCGAGGTCGGTGAAATGAGTACCAGTATACTGGGCCGGTGTATACCCCGGTTAAAATAGGTGTACCATATCCCTGCATCGTAAGAGGCGACCAGGGTTGCGTCAGGAAGGGCATCCGGTGTAAAACATGTGCCAAATCACTATGCGGATCAGACAGATGATCCGCTGTGGCGACCCCTAACGGGAGCAGCCGAAAGAGGAAGAAGAAGAAATAGGTGTGAGTCAGTAAGTGTTAAGGCTGGTACGGTAGCGCCTGTGATATACCTTGCAGGAGCTGCGGTACCAGAGGAGGGGGCAGTGTTACGTTTGAGGGGGGGTATGCATTCAAAGGGTAATTAGGATGTTTAATTAGGTATGCCATGCTGTTCAAGTGTACCAGGATCTCGATGTAATAAGTAGCAATTCAGTGGTGATAAGTTGTCTAGTAAATGTCCATTTCTTCAAGGGGGATATGATAATTGTCACGTAATTAGATAGGGACACGGGTTAGGGTAAGGGTGTCTGCGTAAACCCTGTTAGTATTCCCTGGAGGCTTGCCGTGATGTCACAGGACAGTGCTGCGGATGGCTCCGCCCCGTGATCACGATTGGCGGAAGGCGACGGCGGAGGGCCAATAAAACGGCTCGATTGGAAGTGACGAGGACTCGAGGATAAAAAGGTTCTGTTCGGGAAAAAGGTGGGAGGAAGAAGATCGGTAAAGAAAAACCGTTTTGGTGGAGGCTGTTGTGCTGGGAGCGTGCTGTTTTGTTGGGCTGATTCGATCCTGGATTGATCGTGTCTCATGGCCTTGGTGTGCCTCGTGCCTCACCTCGGTTGGCTCTGGGGTTCTGCTGGCTGGGAGTACGGGGTCGAACGGCGGGTGGACCTGCCTCCCTCTCCTGCTCGCAACTTGGCGCCAGAACTGGTTCCCTGGCGGCTGTGAGCGGACTTGGGCCAGGACCAGGAGGTCGACAGCACCACGGTGTCTCCTGCCCCTGACGAGCGCAACGCCAGCTCGTCCGACGCCAATCCAGGGACTGTTGCGTTTACACCACGGGCCAGCCTGACCACCAGGACCAGCTACGTTGTGTGTGTGTGTGTGTGTGTGTGTGTGTGTGTGTGTGTGTGTGTGTGTGTGTGTGTGTGTGTGTGTGTGTGTGTGTGTGTGTGTGTGTGTGTGTGTGTGTGTGTGTGTGTACCTGGCGCCTTAGAGGGTTTGAGATTTGTATATCCATTGGAATTGTTTGTGTTTTCCCCACGCCCAAACCCACACCACCATCCCGTCGAATCGCCCCGGATCCCTCCTCTTGCCGAGTCTTATTATTTCTGGTTAGAGAAATAAACATCATTAACTCAGTGAAAAGCGACTCGTGCCACCTTCCTCGTCCCGTTTGCGGTAGAGCGATTAGAACCGCCATCTTTGGGTTGTAAAGGATAAACCGCCTCCATCGTTTCGGCTCATTCTACGTTAGCGGGACTGTTCAAGTCCTGTGGACGTCACAATATATATCTTCTTCTTCTTCTTCTTTCGGCTGCTCCCGTTAGGGGTCGCCACAGCGGATCATCCGTATGATCCGCATTGTGATTTGGCACATGTTTTACACCGGATGCCCTTCCTGACGCAACCCTGGTCGCCTCTTACGACACAGGGATATGGTACACCTATTTTAACCGGGGTATACACCGGCCCAGAATACTGGTACTCATTTCGCCGACCTCAGAAGGATGACAGGCTGAGTCAACCCCCTGGTGTATTAATTCAGTGGCCCAACGGGTTTTGAACTGAGGACCTTTTGGATCCCAAGCCGCTGCCCTAACCACTGCTCCAACACCAGGCTGAGATATATATATATATATATATATATATATATATATATATATATATATATATATATATATATATATATATATATATATATATATAAAACCACCCACAACATCGACATTCGATACAAGGTCTTGGCTGCTGGCATTGGTGCTTGCGTTATTAACTTTTATCTTGTGGTCTTGGACTGTATTGTCTTGCCAATTGCTTTTGGAGATGCGCTGGGAAGCACACACTTATCTCTTGACTGTTATTCAAAGAAGGATATTATTAAAGAACAGTTAATCCAAGAAGGCCACATTATTCACCATGTTGAACATCTGGAATAAGGGTTTTAGTTCACACAGGTGAACTCTTAAACAGCAAGTTCAGAGTGGGCACTCATCCTTAAACACGAAGTTGTTCACAGGGTGCAACAGGGCATAAATGGGTGGCCTACAAGTGGGGGGGCACCAGATGCACCATGGGGGGGGGCATTGCACCCAAATGCTCCCCCCAGCGACGGGCCTGCACTACAGGAGAGAGGGGCATTGGTGCCATCTTTTGGCTGATAGTGGAGCTGTTTGCCTGTATGGTCGGTGAGCTTCGCTGTTTTGAAGCAGGTTCTGCATCTTTGGATCCATCACATGCTATCTCCATGACACAGGCTGGACAGTGTGTTTGGCACCTCTCACCCAGGTCATGCCAGATCTGAGTCTTCGAATCTCCCATCCCACCGAGGTGCAACTGTAGTGCAATTGGGTGCAGGTACCGCAAACGAGGGCATCTATGCTGGTTGAGCATGTGAGTCCAGTGGTGGTGATTCCAGAAAAGGAAGAGTCAGAACTTGAGCCGGAACCAGAACCACAGCCTTTGCTGATTCTGGAACCCAGTATTACAAAGGGACCCGATGAAAAAGATCTGATAGAGAGTTTACGCCAGGAGAACAGAGCATTGCGAACTGAACTGCAGTCGTTCAAGAGTGAAACCCAGAAGGTGATGAAAAGTCTTCAGGAGAAAGTGCGTGAGCTCGAGGCTGAGTTGGATAATGATCGCAGCTGCTGGCTGCATTGCAGATTAGTGCTCTAACCCTGCAAGCTGAATTCAATGCTCTGTGCCAGCAGCAAGCCAAACGAGCATGGCGAGGGCTCACTGGAGCTGAAAAAAAAGTGAGGGCAAGTAAACTGCGGTATGGGAAGATGAAAGAGAAACATAAAGAGTTGAACGAAGCCAAAACACATCCCAACTCACTCCAACTCTCATCGCAGGCGGCTGAGCAGATGAGCATAACAGCCTCGGGTCATGTGATGGTGTTTGCGTTAGCCATAGAGGTTGTTTGTCTGGCTATTGTCTATTGTGGATGGTGGAGGGCAGTTGCCGGTATCTATGCGTGCCTGGGAGTTATCCTCATGCTGGTTGTGGGTTGGCCGGTCGTGGCCTTATTCCGCCCTCGGCCTGGCGCACCCAAGAGATAAAGTTTTAATTGGGTCCGCTGGGCTGTGGCAATGTCTGCTTGGATTATGGCTGTGGCCACAGTTTTTCCTGGAGGAAGATACAGGCATTGGTCGGGACAGGATGAGAGAATTCTAGGATTACTAGTTCCTGGAGGAGTATACAGGCATCGACTGCGAGAGGATGTGAGAATTCTAGGTTTACCAGATCCTGTAGGGGGATACAGGCTTCTGGGGATGGCCCAGAGAACGTTGGGTTTACCAGATACTGGAGGAGGATGTAGGCATCAAACGAGACAGGATGAGAGAATTCTAGGATTACCAGATCCTGGAGGAGGATGTTGGTATCGAATGGGACAGGATGAGAACTCGAGGATTACCAGATCCCAGAGGAGGACACAGGCAGCGATCAGGAGTATATGAGAGAATTCAACCTACTAGATCCTGGAGGAGGATGTAGGCATCGATCGAGGGTGGATGAGAGAAATGTGTATATACCAGATCTCGGAGGAGGATGTAGACCTCTGGGAATGAATGAGAGAAATTTGGGTCTATCAGATCCTGGAGGGGGGGGGGTACAGGCAGAGATCCTGCTGCCTCTCACAATAATGTTTGTAGACACAGTTCTTGCAGCTGATCTGATTCTTTGACACCTCATCAAGGGTGTGCTTAAAGTCTACAATTGCACCCAATCATTAGCCAAGATGATCTACAAGATTTTGGAATGATAGACAAATTTTTAAATAAATAAATAAATTTATAGTATGGAGTCCAGAGTTTGAAAGCATTGAATTGAATTGAATGAAAGTGGATTAAAAGGGTGCGAAGAAAATTTAGAAGGGGCGGATGACACTTTGAGACCCGACCAACCTGCGACAACTTACATTTCGGGCAAAGTGCTTTGATGCTTATTCTTCCAATGTTTCAGTTTTGCGAGAAATTGGGAAATGGGTAATTTGGATGAGAGCGAGCGAGAGTGACTGTGAGAGCCACAATGGGGGAGCTTGCATGCTGCATGAGTCTGCATACGGCATGAGCTGTGTGAGCCGACATGCAGCACGGGCTGCACAGGTCTGGATGTGGCATGAGCTGACACACCTGTGTTAGGTGAAGCAGGAGCCGCATCCATGCTCTAATCTGCACTCTGTGTACTTTCTTTTTGTCTACATTTCTCCAGAATGATTGACGCACCATGTCCTGTGTATAGACTATGTTAAGACTGTGATAGTGGGCTCTGTAAGTGTTAATAATAATTACTGTTCTCTTGTGCATTTTCATTGTGATTTCTGTCCATCCATTGTAAATACATGCTCATGATTGCTCTTGCAAATACAGTAAAACTTCCTCCAATGCGGCTTCCTTGAGTACGGTTTCCAATTTACACACTGAAATAAATGCGTCAAAAACCTCCCCAACACGAGGGTGTGTTTCACATTTACCCGATTATAGCTGATATTTTCCAAAAGATTTATATTATTCTTATTCCTTGTTACTGTACTGTACTTTACTTCACTCTTCTCCACACAAGGGAGGAGTTTGTAGACTAAAAAGACCCCCCTTGTGTGGACAAGGGTTAATTCATGTTTAATTACCTTTGCATTCTGCGAAAGGTTATGTTTTGGTCGGCGTGTATTTATTTATTTATTTATTTATTTATTTGTAATCTTGTGATTCGCATAACTCAAAAAGTATTAAACCGAATTGCATGAAATTTGGTGGGATGATTGGTTATTAGCCAGGAAGCATTAGATTAGATTTTGGGATCGTTCGGGTCAAAGGTCAAGGTCAAGGTCACGAAAAGGTCAAAATCGTCTTTTTACGATAACACGGTAAATTTTTATTCAATTTGCATACAACTAACGCCAAAATGTTCAGAATTCAACGCCTCATCTTGTGATATGCAATATGACACAATGACGCCCATACTCTTGTTGCCGGTTAGGAGTCAAAGGTCAGGGGGGTCACGACCTTGAAAAATATGCGGTTTTTGTCATAACGTGGTCAATTCTTGTCCGCTTTACATGAACCCAGCACCAAAATGTTCAGAATTTAATTCCCAATTTTGTGACACAATGACGTCATAACACATGTCACCGATTGGGGTAAAATGTCGGGGTGGAGGGGGGGTCACGCCCTTGAAAAAATGTGGTTTTCGGCATAACTCAGTCAATTCTTATTCGATTTGCATGAAGCCAGCATCAAACGAGATTACCTTCTCTTGTTGAAACGTTGTATTCACCGAGCTTGCGAGTGAAGACTCGCCAATACGATGTGAGTTGATTGTTGTTTAGTCCGTAGTCCCCGAAAGTCGGCGGGGGGGGGGGGGTCATGACATTATAGATATGTGGTTTGTGTTATAAGACCATTCATATGAAACCAGTTCCGCACACTCATACCAAGAACAAAAAAGGTAGTGGCGGCGAAGGTATGCGCTCTATGAGTACCCGTTCTAGTTTATACATACGATGATACGAGTCGCCACCTGCCGTCATAGCAATCACAGTTCAAATTTACAAAAATAAAAAAGTCTGAAGTTCAAGTGGGCCATGGAGTCAGCTTTAAATCCCGACACAGAACTTCACAGGGAGTTAAAACAGAAGGCAAAGCAAGTGCCTCTAACACAATTCTTTAGGCCTACTTCAACAGCGACACCAGCACGTCAACACCACCCATCAGCAAATCATCACCCAAACCTCCAACAACCACCTCACAATAATGGGAGTTATTTTGCAATCACAGTACTGTGACGTTCACGGGACTTGAACAGTCCCGCCAACGTAGAATGAGCTGAAACGATGGAGGCGGTTTATTTATTTATAACCCAAAGATGGCGGTTCTAATCGCTCTACCGCAAACGGGACGAGGAAGGTGGCACGAGTCGCTTTTCACTGAGTTGATAACGTTTATTCCTCTAAGCAGAAATAACAAGACTCGGCAAGAAGAGGGATCCGGGGCGATTCGACGGGATGGTGTGGGATCGGGCGTGGGGAAAACACAGACAATTCCAATGAATATACAAATCTCAAACCCTCTAAGGCGCCAGGTACACACACACACACACACACACACACACACACACACACACACACACACACACACACACACACACACACACACACACACACACAAAACGTAGCTATTTCTGGTGGTCAGACTGGACCGTGGTGTGGACGCAACAGTCCTGGATTGGCGTCGGACGAGCTGGCCTTGCTCTCGTCAGGGGGGCAGGAGAAACCGCGGTGCTGTCGACCTCCTGGTCTTGGCCCAAGTCCGCTCACAGCCGCCAGGGAACCAGTTCTGGTGCCAAATTGCGAGCAGGAGAGGGAGGCAGGTCCGCCCGCCGTTTGACCCCGTACTCAGAGCCAGCAGAACCCCAGAGCCAACCGAGCTGAGGCACGAGGCTCAGGAAGGCCTCGAGACACGATGAAACCAGGGCCGAATCAGCGCAACAACAAGCACGCTCCCAGCACAACAACCTCCACCCCAAAAAAAACGGTCTTTCTGTCCCGATCTTCTTCCTCTTTCTTTTCGACCCCGAACAGAACCTTTTTATGCTCCCGTCCTCGTCACTTCCAATCGAGCTGTTTATTGGCCCTCCGCCGTCGCCTTCCGCCAATCGTGATCACGGGGCGGAGCCATCCGCAGAACTGTCCTGTGACGTCACAGCAAGCCTCCAGAGAATACTAAAAGGGGTTTACGCAGACACACTTACCCTATCCCGTGTCCCTATCTAATTACGTGACAATTATCATTTCCCCCTTGAAGAAATGGACATTTACTAGACAACTTATCACCACTGAATTGCTACTTATTACATCGAGATCCTGGGAAACTCGAACAGCATGGCATACCTAATTAAACATCCTAATTACCCTTTGAATGCATACCCCCCCCTCAAACGTAACAGTACTATTATGATACAAACACTTATTTTAATGTATATTTAATAATGCTGTACCATTCCAGACAAAGAAACATGTAAAAAAATTTTAAAAAGCGAGAAAGGCTGTTTTAGGGTCAGTTTTTTTGGGAGTCTGGAACATATCCTCAATTTCCCCATATGTTTAATCATACCTCTAATACATTCCTCCAATACAAGGTTATCCCAGAATGGATCCACATGCATTGGAGGAAGTTTTACTGTACATGGCATTGCTGATTGAATAAACCTTGTTGTGCTTGTTGAATAAATGTGCTTGTTAAACCTTTCCGGCCTGCTTGCCTTTGTCCTTTCCTCCTTTGGTCTGACACTGTGTGTAAGTTTAGTTAGATTGGATGTTTTGCCCCACTGATTGGCTCCGTGATTATGCAACAGCCGTACATGGTTCGCTCGGTCATAAATGATAAAAAAGATGGGTGGCTGTTGAGGGCATGACCCCTAATTACGCTTGCCATGCCAATGATAAGGTAATGCATAACCAAGGAGTGAAAACCCTGCTAGGTTCGGGGGCTCTAATCCGCGGCCACCAACACATTGGATCGCATGGATATCTGTGGCCGACATCCTCAGGACCTGAGGTTGGGTAGAGGTCTCAGGAGCTACCTTGTGATAATCCCAAGACCCCGGATTCCAAACAAGATGGGGAAATAGTGGTCAAAAATGTTTCCAGTTTTTTTTGAGATAAAATGTGGAAGTGTACATATAATAGAATCGTGGTGTTTGTCTCCCATTTACGGCGGCCGCTTCCCAAGTTGTGTTTGAAAAGCTGCACACGCAGGAAAAAAAAAATCAACATTCACTTTTAAAATAACAGGAGAACAGGCATGAATAATGTTGATGCCAAATTATATTTTGCAAGCAGGATATTGATTAACTTCAATTTCTCCCATCACTGTTGACAGGTACTTTTGCTTGTGAGATATAATTCATCATGGGACAAGTTAACAGAATTGTGGTGCCAGTTGATGGTGTGTTTTTGTGTATACAAACAAAGCACAAATAAATGGATCTGCGATATTTTCAAAAAGGCAAACTGTCTGCACCTGTACAGGTTTGCTCGATTTTGTTGTAGTTGTATCCAAATGGACAGCGGCATGTGTAGTGTCCAGGGTAGTTTTCACACACGATGTTTGGTCCACACAACGTTGGATCTCTGAAGCACTCGTCATCATCTATGCAGAAACCACATACTGAATTACACCAATCACCAACATATGGCATAGGCACTCCAACCAATCATCAAAATATGGAACAGGCAACCCAACTAATCACCAATATATGGTATAGGCACCAAAACCAATCACCAATAGATGGGACAGGCACCAAAATCAATCTTCAATATATGGTACAGGCACCCCAACAAATCACCAATATATGGAACAGGCACCGCCACCAATCACCAATATATGGTACAGGCACCAAAACCAATCACAAATATATGGTACAGGCACCAAAACCAATCTTCAAGAAATGGTACAGGCACCAAAACCAATCTTCAATATATGGTACAGGCACCCCAACAAATCACCAATATATGGTACAGGCACCGCCACCAATCACCAATATATGGGACAGGCACCCCACCCAATCATCAAGATATGGAAGAGGCACCCCATCCAATCATCAATATATGGTACAGGCACTCCAAGCAATCATCAATATATGGTGCAGGCACTCCAACCAATCATCAATCTATGGTACAGACACCCCAACCAATCAGCAATATATGGTACAGGCAACAATACCAATCATTAATATATGGTACAGGCACCAAAACCAATCATCAATATATGGTACAGGCACCCCAACAAATCACCAATATATGGTACAGGCACCAAAACCAATCACCAATATATGGGACAGGCACCAAAACCAATCATCAATAAATGGTACAGGCACCCCAACCAATCACCAATATATGGTCTTCTTCTTCTTCTTCTTTCGGCTGCTCCCTTGAGGGGTCGCCACAGCGGATCATCCGTATGATCCGCATCGTGATTTGGCACACGTTTTACACCGGATGCCCTTCCTGACGCAACCCTGGTCGCCTCTTACGACACAGGGATATGGTACACCTATTTTAACCAGTGGTATACACCGGCCCAGTACACTGGTACTCATTTCGCCGACCTCGGAAGGATGACAGGCTGAGTCAACCCCCTGGTGCATTAATTCAGTGGCCCGACGGGGCTTGAACTCAGGACCTTTTGGATCCCAAGCCGCTGCCCAAACCAATGCGGCAACACCAGGCTCCAATCACCAATGTATGGTACAGGCACCGCCAATCACCAATATATGGTACAGGCACCGCAACCAATCATCAACAAATGGTACAGGCACCCCAACCAATCACCAATATATGGTACAGGCACCCCAACCAATCACCAATATATGGTACAGGCACCATAACCAATCACCAAGATACGGAAGAGGCACCCCAACCAATCACCAATATATGGCACAGGCACCGCCAATCACCAATATATGGTACAGGCACCGCCAATCACCAATATATGGTACAGGCACCCCAACAAATCACCAATATATGGTACAGGCACTCCAACCAATCATCAATATATGGTACCGTCACCCCAACCAATCACCAATATATGGTACAGGCACCCCAATCACCAATATACGGTACAGGCACTCAAACCAATCACTAATATATGGTACAGGCACATCAACCAATCATCAATATATGGTACAGGCACCAAAACCAATCACCAAGATATGGTACAGGCACCCCAACCAATCATCAATATATGGTACCGTCACCCCAACAAATCACCATTAAATGGTATAGGCACCCCAACCAATCACCAATATATGGTACAGGCACCAAAACCAATCACCAAGATATGGTACAGGCACCCCAACCAATCACCAATATATGGTACAGGCACCATAACCAATCACCAAGATACGGAAGAGGCACCCCAACCAATCACCAATATATGGCACAGGCACCGCCAATCACCAATATATGGTACAGGCACCCCAACAAATCACCAATATATGGTACAGGCACTCCAACCAATCATCAATATATGGTACCGTCACCCCAACCAATCACCAATATATGGTACAGGCACCCCAATCACCAATATACGGTACAGGCACTCAAACCAATCACTAATATATGGTACAGGCACTCAAACCAATCACTAATATATGGTACAGGCACATCAACCAATCATCAATATATGGTACAGGCACCAAAACCAATCACCAAGATATGGTACAGGCACCCCAACCAATCATCAATATATGGTACCGTCACCCCAACAAATCACCATTAAATGGTATAGGCACCCCAACCAATCACCAATATATGGTACAGGCACCAAAACCAATCACCAAGATATGGTACAGGCACCAAAACCAATCACCAATATATGGTACAGGCACCAAAACCAATCACCAATATATGGTACAGGCACCAAAATGAATCATCAATATATGGAACACGCACCCTAACCAATTACCAATATATGGTACAGGCACCAAAACCAATATATGGTACAGGCACCAATCACGAATATATGGTACAGGCACCAAAACCAATCATCAATATATGATACAGGCACCCCAACAAATCACAAATAGATGGTACAGGCACCCCAACCAATCACCAATATATGGTAACAGGCACCAAAACCAATCACCAATATATGGTACAGGCACCCCAACCAACCATCAATATATGGTACAGGCACCAAAACCAATCACCAATATATGGTACAGGAACCCCAACCAATCACCAATATATGGTACAGGCACCAAAACCAATCACCAATATATGGTACAGGAACCCCAACCAAAATCAATAAATGGTACAGGCACCCCAAAACCAATCACCAATATATGGTACAGGCACCACCAATCACCAATATATGGTACAGGCACCCCAACCAATCATCAATATATGGTACAGGCACCAAAACCAATCTTCAATATGTGTTACGGGCACCCCAACCAATCACCAATATATGGGACAGGCACCCCAACCAATCACGAATATATGGTACAGGCACCCCAACCAATCACCAATATATGGTACAGGAACCCCAACCAATCACCAATATATGGTACAGGCACCAAAACCAATCATCAATATATGGTACAGGCACTCCAACCAATCATCAATCGATGGTCCAGGCACCAAAACCAATCACCAATATATGGTACAAGCACCAAAACCAATCATCAATATATGGTACAGGCACCGCAATCAATCACCAATATATGGTACAGGCACCAAACCCAATCATCAATATATGGTACAGGCACCAAAACCAATCATCAATATATGGTACAGGCACCAAAACCAATCAATATATGGTACAGGCACCAAAAGCAATCACCAATATATGGTGCAGGCACCAAAACCAATCATCAATATATGGTACAGGCACCAAAACCAATCAATATATGGTACAGGCACCCCAATCAATCACTAATATATGGTACAGGCACCAAAACCAATCATCAATATATGGTACAGGCACCCCAATAAATCACCAATATATGGTACAGGCACCAAAACCAATCACCAATATATGGTACAGGCACCAAAACCAATCACCAATATATGGTACAGGCACCCCAACCAATCATCAATATATGGTACAGGCACCCCAAATCAACAATATATGGTACAGGAACCCCAACCAATCACCAATATATGGTACAGGCACCCAACCAATCAATTTCTAGTACACGCACTAAAACGAATCATCAATATATGGTACAGGCACCCCAACCAATCATCAAAATATGGTACAGGCACCCCAACCAATCACCAATATATTGTTGCGAATTCACGCCCTCCGGCGTGCGGACGGCCACGTCGCTCGAATCGCGGCATGATGCCCAACGGACGGACAATTCTGTCGTGACCCTCTCGGACCAACGCTGGGAGCGAGTCACGGGTGGGCCTTTCGACCTCACCATAATCATGCCAATCGGCCACTTGCGAAGGATAGGGTTGTTCACCAAACTCGACCTACCTAAGTACCCACGCGGATGGTAAACCGGGCGATCGTACCTCGCCACAGGTCGACTCCGGACACGAGCCGCTTGGGCGGCCCGTTCCGTGCTATCGGGATAACCGAGCGGTGTTATCGTCGACTTGGACGGTTCAGATTAATTTCGGGGATGTTGCACCCACTACGAACCCCTGACGTGAAGCAGGATGGAGGGTCAATCGAGAAAAGACAAAGCGAAACGGGAACAGTTCAACAAGCAAGCATTTTATTCACACGCACACACAGACAAGCACGTAAGGCACGTATATACAGCCATACACAATCAAAATGCACATAAAGCAAATAAAACAAAAGTAACAATGCAGAGATACAACCGAATACGCGTACACGCGGCAACACTTAAACAGTTCTACTTTACGAGACACGGCGCCACAAGATCCATACAAAAACCCCGAAAAGAAAATGGTGACTTCCCTTTGGGTCGTCGAGTCCCTCTCCCACGTCCGTCGGCGTGGTCGCGCCCGGCCGCGACTCTGATCCGTGGTGTGGTAGGCGATTCCTCTCCGGCGTGCCTCGCGCCGGCACGTATTGGCCGCGATCTCAGCGTGGACAGAAAGGGGGGGGGAGGGAAACGATGTTGCTCGAGGTCGTGGTGTGGGGAATGGCAGACGCTACGTTCTGCCAGCGGGGTCTCGGTACCACACCACAGAACACCAGGCCAGCGGTCACCACGCAGAGGAGACGAAGAGGAAGAGCGAGCCGGAAGAGAGCAGAAGACGAAGTTCGCAAGAGCACCAAAAGTGCTCCGCCCATGTCTGACTTTTATAGCCCGGGGCTCCGCCCTTCACTCCGCCCCCGTTTACGGCTCCACCCTCCTTCGAGAGGGTTCTCGAAGAGGGGCGTTCCCTCTCCCCGACCACCTCACGCTGGTCATCCACCAATCGGCAGCGAGCTGCCCTCCGCCCTTCCTTCACACCAAGCGCGGGGAAAAATGGCGGGAAAAAACAGGCGGGAAAACCCGCGCATCCTCGCAGCTCCTTCCTTGGCGCCCTTGTTTTGCCGTTCGGAAGCGGACGTTGTGGCGAAGATGTGGTTGCGTAGATGGTGGCGGTGGCGTGGTTGTCGTGTGTAGTTTGTTTGAAATAAAAGAGAGAAAAAGAAAAACGACAAACTCAAAGCGTCGCAGCCTGGATGGATCACATAAATTCCCTCTATACAACGGGTTTGGGCTAACTGCACATGTACCTATGAAGATATCTCACCTGAGGGCCCTTTATGGTGTAACGCGAATTTCCACAGCCGTAACACTTCCCCCTCCCCTTTTTACAGACTCGTCCCGAGTCGTCAAATTCTCGTGTGCCATCATGTGTAGTTCTCCCCAGTACGTTTTACCTTCGGATTTTACCTTCTCCCCAGTACGTTTTACCTGAGTGCGACATTCATGGTATTAGTGTCCCCAAAATAAATAACCTGAGGGCTGAGTAACAAACCCTCTCACTCAGACGACTCAAATAAAATTGCCGGCGCGAGGACCAACACGCCGGGGGCGCAAAACATATTTACAGTACAACTTTACTTACAAAATTTACACCAACCATGTCCCATGATCAACGGACTCTGCAGGCAGAAAAAGTCAAAAGAAAACCGGTGCATGGTCCGCCACTGCAGGCCCGTGTTGTTGCTGCCAACAGGACAGTTCTTGCTGCTGGCATGACGATCCTGGCGCACATGGTAATGAACAGGGGGGGGGGGGGAAATCAAAACAGAACGGGGCAAAATGGACGAGGGCAGTGGGCATGGCATGGCAAAGGTGGACAGGCAAGGCATGGCAAGGCCGCTGCAGCGAACACAGCCGGCAGATGAACTGGCCGGCACAGGCCTTGCAGCAAACACAGCCGCAGTGGAGCTGACCGGCACAGGCCTTGAAGCATAACAACAGCCAGCAGACGAAGTTGGCCGGCCTCTCGCCGTGCAGTGCAGGTTGGTGGAGGGAGTGCGGTGGTGCTGGCCACTCAGAAGGTGGGCTCGGACCGACCGACTCTTTCCCTCCCACCTTTCGCCTTTGCCTGTCTCTGTCCAGACCCACTCCCCGAATTTGTCAAAAACCAATTTTGCCCCAACGTATTTTTTTGTTTTTTACTCTTCTCCACTATAAATCGTCCCCTAACCCCCTTTATCGTCCTTGTTCGGCTCACCTATCGTCCCCTCGCCTACTCCCAACCCCTACGTTCCCTTCCCGGAGGGAAATAAGGGAGAGCGAGCGTCCTGCGTCGAGGTCCAACTCAAGCCTCAATATGGCCTCCCGAGACTTCAGCGATCTTAACCCAAAGTGGGTCCAGCGGCCCACAACGAGAGCGAAGGCATGGATGGTGTGGAGGGGCACACTTCCTATCAAGCCTATCCATTTAACTTTTGAACTACCCCGGGGCTTTCAACAAGCGCCTCTCGCTTAATCTATTGGTTCCAACAACCGAGATTCCGGTCGCCTGTGTTGGTGTCCTCACAATTTCGGGCCATGCCCCCCAATTTTCTTTCCGTGCCCTCACACGGTCTCATGGCTGGGACGCGTGGCTCCCTTGGCCGAATCTCCAGCTATGGCACCCCTGGGCACTACACTGCCTCCGAGCCGACCAGCTCCCTAAACACCGAGGAGTACCCTCCATGGCGACTCCGCTGAAACGCTCACGTGGCAGGCTGGCGCCCCGAGCCCCTTCCCTAGGTGCCCGTGCCGAATGCACTGCCCATGCGGCTGACGGCACCCCGGGCCCCCGCATAATGCGGGCGCACCTGGGCCCACTACGCTATCCCGGCCCCCAATGGGCCCTTGGCCTACCACGGCTGACTAGCCCGGTGCCCGGGGTACCCACTCAGCGATACTCACCTTTCGCAGCCACGCTCCGAGCCCATCAACAGGGCTCCTGCACCCCTCCAAAACAGGTTCGAGCCTCCACTCCCACCAACAGCAAAACGACCTCCATTTTTCAATTTAACTAACCCCCTTACTCACTCTACACTGACCCGGGGGTCCCTTGGGCGGGAATCACTCGTCCCCCCAATCACTCATCGCACCATGCATTCCACATTCGCTCCACTCACACAGACCCGCTGGCCTCACTCACTCACCAAGCACATGTTTCCACTTCACACTTCACCGCTGAATCTCTGCCATCCTGCTCACTACATCCCCAAACTAACTCTTGCTCCCACGTCGTCCCTTAAACTTAAAGCACATCTTTTTAACACAACGTAACTAAGCTACGTCCCCACTACACATCCACAGTCTGTCACTGTCTCCGAATAATCCATGTAAATCCATTCCCCATCCTGAATCTCAACTAAATCCCTCCACCTAATCCATTCCACGGGCCCATGAGGACTTCCCCTGCCCCATGGAGCCGGTCTAACTTAGCTAACCCTTCCCCCTAACTCGTTCCATCCTGTGCCCAGGCAGCGGGGGGGGGGGTCTTCCACCCTTGCCCGGGAATCCTGTTCACCCGAAAGTGAGGCTTGTTTTATTATTTTTTTTTTCCACATGCGCAGCACCAGCGCGGCAACTCGCAGCAACTCACAGCCGCGCTCCTTTGGCGTGACGTCATGGCAGCTGTTTGCGTCCCTCGTCCCTCTTGGACAGCACCATCCGGCAGGGATTCACCCTCCTGCCGGATTCCAACCATACACGCAGCCATGACCTTACCCGGCCCATAAAAAAAATAAAAAACACAAGCCTCGTGTCTCGAAGGGTTCCCCACGCGAACACATGTGCTCTGCCCGTTGGAGCTTAACACACACGCCCGCATGGAGAACCCATCCGGTCCAAATCCATAATCCTGCCGAACTTTGTCTGTCGCGGGATCGGCAACATCCACCGCGGGTGTTTACGGACCGGTTTCACTCCCGCAAGCGAGCACGTGGCGGCCTCGTGCGTTGCACAGCACGGACCTCGCGCTCGCTGCTGGGCAAACCCGGCGCGGTTCCCAAAATAGCTTCGGCCACTACCCGGCCCCTGTCTCTCAATTGTCGCAGTGGTCTGTCTCCTTTCGACACATGCGCTCAAACTCCCGCGTGTCACGAGACTCCCACACCACAACATTCCACTCACCCCGGGAGACGCGGCTGCATGCTCACGCATGCCCACCGGCATCTCCCTTACGTACTGCTCTCTTACACACACCGTCTCTCTCATACGGACCCTCTCACTCACACAGGGGGTCTCACTCGAACAATGCGTGCCGGAAAGCACGCATCTCCGCACACTCGCAAACACACACGCACACACCTGCACAACCACGCTGGGGATTCGCGCTTCCACAAGGGGTTCCGGGGTCTCTATACCCCCAAGCTTCTTGTGCACCCGTTCGCAGCAGTCGCCCCCTCGACTCCGCCTGGCACGACCGAACCCACCTGGTCGTGATCAGCTTCAAGGGGGCAAACTCCCTCCCCTCGTTCCTGTAGGAGGCCATCCAGCTGCTCGCACCGGGTCACGACACATTCCCCGAGCTCCCCCTCATCGTCCTCCACTAACTGTGTGTGTGTGTGTGTGTGTGTGTGTGTGTGTGTGTGTGTGTGTGTGTGTGTGTGTGTGTGTGTGTGTGTGTGTGTGTGTGTGTGTGTGTGTGTGTGTGTGTGTGTGTGTGTGTGTGTGTGTGTGTGTGTGTGTGTGTGTGTGTGTGTGCGCGCGCGCGCGCCTTTAACCCCGTCCAATTCACCCTCTATCTCCCGTGTCTGTACATTTTCTCTCCTTGGTCCTATGTTCTGTTTCTTCCTGGTTCCATTTTCCTTCCCATTGGAGTCGTTCTTCCTCTCTGAGCCCCATTAGCTGTTCGTTCTCCCTCTGGAGTTTTTTGATCTCCGTGGACTCAAATTTTGCTCCCCCCTCGAGCTTGTTAATTTCAAACTCGTATCGTTTTTGTTTTCTCTCCCACTGTTCCTCATGCTTATCAGCCTCCGATCTCATAGTTTCTTTCAATTGGCTTAGTTCTTTTTCCTGTTTCATTCGTTGTTCGTTCATAATCTCTGCACACCTCAACCTTGCTTTCTTTTTCAATTGTTCATGTCTTTCTTTTTTAATTTCTTTCACCCCCTGTCCCTCATTCTCCAATCTCATCGTTTCTTTCAATTGGTTAACCTCAAATTCATGTTCTTGTTGTTTTATATCCCATTGTTCCTCTCGTTCTTCCCTCTCCAGTCTCGTTGTGTCCTTCAATCTCTTGATTTCTCCTTCCTGCTTCATTCCTTGCTCCTTCACTTTCTCCTCATATTCCAACTTATTCTTTTCCTTTTGTCGTTCAGTTTCAAATTCATACTCTTTCAGTTTTCTATTGCATTGTCTCTTTTGTTCCTCCTTCTGCAATCTCGTCATTTTTCTACTGACTGATTTCTTTCTCCTGTCTCATTCCTTGTTCTTTGTATTTCCTATTCCACTGTCTTCCTTGTTCCTCATTCTGCAATCTCGGTATTTCCTTCAGCTGCCTGACTTCCTTCTCCTGTGTTTCGTTCTTCCTTCATTACTCTTTCTTGCATCTCATTCTTTAATCTGGCCTTCGCTTCCAGCTGTTCAATCTGCACAGTGTGGTTCCTTAACGTTTCATTCTCTGCTGTCATTCTTTCTTCTTTCAACGTCCTCAGCTCGTCTCGTAATTCCCTCTCTTTGGCTTCGTGTTTCAGTATCTCAGAAGCTTTTTTCCATTTTTCCTCCCTTTCTTCATCCCTTTTCCCCTCCATCTCATCAAACTCCAACCTTGCTTCTTCTTTCAATTGTTCTCTATCTTCCTGTTCTCTTTTTACCTCTTCTTCTAGTCTTCTTCTGTCCCGAACGCCTTGTTCTACCGAACGCTCGAATTGCTTTATTTTCCAATCGTGTTCACATTTTTTCTCTTCCAACTGTATTTCGCTCACTCTCCCCCCTCGTTCTTTGATCCGCCTTGCTTCCTCCAATAATTTTTCCATGAGTCGTTTTACTTCCAAGTCGTGCTCCTTTTGTTTCTTTTCGAGCTCGGTTTTCCATTCTTCCTCCAATTGTTTCCGAAGCCTGCCAATGTCCGGCGTAGGCGTGCTTGACCTCGCCTGCCATGCCGACGTGGTTTGAAACGGCTGTTGGGAGCGCTCGCCTCGTGTCGCGCCATAAATAGCCGCTCGCTCCGTGATGTGCTGAGGTGCGATCGCGCCGCCATGATGTGACCCAGTTTGCAGGCAAAGTCCGTGCTCAGAGTGTGAGGGTGAGCTCCCTCGTGATTTAAAATTACAAAAAGTAGGACCATCCCGGGCCATGGATTCTAAATTATTACACACGAGTACGTGCCTGTAAAAAAAAAATGAAAAAATAATAAAATAACAATAATAAATAAATAAACCACACAGGCCGTTTCTTCGCTCTCACGTGCCCGTACGTGCTTGACCCGGAAGTTCAATATTATTCGCAGTTACGATTATTCGCAATTTATTTTTAATACCCAATTATTCAATTAGCGCCAACGTATTTTACCTTTTTGCAATGTCGTGGCAAGGAAAAAGAGAAGAGAAGAGAGAGAAAAAATTTACTTCTGGTTCGGAGCATACCAGCACTCTGATGTTACCGAAATTTATACACCGTCTAATCTGAAAACGATCATAACTTGGGCCATTCTGTTTATCTAGAAATGCGCATAAGAAATCGAGAAATTATTAGAATACACGAAGTCATCACTCTCCGGAAGCCCGTACGTTGTAACCCGTAATGGGGAACGTGGCTGTGCTTCCCTTCCCCATCGGCCACGCCCACACAACAACGTGTCTTCCCATTGGTTTGGTAAATAAATGGCCATAACTTGGGAAGCACTTGTCCGATTAATATCAAACCTTGAAAAGGCACATCCTCAGGTCCCCAGCAATATACCTGTCAAGTTTCAATGAGATCGGACCAGAGGTTATCGAGAAACAGCGGTCACACACACACACACACACACACACACACACACACACACACACACACACACACACACACACACACACACACACACACACACACACACACACACACACACACACACACTGCTGGAATTATAGATAGATATACATTTCTAATACCCCCGGCACCCGCGCGCCTTGAGACTCCATCTTATTTCTCATAAGGGATTAATTTTAAATTGCTCGTAATTTGGAGGGAACGGGGAGGGGGGTGGTGTTGCTTCACTCACCCCTAACCGATTCCCGTGAATTTAGCTTGGAGGCGGGGTGGATTCGAATCTTACTCCCGGACACCAGTGTAGCGAATTCGCGCCCGCCGGCGTGCGGACGGCCACGTAACCCGAATCACGGCACGTCGCCCACCGGACGGACAATTCTGTCGTGACCCTCTCGGACCAACGCTGGGAGCGAGTCACGGTTGGGCCTTTCGACCTCAGAACAATTGGCCACCCGCATTGGACAGGATTGTTCGCCAAACTCGACATACCTTAGTACCCACGTGGTTGGGAAACCAGGCGATCGTACCTCGCCACAGGTCGACTCCGGACACGAGCCGCTTGGGCGGCCCATTCCGTGCTATCGGGATAACCGAGCGGTGATATCGTCGACCTGGACGGTTCAGATTAATTACGGGGATGTTGCACCCACTACGAACCCCTGACGTGAAGCAGGATGGAGAGTCAATCGAGAAAAGACAAAGCGAAAAGGGAACAGTTCAACACGCAAGTATTTTATTCACACGCACACACAGACAAACACGAAAGGCAGGTTTTTACAGCCATACACAATCAAAATGCACATAAAGCAACCAAAACAAAGTAACAATGCAGAGGTACAACCGAATACACGTCCACACAGCAACACTGAAACAGTTCTACTTTACGAGACACGGCGCCACAAGATCCATACAAAAACCCCGAAAAGAAAATCGTGACTTAGCTTTGGGCCGTCGAGTCCCTCTCCCACGTCCGCCGCAACTCCAATCCCTGGCATGGAAGGCGAGTCCTCTCCGGTGTGCCTCGCGCCAGCACGTGTTGGCCGCTCGACGCCAGGGACGGGGTTTCCGGCGCTATCTTAGCGCGGATAGATAGGGGGGGGGGGAAACTATGTTGCTCGAAGTCGTGGTGTGGGGCATGGCAGACGCTCCGTCCCGCCAGCGGGGTCTCGATACCGCACCACAGAAGAGCAGGCCAGCGGCCACCACGCAGAGGAGATGAAGAGGAAGAGCGAGCCGGAAGAGAGAAAAGAAGACGAAGTCAGCAAGAGCACCAAACGCGCTCCGCCCGTGTCCGACTTTTAGAGCCCGGGGCTCCGCCCTTCACTCCGCCCCCGTTTTCAGCTCCACCCTCCTTCGAGAGGGTTCTCGAAGAGGGGCGTTCCCTCTCCCCGACCGCCTCACGCTGGTCATCCACCAATCGGCGGCGAGCTGCCCTCCCCCATCCTTCACACCAAGCACGGGGGAAAAATGGCGGGAAAAACAGGCGGGAAAACCCGCGCGTCCTCGCAGCTCCTTCCTTGGCGCCCTTGTTTCGCCGTTCGGAAGCGGACATAGTGGCGAAGATGTGGTAGCGTAGATGGTGGCGGTGGCATGGTTGTGGAGTGTAGTTTGTTTGAAATAAAAGATAGAAAAAGAAACACGACAAACTCAAAGCATCGCAGCCCGGATGGATCACAAAAATTCCCTCTATACAACGGGTTTGGGCGAACAACACATGTACCGATGAAGATCTCACCTGAGGGCCCTTTTTGGTGTAATGCGAATTTCCACAGCCATAACAATATGGAACAGGCACCCCAACCAATGATCAATACATGGTACAGGCACCAAAACCAATCATCAATATATGGTACAGGCACCCCAACCAATCATCAATATATGGGACAGGCACCCCAACCAATCACCAATAAATGGTACAGGCACCAATACCAATCATCAATATATGGTACAGGCACCAAAACCAATCAATATATGGTCCAGGCACCAAAACATGGTCCAGGCACCCCAACAAATCACCAATATATGGTACAGGCACTCCAACCAATCACTAATATATGGTACTGGCACTCCAACCAATCATCAATATATGGTACAGGCACCCCAACAAATCACCAATTTATGGAACAGGCACCATAACCAATCACCAATAAATGGTACAGCCACCCCAACCAATCATCAATAACTGGTACAGGCACCAAAACCAATCACCAATATATGGTACAGGCACTCCAACCAATCACCAATATATGGTACAGGCACCAAAACCAATCACCAATAAATGGTACAGGCACCAATACCAATCATCAATATATGGTACAGGCACCAAAACCAATCAATATATGGTCCAGGCACCAAAACATGGTCCAGGCACCCCAACAAATCACCAATATATGGTACAGGCACTCCAACCAATCACTAATATATGGTACTGGCACTCCAACCAATCATCAATATATGGTACAGGCACCCCAACAAATCACCAATTTATGGAACAGGCACCATAACCAATCACCAATAAATGGTACAGCCACCCCAACCAATCATCAATAACTGGTACAGGCACCAAAACCAATCACCAATATATGGTACAGGCACTCCAACCAATCACCAATATATGGTACAGGCACCCCAACCAATCACCAATATATGATACAGGCACCAAAACCAATCACCAATAAATGGTACAAGCACCAAAACCAATCAACAATATATGGTGCAGGCACCAAAACCAATCACCAATATATGGTCCTGCCACCCCAACCAATCACCAATATATGGTACAGGCACCAAAACCAATCACCAATATATGGTCCAGGCACCCCAACAAATCACCAATATATGGAACAGGCATGCCAACCAATCATCAATATATGGTACAGGAACCCCAACCAATCATCAATATATGGTACAGGCACCAAAACCAATCACCAATATATGGTACAGGCACCAAAACCAATCATCAATATATGGTACAGGCACGCCAACCAATCACCAATATATGGTGCAGGCACGCCAACCAATCACCAATATATGGTGCAGGCACCAAAACCAATCACCAATATATGGTACAGGCACCCCAACAAATCACCAATATATGGTACAGGCACTGCCAATATATGGTACAGGCACCCCAACCAATCAATATATGGTACAGGCACCCCAACCAATCATCAATTTATGGTACTGGCACCAACACCAATATATGGTACAGGCACCCCAACCAATCATCAATATATGGTACAGGCACCAAAACCAATCATCAATATATGGTACAGGCACCCCAAATCACCAATTTATGGAACAGGCACCAAAACCAATCACCAATATATGGTACAGGCACCGCAAATCACCAATATATGGTACAGGCACCCCAACCAATCACCAATATACGGTACAGGCACCCCAACCAATCACCAATACACGGTACAGGCACCCCAACCAATCACCAATATACGGTACAGGCACCCCAACCAATCACCAATACATGGTACAGGCACCAAAACCAATGACCAATATATGGTACAGGCACCGCAAATCACCAATATATGACACAAGCACTCCAACCAATCATCAATATATGACACAAGCACTCCAACCAATCATCAATATATGGTAGAGGAACCAAAAACAATCACCAATATATGGTACAGGCACCAAAACCAATCAAAATATGGTCCAGGCACCAAAACCAAAATATGGTACACGCACCAAAAACAATCATCAATATATGGCACAGGCACTCCAACCAATCACCAATTTATATATGGTACAGGCACCAAAACCAATCATCAATATATGGTAAGGCACCCCAACCAATCACCAATATATGGTACAGGCACCCCAACCAATCATCAATATATGGACCAGGCCCCAAAACCAAAATATGGTACACGCACCAAAACCAATCATCAATATATGGTACAGGCACCCCAAATCACCAATATATGGCACAAGCACTCCAACCAATCATCAATATATGGTACAGGCACCCCAACCAATCACCAATATATGGTACAGGCACCCCAACCAATCACCAATATATGATACAGGCACTCCAACCAATCACCAATACATGGTACAGGCACCCCAACACATCACCAATATATGGTACAGGCACCCCAACCAATCACCAATATATGGTACAGGCACCCCAACCAATCACCAATATGTGGTACAGGCACCCCAACCAATCACCAATACACGGTACAGGCACCCCAACCAATCACCAATACACGGTACAGGCACCCCAACCAATCACCAATACATGGTTCAGGCACCAAAACCCATCAACAATATATGGTACAGGCACCAAAACCAATCATCAATATATGGTAGAGGCACCAAAACCAATCACCAATATATGGTACAGGCACCCCAACCAATCACCAATATGGTACAGGCACCCCAACCAATCACCAATATATGGTACAGGCACCCCAACCAATCACCAATATATGGTACAGGCACCACAACCAATCATCAATATATGGTAGAGGCACCAAAACCAATCACCAATAAATGGTACAGGCACCAAAACCAATCATCAATATATGGTACAGGCATGCCAACCAATCACCAATATATTGTACAGGCACCAAAACCAATCAAAATATGGTCCAGGCACCAAAACCAAAATATGGTACATGCACCAAAAACAATCATCAATATATGGTACAGGCACTCCAAGCAATCACCAATTTATATATGGTACAGGCACCCCAACCAATCAATATATGGTACAGGCACCAAAACCAATCATCAACATATGGTACAGGCACCTCAACCAATCATCAACATATGGTACAGGCACCTCAACCAATCATCAATATATGGTACAGGCACCCCAACAAATCACCAATATCTGGTACAAGCACCGCCACCAATCAATATATGGTACAGGCACTGCCACCAATATATGGTACAGGCACCCCAACCAATCAATATATGGTACAGGCACCCCAACCAATCATCAATATATGGTACTGGCACCAACACCAATATATGGTACAGGCACCCCAACCAATCAATATATGGTCCAGGCCCCAAAACCAAAATATGGTACACGCACCAAAACCAATCATCAATATATGGTACAGGCACCAAAACCAATCACCAATATATGGTGCAGGCACCCCAACCAATCATCAATATCTGGTACAGGCACCAAAACCAATCACCAATATATGGTACAGGCACCGCAAATCACCAATATATGGCACAAGCACTCCAACCAATCAATCATCAATATATGGTACAGACACCCCAACCATTCATCAATATCTGGTACAGGCACCAAAACCAATCACCAATATATGGTACAGGCACCGCAAATCACCAATATATGGCACAAGCACTCCAACCAATCAATCATCAATATATGGTACAGACACCCCAACCAATCACCAATATATGGTGCAGGCACCCCAACCAATCACCAATATATGGTACAGGCACCCCAACCAATCATCAATATATGGTACTGGCACCAACACCAATATATGGTACAGGCACCCCAACCAATCAATATATGGTCCAGGCCCCAAAACCAAAATATGGTACACGCACCAAAACCAATCATCAATATATGGTACAGGCACCAAAACCAATCACCAATATATGGTGCAGGCACCCCAACCAATCATCAATATCTGGAACAGGCACCAAAACCAATCACCAATATATGGTACAGGCACCGCAAATCACCAATATATGGCACAAGCACTCCAACCAATCAATCATCAATATATGGTGCAGACACCCCAACCAATCACCAATATATGGTACAGGCACCCCAACCAATCACCAATACACGGTACAGGCACCAAAACCAATCATCAATATATGGTACAGGCACCAAAACCAATCACCAATATATGGTACAGGCACCAAAACCAATCACCAATATATGGTCCAGGCACCCCAACAAATCACCAATATATGGAACAGGCACGCCAACCAATCATCAATATATGGTACAGGCACCAAAACCAATCACCAATATATGGTACAGGCACCAAAACCAATCATCAATATATGGTACAGGCATGCCAACCAATCACCAATATATTGTACAGGCACCAAAACCAATCATCAAAATATGGTCCAGGCACCAAAACCAAAATATGGTACACGCACCAAAAACAATCATCAATATATGGTACAGGCACTCCAATCAATCACCAATATATATATATATATATATATATATATATATATATATATATATATATATATATATATATATATATATATATATATATATATATATATATATATATATATAGTACAGGCACCAAAACCAATCATCAATATATGGTAAGGCACCCCAACCAATCACCAATATATGGTACAGGCACCCCAACCAATCATCAATATATGGTACAGGCACCAAAACCAATCATCAACATATGGTACAGGCACCTCAACCAATCATCAACATATGGTACAGGCACCTCAACCAATCACCAATATATGGTACAGGCACCCCAACCAATCATCAATATATGGTACAGGCACCCCAACCAATCAAGTTATGGTGCAGGCACCAAAACCAATCATCAATATATGGTACAGGCACCCCAACCAATCACCAATATACGGTACAGGCACCCAACCAATCTTCAATATATGGTACAGGCACCATAACCAATCATCAATAGATGGTACAGGCATCCCAACCAATCATCAATATGTGGTACAGGCACCCCAAAGCACCAATATATGGTGCAGGCACTCCAACCAATCACCAATATATATATATATATATATATATATATATATATATATATATATATATATATATATATATATATATATATATATATATATAGTACAGGCACCAAAACTAATATATGGTACAGGCACCAAAACAAATCACCCAAAAATGGTACAGGCACTCCAACCAATCTTCAATATACGGAACAGGCACCCCAACCAATCATCAATATACGGTACAGGCACCCCAACCAATCATCAATATACGGTACAGGCACCTCAAACAATCACCAATATATGGTACAGGCCATTACTCACATGTTGCATCGGCACTCTACCCATCACCTTCATATAATATACAGACCCCCACTCAATCACCCATATGTGGCAGATGCACCCCAACCCATCACCAACATGTGGCACACCACACAACACAGATTCTATACAAAAACAAGGATCGACAGGGAAAACCCATCAAGCAAAATTATCAATATACTTGCATTCACCATGGAATCTTGTACTCCCAACTTTGTTCCACTGATGATTTAACTGTTTATAGTTGAACCATGTTACCATTTCTTATTGGGAGTGGAATAACTGTGAAGAATAGCATTCTACTCAGTAAATTCCAAAGATCACTCAAGAAATTCCTGTGTGGGAGCATCTCGAAAGTCTGGGGAGGAGGTTGTATGGGGAGGAGGGGGCAGTTAAATTGAAAAAAGTAAGAAGGAATGGGGAATAAAATGGAAGGCAAGCGAGTTGGAGAGAAACTGGGGAAAAGGGGAATGAATTGGGAGCAAGGGATAGGGAAATAGGGGGTCAAAAATGTTATCAGTTTTTCTTATGTAAAATGTAGAAATGTTAAAGATGATATGTGCATTTAGAGTTACTTATGTTCCAAAATTGGAGTCATGTTGCATTTACATCAGAGGTACTTTGCTGGAAAATGTCTTTTAAAATATCAGCTTTATGTTTTTTTTGTTTGTGGCCCAATTGAGCCAAACTCGAAGCACCCGCTCCCTCCAGGAGCCGTCAAGGGGGTCATGTTATTATATTTATGCCTATTTTACTCCAAGGGGTCCCAGGATTACACACCCAAAAAATGATCGCAATAGGTTCAGCCGTTTTTGCGGTACCTGGGAACAGACGGACAGACAGTGAATTATCGTAAGATGATCGATTCCACTTTATTATCCCGCCCCCCGGAGGGAGGGAGCAGGATATTGTAATCTCCGGTTTGTTGGGTAGTCAATCCAGTCGAAAAAAAAATTTTGATCTACCCTTATTATCAGTATTTGCGTCGATATGTTTGTCTGTCTGTCTGTCTATCTGTCTATCTGTCTATCTGTTGATTCGTCGATCCAGTCAAAAAAAAAAAAAAACAATAAAAAAAACGAAGTTCGTTATAGCTCAGAGACTACGAGTCAGATATACATGAAACTGGTATTGTAGGTTCATGGTATGTCTTAGTTATGTGTGAGAAAGAACCGTTGCTATGGACCCCTCTGGTGCCTAGAAACGGCCGAAAAACCTCTAAATGTGGGGGTATTTTAACGAAAAACAATCTGCAGCATTAACCCTTGAAGCTGGAATCATGAATTTTCTTGTGCTTCATCCTCAGGTCATTCACCATCGAACGGGCCCATTGCGTCAGGTTCTATTAGGTAGTCGACTACCCATGTCCGCCTACCGGCTTGTCTGTCTGTCTGTTCGCAACTTTATGGCAAAACGGCTTTAGCAAACGATGTCAAATTTAATCCACACGTGGGCAATGAAACTTGGACGACCCTATTAACTTTTGGGTCCAATTGAATCAAAGGTCAAGGTCAAGGTCACGAAAAGATCAAAATCGTTTTTCGCTCACAACTTTGTCAAAAATGATCTGATTTAATTCAAACTAAGCTTATAGTGAACCTTATTCTATTTGACACTTATAATCCTATCGATTCCTATAGTGAAAAATGCATATTTGTGAAGATCGGTAGAGTCCGAATTTTTGGGGGTCATGGTCATTGGTAAAAATTACAAATTTTCCATTAAAACTAAAACATGGTAACGAAAATACAACTTTATGGCAAGATGGCTTTAGCAAACACTATCAAATTGTATCCACAGGTGGGTAATGAACCTTGGACGACCCCATTACCTTTTGGGTCCAATTCGGTCAAAGGTCAAGGTCAGGTCACGAAAAGGTGAAAATCGTTTTTCGCTCATAACTTCGTCAATCAATGGGTGGGATTTGTTGTGCCTAGCACTTGTTTTCAAAGGTTTTAAGCCCATATAATAAATATATTAGCGAAAAACCTTTATGATAGACAATGAATGATTTAAAAGCTCATTAGAAACATGATCATTGTATTCATATGTATATTAATTGATTTGATTGGAGCTTGTGTGATTACAAATATGAGCCCCATGGACATGCATAGAAGGTCCATAGGGACATAATTGATACAGCTCCATGCTCTTATTGCAACTTAAACTAAAGGCTAACAAAATACTTATGTAGGGTGAAAGTGGGGTCTTCGATGATGAACCCACTCGCCCAGTAAGCTAAGCAAGTTGGAATGTTCGGCTAATATGCTGCGCCAGCCATTTCCTGTAATGTAAGGTGATGACACTCATTTCCTCTTGTATGCTTTTGTCACCATATATGGACTTGTTCACCAAGAAGGATCATGGGTAAAAGATCTAACCCATCCCAGAGTTGAGCAAATGAAAGCGTTTTTGTATTAGAAACGAAACACGTTTATCACATTCTCGAAGAGAGGAAGCTGCCCACACATTTACCTTGGCACGATTGCAACATATACTCGAACTGCTTACTTGTAATCAAACCACGAATGAGTGGAAGATGAATTCCCATGCTTGCACAGGTGTTCCCATGCTCGCACACAAACCATATATGGTGTTTGCTAATTAAGAGATTGAGTAACATTTAGTGATTTGTAGTTTTGCTAAGATAACATGTTCTGTTCTTTGTCCAACCCATGCCCCCCTCTTTCCCTATTTCTATGCAAATAAGTTTGCTGTAAAAAAAAAACGCTGGGCTTGTGACCAGAACTCTGAGAAGGAGGTGCACAGGGACACATCTTGGTGTTTTCTCTGCACATTTGTTTTCTTTCCACGTAAATAAATGAATTCAACTCGCACTGGGACTGGAGTTACTGAAGTGATGTTTGACTCCGCTGGAGGTTCGAGTAATTCCACAACGGTACCATACTCAAACCTGTCTCATCTGAATTTGATTCCTGACCCGATTATAAGATGTCACCCTGATGTATTGCAGGCATGATGTTGCAAAGAGCCTATAGGAGTACGCCATCATTTAGATGGGAGTTTCAGCCTTCTGTTTCATGTGCCAGTTCTCTTTTGTGGATGTTACAGATCCCACAGTACATTGTACCTTTCAAAAGAGATGGCTAATGCATGCCAGAGTCGAGGCAATTATATTCATCCTCCCAGTATAACAGAAAATAAGCACCCAGGTGCTACATACATCTGAAATTGATGAACCCGATTTAAGAGGCAAACTGACCAGTACAAGAGCGTAGGTCTAGCTCCGTGTGGTAACCCACATTGCATCGGCAGTGGAATGAGCCGTCAGTGTTTATGCAGATGTGATCACAGCTTGCCTTGCCCTCTTCACATTCATTGATATCTGAAAGAAAGAAAGAAAGAAAGAATGAAAGAAAGAAAGAAATATTTTGAAATCAGAGCATGATGAATAGTTGTAGCTACTGATGCTATCATTGCTCAGACCTTGTTTAACTGGGGGGCTTGGGGGAACAGGAAGGGGGTCAAATTCAAAATTTTAGAACCATAGAAAACAGATGAAGTGCTTGAAAAAAAATTCCACACTGCCCTATCTTCAAGGTTTCGACTTGTAAGAGACAAGCTATAAAAATACACAGCAAAAGACATATGGTCATATATTTATGACATATATACTGTAAATATGGAAGAAATTTGGATACTTCCTTCTCCATGACTTTTTCTCCCCTCAATCCTATCTCCTCCCAACTGCTTTACCATCCGATCCTCTAATTTTAGCTCCCATCTTACACCCTCTCCACTTCCCCCTCTCCGCTCCCTTCCAGAATGACTACATGGCCCATTAGGATGTACTCTGGTAATGACTGCAGAAACTAATTTGTAAGAGCATTCAGTGAAATGTCTAGTGTGAGAAGACTACACAAAGTACCAGTTAGGCAATTCTTTCCTCTCCAGCCATCCTTGCAGAGACATCTGTAGTCTGCAGAGAGGTCAATGCAACTCTCTGTGCCAATGGCATGGCAGGGTGATGGCACACACTGATTGGGAATGTCTGTAAAGAGAGGTTAGACAATATACATGATGGCTGGCAGATAATTTATAGGCAGAGGGTACTTAGTTTGAGTGTGCGAAAATTGATGAGTTGTGGTTTTTAATTAAACCACACCATTCACACAGTCACGCCAGCCTGCATGGAAGTTCAGCGTTGCTGGTGAGGGACCGGAATATTGGGTGAGACAGCCTGTGGTGAGGGTTCAAGTTGGGAGGGTGGGGGATGAAAGAGAATGTAAGAAAGAGATGTGATGGAAATTCAAAAAAAAAATTTGAAAAACAAAACTTTGGAAGAGGAAAACAAAAAAGAGGGGCAGGAATCAATTCTGAACAAAAAAAGTACACAATGTATAAAGAAAATGGCTTGATCAAATTTCAAGAAAACTCAGGATTTCAAGAGGAGAGTAACATGAGACAGAAAGGAGAGACAAGAAACACAAAGAGAAAGATGAATTACTATTGATAATAAGAATTAATGCTCCACTGAAACATGATCTCATCCTTACTATAATTCACAGACCAGTATTTGTTTGTGTGTGTATGTTTGTCGTGCTACTACTCCTGCAGTTCTGGGCCGATTCCATTCACACTTGTTAAATAGGATCAGCATGACCCCAATTGGTGCAGAGGGGTGTTTACCTTTGCTGGTGGTCTTGGAGGGGAGGGGAGGGGGGGAAGGGAAACAAATTCTCAATGTAAATGTGTATCGTGTAGTGCCGCTCCAGGTGGGAGAGAGTATTACAAGTCCCACCCTTTACAGTACAGTATTCCTGTCCCCACGTTTTCCATGCAGTGAGAGGTATTTTGGAGAGGTAATTACACATTTGAATAATGATAACAACATAACCTCCCCCCACCACCCCCACCCCGCCCCAACCTCCCCCAGAGAGAGCGGGTGCTTCGAGTATATATAAAGCTCTTTCTAACAATTGACTCATACTCACTCACTGAGACTCACTGATATAAATGCTTAGTTCAGTCTAGGTGGGGTAGAAAGCTGAAATTTCACATACTGATACAACTTGAAGCCAATATCCCAGGGGAAAAAAAAAATCACAAAACGGTCTGAAAAATTCCGTAAACAAAAATATCCGAAAAATAAAAATTGGCCTGTACAGCCTCAGTCTGCTCACTTTGGGTCATATGACAAGACAATGGAGCTTACACTGGAAATGTTTGCAAGACAATGCTAACACATGCCTCTTCTGCTTCTTATTTTATAACTTTTGCCTTATTTCGATTAAAAATTGCAATAGCTGTAAACTTCGATATTATAAAAGGAGCCGTGTCTTTCTGTTTGTCATGCTATAACTTGAGAATGGATTGAAGGATTTCAATGAAATTAATGACGGTGAATTCAGGGAACTCCCAGGAAGGTTTGTGATGCAAAAACAAACAAACAAACAAACAAAATTTTAAAAAGGAAGGTGGTTTGTGTATGGGTACTTTGGCAAACGTGGTGAAACTGCAAATGCCAACTTGTGATGCTGACTATCCCCGCACACAGGAGAGGATGCAGGATCTCCCAGGAATCATTTTTCATTCTTGCCCCATACATTAGGCATCACAGCTATGCCGAGGAAACGAAAAACCCAAATTTGAAGGAGTGCTCGAGATACAAGGAATCAGAGAGCACACAGAGATGAGGAAAGTTTGTTTTCTGGCATGGTCCATGCTTAATATGTACCCCAGACAGTTTGATCAAAAGAAAGAAGAGAGGGGACCTCCACTCTCATAGCCAGCATGTGGCTCTGAATATATTCCTTTCATCCACTCTCCCTGACAAGGCTGGAGTGCCACATGGCAGTGTTCTGGACCAAGTCCTGTTCCTACTCTTCATCAACAATCTCTCAGGCTCTCTGGAAAATCCCCTTTATCGATTTGCTGATGACTCCACCCTCTGCCGTGCGTGATATCCCTCATCCTTCAGACCGGTGGGCTGCAGCCTCTTTCCTCTCTTCAGACCTTGACAAAATCACAAGATCGTGAAACACTTGGAATACGTCTTTCAATCCTGACAAATGTATCTGTGTCTCTGTGTCTGTCTCTCTGTCTCTCACTCTCTCTTCTCTCCAAAGGACCATTTGGAAAACCCTCCCATTTACTTTCTTAACAAACCTATTGAAGAAGTTCAATGACAAACTTTTGGGTCTCACTATCAGCCATGATCTTTCTTGGCCAAACCACATTTCAAGCTTGGCCTACAAAGTTAGTCACCAACTGTGCTTCCTTCGTCGGACAATGTCTTTGCTTAACATACCTGAACTACTATCCACCTACAAGGCCTTCATCCGCAGCTTGATGGAGTACTGCTCTCCCTTCTGGGTTTATGCCCCTGCCTCACAAATCGCTCAGTTTGACACTGTGGAAATCAAGGCCTTCAAGATCATTGGAATCTACCACAACGAAGCTGAGGCTCTGGGCCTATCATTTCCCCATTGCAGCCATGTCAGTGGTCTTTGTTTTTAATTAAACCACACCTTTCACATCGTCCTGCCAGCCTGCATGGAAGTTCAGCGTTGCTGATGAGGGACCGAAATATTGGGTGAGACAGCCTCTTTCTGTCTACTGCCTCCTTTCTGGTCTTGCACCCTGTTGTCTCTCCAAAGTCCCCCCTCCCCCACAGGTTTCTACAGGACTCACACAGACCACCAGCAATCCGCTTCTGGTGAAACATCCTAAATCGAGAATCACAACTCACATCCACTCATTTGTTCCTCTTTTTTTCCCCGTCTGTGGAACCAACTTCCACATTCTCTTCAATCTCATTGTTCCCTCCGGGTCTTCAAGACAGGTGTTGACCACCATCTCAGATCATCCCCTATCCAAAACCATGATCTTTTCTACCTCTGTTATCCCCCCACCCCCTCCCAAATTTCCAGTCTTTACTTCCTGAGGGTTTGCTTCTGTTTCTATCTTGTATACCCTATGTGTCCTCCCCTACCTCTCATTCCCACACCCATTATTCGACCAAGTCTCCTCTATTTTGCCCTTCAACCCTGCTGTTGGAAATTCCCCTTCTCTTTAATGTTCTTATTGTTCTGTTGTGTCCTGATTTGTTCAGTGTTCTCAGTCTTCCACAAGCCTCGACTCTGGATACAAAAAAATATAACCACTGGATATATTGCTTATCTTGGCCCTGGTCTAATGTTGTCACTCAAATTTGGTAGCATTCTGACTGGTGGGTCTGGAGAAGAACATTTTTGAATAAATTTACTAAGTCGGCCATTTTGACCTACTTGAAGTCATATGACCGGAATGAGCTTTGCAATTCCTCTTACCAGTCAGGAGAGGAACATTACTGCCAAATTTCAGTCAGATCGGCCCAGCAGTTTGACCGGAGAAGTCATAAAAGAAGACGGATGGACAGTGCGCGATGACAATACCTTATCTGGAATTTAAATTCTCGATCAGCTAAAAATAAACATTTTTATTGTCACATTGGCATATTTTGATGATCATGTTTTATTTCAAAAAACAAGATCGAATTCTATTTTACAATATTTGGTGTGACCACCTTTTTCATGTGAAACAGTCAATCTCCGTTTTATCAACGCTTTCCAGAAATTACTGGAGAAATCCCAATGGGAGGTTGTTCCATGCATTCAGCAATATTTCCCATCATTTGTCTTTCCAGTCTAGTTGTTTTTTAATTGTTTCATTCCTGTCCATTTTGAAGGTCACTTACGGATATTGACTGTTTTATATGAAAAAGGTGGTCACCCCAAATATTGTAATTTCATTCATTAATATTTTAAAATAGAATTCATTTTTGTTTCTTTAATGAAACATGATCATTAAAACACCATTTATTTATAATTAAAAAATATGCCAATGTAGTAATAAAAATATCTTCAAGGTGGCTGAAGACTTTTGCACGGCACTGTACGTGTATGTGTATTTATGAGACCCGCACATACACACTCTGTGCCCATTTCAAATCCAACGGTTATCATTCAAAAGTGGAGAACTTCAATATTTTTTGTGAAAATAATAACAATGATACACCTGAATGACGAAGGATTTGATCCCATGAGGGAATGCTACAAATAATCATTAAATTGGTCACAATAAGGTTCATTTGTGCTCGTTAATCTTTCCCTCCATTACCTTGCACACAATTATAAAAAAAATTTTAATTCAAATCTTTGGGCCTGCATCAGCCAAGAGGAGGATATTATAATATAACAAAAATAAAAATAAAAATTATATTCACACATGTCAAGGTACATGAAAGAAATTACAAAGAGCATCTATTTCATTACTTTGTCTCCAGAAATCGAGGCTCATGAAGAAGCTGACAGAGGGCAATAGGATCACAACAGAGGATCAAAATGGGAATATCACTTTCACATCACAGACAGGTCACTGGTCACTCTTTCTTCTACCACATCCTTTATAGTCTTGCACTCTCTGCCCTTCCCATGCTCTGTCTCCCCCAGGTTTCTGCAAGGTGCACGTGATCTGCCATTAATCCCTTTATGGTGAAACTTCCAAAATCCAAGCTCACTGCTCACCTCCACTCATTTGTTCCTCTTTTCTCTCGCCGGTTGAACCAACCAACCTCTTTTTACCTCTCGCTCCCTTGCTCTCCTGTTTGATTTTTTGTTGTTGTTCCATTTCTGCTTTTCCCCAGTTTTCCCTTACACTTCCATGAATAAGAGTTTTCACTTGTATCCAGCTTGTTTACCCCCTGCATCATCCTCCCCACTTGCTCTTACCCTCCCCCTATAAAAAACAGGAAGACAAAGACATTGCACATAGTGGATAATTGACAGAAAGGAATAGGATGGGAGATATAGTGGAAGAGATCACAGATGGGAATGAGGAAAGCATGAGGTCATGATGGGCAGCACTCTTGATGGACTGGAGGGAGGGGCAGGAGATCATAGCTGAATGACAGAGGATATAATAGATTCAAGGAAGTTTGATGCAGGAAGAGCCCATCAGCCCCATCATGCCCACGCATTTCTGACAATGTCCATGTACCCCTCTATCCTCTATACTTCAAGGAACCTAAAATCTATATCCAGTTTGAACCGTTTTACAATTTCAGGTGCATCTACCCCTCCAAGGAGACCATTCCATGCATCAACTACTCTCTGAAGGAAAGATCCATGCGTTAAAGTCATCTCTCCTATTTCGATCTGTTCTCTCTTGACTCATTAATCTCCTTTTCTTTACTCTCAAGCTATGGCCCCTGGTCCTATCACTGCCTATTCTGCTGAAAAACCTTTCGGCACTTATTATGTGCATACCCTTCACGTTCCTAAACATCTCTATCAGATGCACTCGTAATTTCCTCTTTGGTAATGAGTAAAGTCCCATCGTCTTCAGCGGATCCTCATAGCCGAGTCCAACTAGTCATGGAATCAATCGAGTTGCTCTACACGAGGCCCTCTCTTTAGCAGCTATCTCCTCCCTCAGATGTAGTGACTAAAACAGAACACAATTTTCCAGATTTGGCCTCACTAAATTACAATACAGTGTTAACACCACCTCTTTTAATTTATAATTTAATCCCCTACGATTACAGTACAACCAAAAACCCCATTAGCTTTACCGATTGCTACCTGACACTGTTGTCTGCTTATCTATCCATTCATCCATCCATCCAATGAGACCATACTCTGTGCAGAGCATTGGTGCTGCCTAAGCAGTCTTCTTGGCTATTGGGCACAATCCTGGATGGGTTGCCACTGACACTGCTTATCCCCTGAATCTATTACCATTACCAGCAGATACCCAATCAGGATGGGTATGGGGGACGGGACGGATCACAATACTCGGTTACAGTAGTTTATTTGGATGTTTTGCGCAGCATTCAACAGCTCAGTTCATATTGGTGGTGTGTCTGGGTGCCCATGGTAGTGTTTGAGTCCGATTGCTTTAGGTTGTTGGCCTTGACACAAAGTGCCGGATGAGTAACAATAACGATTTGACATTCATCGTTTCTACATTACCCCCATCAACAGATGAACAACATGGCAGGATAAAAGTCGTAAATGCTGAGTTGAACAAACGTCCTGAACTCATGGACTTAGTTAAGTAAAGCACGTCGTCCCAGACGACGTGCTTTACCGTCAGTTTGCCGCCGAACGCTGCTGATTGTGATGTCATAGATTCCCTCTTTGAAAATTCTATCTATATTCGATTTTTTTGAATCCGCTATCACCTGCGTAAATACATGGAACACATAATGTGAAGATTTCGGAAGTATGAACTGAATATATTCGGAGAAAAGTGTGTTAGAAGTTTCAGGCTTACGCCCATTATATTATGATGTCACACAACAGCATACACATGCACTCGAACATGAGGGGAGTGGGACATAAAAGAGGGACAGGGGGTCAAGTAGGTGTAGAATTGAAGGTTCTTTGGTTGCCATTTTCCAATTCACTCTGCAGTTCTCACATTTTTTTAATCTAACTATGGATTCTCCCAACCAGAAAATTTTATCTCATTACAAATGCAATTTTGAACCATTTTTCCTCTTTCAGGTGCAATTGACTAAATATAGTCATATTTTCAGATAACGTCTGCAAAATTTAATGTTTAACAGCACAACGCAGAGATAGCGGGACAAGGAAAGAGAGTAAGAGATAGACATAGACAGCGAAACGGGGAGTATAAAAGCAATGCTTACTCAGATATCTTGGGTAAAAATAATTCTGCAAAATATAACAAGGTTAATAATCAACAAAATTCTCACAAAGTACATGAGCAAACATTGTGAAAAAGTAAATGAAAAATGAGTCAAATGTCAATCTTCCACTTTGATAGCATGGAGTACTTTACAAAGTTGATATTCCCATGAATCACAGGTTAATGATCCCTAAGTTTAAACCTACAACACAATGCTATATGTTAGGATAACAACCACATGTCCACCATATATTGATTAACACTTTGAATCCTGAGCTCCTTGGACTTTCGGCTCCCCCACCCTGGACTACCTGGAGAAAAATCCGGCCACTCGGGTATATGGAGGCTTGAATAGCGGCTGGTAAAATGGCCGTTAGGTTTCAAAAGGTTAATAACTGCACACTGTACACTACCTACAGAAAGTCTACACCCCCTTTTGAAATTGTCACCTTTTGTTGCCTTAAATCAGTCTTTTTCCTCTTATATTTACACATCATAACAACTTCCAATTGAAAAACAAATTCTCCAAATTTCAGAAAATTAATGAAAAATACAAAACTGGAATATCGCGGTTGGAAAAGTGTCCACCTGCCAGAGTTAATACTTGGTGGGAGGACCTTGAACAGCAATTACAGCTACGAGTCTTTTGGGATCGGTCTCTACCAACTTTGCACACTTTGATTGGACAATATTTTTCCATTCTTCTGCACAAAACTGTTCAAGCTCAGTCAGGTTGTGTGGGAGGGTGTTGATGGACAGCAATCTTCAAATCATGTCACAGATTTTCGATTGGATTTAGGTTGGGGCTCTGACTGGGCCACTCAAGGACATTTATCTTTTTGTTCCTTAGCCACTCCAGTGTAGCTTTAGCTGTGTGTTTCAGGTCGTTGTCATGCTGAAGGTTGAAATTCCATCCCAATTTCAGCTTTCTTGCAGAGGGCAGCAAGTTTTCCTCTAGGATTTTTCTGCATTTTGCTCCATCTATTTTCACTTCTATCCTGTCAAGTACCCCAATCCCTGATGATGAGAAACATCCCCATAACATGATGCTGCTACCACGATGCTTCACAGTAGGGATGGTGTTCTTTGGGTGATGTGCTGTGTTGGGTTTGTGCGAAACGTAACGTTTTGCATTTAGGCCAAAAAGTTCCATCTCGGTTTCATCAGACCACAAAACTTTTTGCCACATGGCTTCAGAATCTCCAGAGTGTTGTTTTGCATAACTCAAATGGACTCAAGGTGGGCTTTTTTGAATAATGGCTTCCTTCTTGCCACCCTACCATACAGTCCAGACTTGTGGAGTGCTTGGGATATTGTTGTCACATCCACACAGTGACCAGTCTGGCATAAAGGCCTGTAGCTCTTTCAAAGTTGCCATTGGCCTCTTGGTGGCCTCTCTGATCAGTCTCTTCCTTACTTGGTCATCCAGTTTGGAGGGACGGCCTGATCCAGGCAGGGTCTTGGTGGTACTATACACCTTCCACTTCGTAATGATTGTCTTGACTGTGCTCCAAGGGATATTCAAAGCCTTCGAAATATTTTTTACCCATCCCCTGATCTGTGCCTTTCAATAACTTTATCCCGGAGCTCTTTTGAAAGCTCCTTGGTGCTCATTGTTGAGTCTTTGTTGTGAAATGCACTACCCAGCAGTGGAAGCCTACAGGAACAGCTGATCTTCTTCTGAAATAATCAGAATCACGACAATTTAACACAGGTGGAGGCCAATTAACTTAGTGTGTGATATGTGATTGGTTACACCTGAGCTTATTTACAATTATAATGGGTGTGGACACTGATCCAAACAAGATATTCAAGTTTTGTATTTTCAATTAATTTTCTGAAATTTGTGGAATTTGTTTTTCATTTGTAAGTTGTGGGTTACGAAGTGCAAATAAATGTGGAAAAAGTCTGATTTTAGGCAATTTAATTCCTGACTATAAGGCAACAAAAGGTGAACATTTTGAAAGGGGGTGTAGACTTTCTATAGGCACTGTGTATTCATGTGGTTGTGAGGAATTTGAAATCTTCGATATATTTTTTGAGTCCATAACAGTTAATCATTCCAAACTGGCTGGCTTGAGATTTTTCGGGTCTTGAGTTTGAGCCCCTGTCGTGCCGTTCAAATAACACCAGGTGGGTTGACTCAGCCCGTCATCCTTCCGAGGTCAGCAAAATGAGTACCAGCTTACTGGTAGCAGAATCATTACATCAGCAACACAGCCCCTCTTCCAGAAAAATGATGCAACTTGCAGCCACAGGATGTGCAAGCTCAGCAGATTTTTAGGACGTGTGTTGATGTCATCTGGGCCATTTGCAGCATCAAAGCCGAGGGTTGCCAGAAACTTCTCCACCTTCTCAGGTGAAAAAGACATTCCAGAAGCAGTTGGGTATGACTGGGTCGGGTGGGTGCAGGGAAAGAGGGGTTGGGGACGCAAGATTTGGAAGCAAACACAGAATTGAGGAAACCGGCCTTATCACAAGCAGAGTCGGTTGTGGTGCCATTTGAAGTGAGGGAAGGGATGGAAGAGGAGTATCGTCAAGAGACAGACTTGACAAGGTGCCACCAGGAATTTGATGCAGGAGACAAATTTGAAAGTTCATTCTTGAGTTTGGCCAGATGTTGTTTTCTGCCTCTCCTGAGAGAGAACACACTTAATGTGGGCTTTGTGGAATGATCTAAGGTTGCCTTGGGTCAGTTTTGCCTTCCAGGAAAAGAAGGCAAGTTGTTTCATGGGAAACCCCTCACGACAGAACTCAGTGTGCCATGGGAGGGAGGATGGGTGTGATAACTGTAGATGAGATGGCATGAATCTGTGCCAAGAGAGAACAGGTTTTTGTGGAAGAATTCACAGGCAGCATTATCATCATGGGCCATGGATATAGAAAACCAGTCCTGAAGCGAGATTGCTGCTTGCAGTCTTTGTCAGTCTGAGTGAACTGCCAGACTCAACAGCACTGAGGCAGCTCCCTAAAAATAGGCAGAGAGATGATCACTCTCACAAACACTTGATCAAATGAACCAATTGAAGCATAGGAACAGCAGGAGACGTTTGCAGGAAATTTGGTCATTACCAAGTCCAGATAGAAATTTGCCATTCGTTCAGGTCAGAAAGTTCACAGGTTGTCTGTCCCATGGAGTCACAGAAGTTATTGGCCATGGCTGGTGAGAGAGTTACCAACATCCAGTCAATTTGCATGGTGACAGTTGAAATTGTCACATTTGAGGAAGAGAGAGAGTTGGGATGACTGGTTAAAAGTTTGTCCATGTTGTCTGAGAGATGTAGATGGAGTCATCATTGTTTGGAGAATGGTACAACACACAGACAAGATGTGGGATTGGAGGGGAAGTCGTAGCCAAAAGTACTCCTGGGGGTTGGGAGGTGTATGGTCAGAAAAAGGGCAGTGAGAAATTGAGTTCTTGATGTAAAGTGCAACTCTGCCTTTCAAAATCAAATCGGAGAGGACAAAAGCCAGAGAGAGACATGAAGGAGTCATGGACATCCTGTGGGAGCAAGAATTCTGGTAAACAGATGATGTCCTGCTTATCATCAGTGGGGTGGATTGAGAGATCCGTCAGGTTGGAGTGGAGGCCTCGGATGTTGGAGGTCCACACAGGGACAGGGAAGGAGGCATTGTTAGCAGAGTGCAGGATGTGGAGATGGGCTGGGGGAGTGTGGATAGGATGTGGGGCAATGGGCGAGCTGAGAAAGGGTAGGGGTGTGGGAACCTGGGAAAGGTGGGCAGGGGGGAAACTGTGAGGTGTGGTGTAGAGCAGAACTTATGAGAGGTGGGGTATATCAGAGATGACGAGGGGGAGGGAACTGACGTGGAGGGGTTTGACACCGTTAATGGCTGTGAAAAGAGAGTAGTTGATGGCCATGAGTATGCAACCTTTGCACACTAGACTTCTTTATGGTTGAGATGACACTCATATGCAGGCAACCTCTGCAGACGACAGACTGCATGTGATTGTGAGAAAAACAAGCCTGTGCAAGTTGGGAAGGTTCATTTCAAAATTTTTTGCACTGTCCCAATTTTTTTTGGGGGGGATGACACATTTTGGTAATATGCACAGAGGCTGAAACCCTAATTCTATCCAAGTTCCTCCTGATGATTCCATCTTTGCTCTTTCCTTCTTCGGGTTCCTTCTTGGTCTTCCGTTTCATGGAAAAGAAAGGGCCTTTTCTTAATGTGATGATTAATCATGATTATTCCATCTGTTTACATTCTTTGCAAGATTTTGATGTTAATATGCTGGATATAGCACTTTATAAAGGTCTGTAATGTGTTTGTGGTTTTTTTTTTTTTAACAATAAAATACAACGTTTATATTATGTGAAAAAAAACAACTGATGAAATACATCATGAAAAAATAATACCATAGTTTGTTCAACTTTACGTTGGAACAGTATTCATTTCCTTACCGTTTCTGGGTCATTCTCAAAGTACTCCCTTGACTCTTCAAGATTGCACACTTCCTCGACACACTCTCTTTCTAGATTGCCCTTTTTCAACTCCTCAAAGGCATTATAGGCCCGGCGTGTCCGATCTAAAAACTGGACAGCTTTTTCCACAGAAAGAACTGTCAGAGGCAAAGGAGGTACAAAGGAGAGTGATCAGCATCTAGTGTCTTTGGGGATATTTCCTCTTTAAATCCACATTCCATAAGGCCCATGGAGTAGATGGCGAAGGGAAAATTTTAAGGCAATATTCAAAGCAACATTGTTCCAGTGGGTATGAACAATAGATGCTGGTCAGGAGCATCATCTTTGGCAAATACTCAGATGGGAACTCCAAACAAGAAAATCTAGAGCAACTCCAAATTATGGGGGTTGCGGAGGATGCATGAAGCAGTGTGTGCAAAAGGTTTGTACATGAAATTGGCATAGCCATTGTTGATGCAGCAGCAACAACGATGACAATGACAACAAATAACAGCCATTGGTGATGAATGTATGAAAAAGTCAATATTTCCCCCATTCCCCATGTGCGAAGCAAAAAGTGGGATTTTTTCTGGGATACCTTATCGAGGCTCATATGAGAACTAACACACAACATACATCAAGGGGGGGGAGCAATGAGAAAAGAGGGATGGGAGTGGGAAGGACAAAACAGTGCGGAAGTGACATTAAGAGATCGATGGAAGGGACAGGGATGGGACGGGGAACATTGGGTATACAAGATGCACTTTACAGGGACTTTCAGGAAGGAAAGCAAGGAATTTGAAGGAGGTGGGTTTTGGGTGGATTAACGGGGGTAGAAAATATCGAGGATTTGGATGGGGGACGATAAGAGGTGCTGGTGAACAGCCGTTTTGAAGACCTGGAGGGAAGAATGGGATTGAACAGAGTAAGGGAGTTTATTCCAAAGGCGGGACAAAAGAGGAATAAGAGTGAAGATGAGTAGTGATTCTTGATTTTGGTAGTTTTACCAGAAGGGGGTTTTTCACGGACCTTGAGGAAACATGGTGGGGACACATCGCAGACACAGTGGGGGGGGGGGGGAGACCGGAGAGGAGAAGGTAGAAGACAGAAAGACCACAAATCTGCCTGCAGTGAGAGAGTGAGAGGCCCAAAGACTCAGCCTCATCGTGGGAGATACCAATGACGCGAAATGCCTTGGTTTCCACAGTGTGAAGTGGAAAAAGGTGAGAGGCAGGAGCACCAGCCCAGAGGGGAGAGCAGTACTCAATCAGGCTGCGGACAAAAGCTTTGTAAGTGGTCAGGAGCTCAGGTGGGCCGAGGAAGGACTTTGCACGATAGAGGATTCCCAGCCAGCAACTGGCTTTGGAGGCGAGGTTGGAAATATGGCTTTCCCAGGAAAGATCATGGCAGATCGTGAGACCCAGAAGCTTGAATGAAAGGACTTCTTCCATAGGATTGTTGAGAAAGCAGATTGGAGCTAGGGGTGGGGGGGGGGGGTTCCAAACTGTCCTTTCGGAAAGACATAGTGAGAGTGTGAGATTTGTCAGGATTGAAAGACATGTTCCACGTGTTGGACCAATTTGTGATTTTACCCAGATATTCAAAGAGCGAAGAAGCTCCTGCTTGCCAGTCTGAGGGATGGCAGATGGTACGGCAAAGGGTGGAGTCATCAGCAAAGAAAAATTGGTTCACCTCGTTTGTCTGTCTATTCTATTAGTCTGTCTACAACTATCAGTTTCTAATTGAAAAGCTTAATTTCAATTGAATATTTTGAACATGAATCAGAAAATAAACATGCAGTTTTACGGTCCTTTGGCCCTGAATTCATCCCGATCGTGCGTGCACACAGAGGAGTGAGATAATTTTATTACTCTGTCTACCTGTGTTGCAGTCAAACAAAATTGAAAATCATTCCAAACACGAAACTTACTGTTTTGAGGGACGTCATAAAGGACACAAACAACAGGCACGAATAACTTATGCAATGTGTTAAATAAGGTGGTGTAAATGACGGAGCATCAACGGTGGTAAACTTCTGAAAAAAGTTTCTCCAACTTTAAAAATCTTGATTATCTTTCAATTGAAATATATACTTGAACATTGGAGAACACAAATTGCTTTTGTGACACTTTCAAAACCCTTCCATTTATCAGTACTTGGACAAAATATTCCAGCATTTTACATCATCTTGATTTAAAACCCTTCCATTAATCAGTACTTGGACAAAACATTACAGCATTTTATATCATCTCGATTCAAAACCCTTCCATTTATCAGTACTTGGACAAAATATTACAGCATTTTACATCATCTTGATTCAAAACCCTTCCATTTATCAGTACTTGGACAAAATATTCCAGCATTTTACATCATCTTGATTCAAAACCCTTCCATTTATCAGAACTTGAACAAAACATTACAGCATTTTATATCATCTCGATTCAAAACCCTTCCATTTATCAGTACTTGGACAAAACATTAGAGCATTTTACATCATCTTGATTCAAAACCCTTCCATTTATCAGAACTTGGACAAAACATTACAGCATTTTACATCATCTCGATTCAAAACCCTTCCATTTATCAGTACTTGGACAAAATATTACAGCATTTTACATCATCTTGATTCAAAACCCTTCGATTTATCAGTAATTGGACAAAATATTACAGCATTTCACATCATCTTGACCACTCAAATTTGCCACGCGCAGACGCCCACCTCCCCCTCCCCCCCAATGTCCTTTTTTTCTATCAAGACTGTATGGAGTAAGGTGTCCTATGAACTATCAATTTATGAATGTTGCAAGCACAGGAGAAGGGCGAGTACAATACAAGTACTTATTTACTCTTCACCTGTACTTAAAATATTATTTTAAATCTTAACCCCACATACGCGAAGTGAAAAGCGGGGTTAAGCAGTTGCTTCATGTCCGCCCGTTCGTCTTATCAGATTATGTTCGTTAGTTTATGATTGAGGAACACTTTATTTTATTTGAATGTTACATTCTGAACATGAATAGGAAGACAAGTTTGCCGTTTAACAGTACTTTGTCTCTGAATTCATGCCAATCTCAGTGCCTGTGTTAAGTGTTTGTCTTGTCGGTGTGTCCACCAGTCCGTGTGTGTGTGTGTGTGTGTGTGTGTGTGTGTGTGTGTGTGTGTGTGTGTGTGTGTGTGTGTGTGTGTGTGTGTGTGTGTGTGTGTGTGTGTGTGTGTGTGTGTGTGTGTGTGTGTGTGTGTGTGTGTGTGTGTGTGTGTGTGTGTGTGTGTGTGTGTGTGTGTGTGTGTGTGTGTGCGCAAGTAGCAGATTCATTTCGAGCCTTAGACATTGCATATTTTAAAATGCTTTTAACAACAGGATTATTCAATCGAAATTTGATCGATTAAATCAATGGATATGGCACAGTCATGATGACATAAATGACTGGACCTCCACAGACAAGGAAACAGACAAGGATTGTTATAATTAAGTTTGTAAGGTGACTGGTCACAACAACATTGCATACAATTTATACAGTTAATATAAATACTACAATAGTGTATATTAAAACAAACATGGTAACTTCTTAAAATCTAGAATTGTCATAATTTTAACATGCTGTGACGTTCACGGGACTTGAACAGTCCGGCCAACGTAGAATGAGCCAAAACGATGGAGGCGGTTTATTTTTTATAACCCAAAGATGGCGGTTTTAATCGCTCTGCAGCAAACGGGACGAGGAAGGTGGCACGAGTCACTTTTCACCGAGTTAATGTTTATTTCTCTAACCAGAATGATAATAAGACTCGGCAAGAGGAGGGATCCGGGGCGATTCGACGGGAGGTGGTTTGGGTTCGGGCATGTGGGAAACACAAACAATTCCAATGGATATACAAATCTCAAACCCTCTAAGGCACCAGGTACACACACAAAACACACACACACACACACACACAAAACACACACACACACACACACACACAAAACACACACACATACATATACACACACACACACACACACACACACACACACACACACACACACACACACACACACACACACACACACACACACACACACACACATACAAAACACACACAGGAGCTAGTGGTCAGGATTGCCCATGGTGTCGATGTAACAGTCACTGGATTGGTGCCGGACGAGCTGGCGTTGCGCTCGTCAGGGGCAGGAGACACGGTGGTGCCAAGGTTCCGTCAGCCCTTCCACACAGAACCGCGGTTTCCGGCCTGTGAGCTCCAACCAGCCACCGTGGTGCTGCTCCTGGTGGTGTCGACCTCCTGGTGTAGGCCCAAGACCGCTCACAGCCACCATGGAGCCAGTTCTAATGCCAAGATGCGAGCAGGAGAGGGAGGCAGGTCCACCTGCCTTTCGGTCCCGTACTCTGAGCCAGCAGAACTCCAGAGCCAACCGAGGTGAGGCACGAGGCACAGCAAGGCCCCGAGGCACGACAAATCCAGGAACGAACCAGCGCAACGAGAGAGCGTGCTCAGAGACAAAACAGCCTCGACCAGACGCTTTCTTTTTTATGACTCACTCTTTTCTTCTCCCGAACAGAACCTTTTTATACTCGAGTCCTAGTCACTTCCAATCGAGCCCTTTTATTGGCCCTCTGCCGTCGCCTTCCACCAATCGTGATCAAGGGGCGGAGCCATCCGCAGCACTGTACTGTTACGTCACAGCAAGCCTACAGGGAATACTAAAAGGGGGTACGCATAAACACTTACCCTAACCCGTCTCCCTATCTAATTACGTGACAATTATCATTTCCCCCTTTAAGAAATGGACATTTACTAGACAATTTATCACCACTGAATTGCTACATATTACATGGAGATCCTGGTACAACTCGAACAGCATGGCATACCTAATTAAACATCCTAATTACCCTTTGAATGCATACCCATCCCCTCAGATGCAACACTGCCCCCTCCTCTGGTACCGCAGCTCCTGCAAGGTATATCACAGGCGCTTCCGTCCCAGCCATAACACTTACTGACTCACACCTATTTAACCTAACGAAATAAAGTAGGAAGGGCAATGGGCAGTGAGCCACAGCTAACTTACCTATCCTGCTTAACGTACTACCCCCTTATGGCCTTATCCTCGCCAAAACAATCATTCATCTTTTTTTTATTTTATTTAATCACATGAGAGCACTGAGCGAAGTTGCACTCCATCCTCTGGATCATCGCTCCTGTCCAACACTCTTCCAGTGATCTGGGGAGGAGAAACAAAAGGTTCCACAAAAACACAACACTTGTACTTTACATCCCTACTCTAAGCCTTAACGACACTATTCATGGGATATTTACACGCGACCGCATCCCCCAGTGGATGCTAATAGATCCAGCGTTATCTGGGGAGCCAATTTTCAAATTTGCTTCAGCCCAAAATTATGCGGACATCATGCCCTTGCTGCACGTCAAGTTGTGCGGGATCAAGTGGGACTCACACATCTTCACAACACTCATACCATGGTCATCATCACATTTCTAGGTCATGGTCCCCATTTTCATGATTGCAGGCTGAATCCCGTCATGGCCGTGGGGTGGGTTACCACAAGATGATGGGGGCATCTCAGGTGCAACCATGCCCACAGGTAAGCTTTAGTCCAACCCGGACGTTTCTCCGCCCCGCTCCCTTTGATTCCTACCCCCCCTGGTAGCCATCAGCTCTAACCCTGTACAACACACTGGAAGGGGTCTCACGAGCTCCTCAGGCCTTCCTGGGTCGCCAAGGTCCTACCCGCCTTGGTCGCCCAACCAGACCCTCTCCCAGTTGCATCCAGCCACTGTCACCATCAGCCACCAGGGGTGAATCTCCTTGAAGGGGGTCGCAATTCCCGCTCACCGTGAGCCTCAGCAATCCATGCGGACAAGTACATCATCCCCACCCACAAAACCCACATTACTCCCCCCACCCCATCGGCCTTACATGCGACACCTGCATTTCTAACACTTCACCGACCATGACCTTCCCTGTTACAACACAATGTCTAATAAAAATCAGTGTGTGCACCATACAGTTCACTTCTTGACTTGAAACAACTCACACAGCACTTCTCACCCGATCCACGCACCAGCCATTGGACAGCCACTCGTGCCCGCTTTGTTACCAATTACCCACTGTCCCTATTGTCACTCTAAAACCCAGCAGAACTTAAAAACCCATGCCAATTTTCCCACAAAGGAGGGCACTTTGCCACAAGCTCATCAGCCAAGCATGGTCCTATATGCTCAGCCCGATCTAGTCTTCCCGACCCCCGTCAGTGATCTCCAGACTCGACCTATGTAAGGGCACCTCGGATAGATCTGGCAGTTCAGCAGGAGGATTCATCCTCTCAGAGTCTAAAAGTCTATTGGAGGGTCCCTCCATCACCGGGTACCGGCAATATCGTTGCACGTGTCCTCTTCGCCCGCACCGGAAACAACTCCCCATAAAAGGCCCCTGTGGATATCGGTGTAATGTCTCTTCCGGTTCCGGACCCCCTCGGCAATAATCGAATTGCTCTATTGGCTGGGCTGGACCCCACCACTGTGGCGCACCTCCTGCCGAATTACCCCTTATCAAACTTGACAGTTTCTGGCAAATTTCCTGAAACATTTGGGTAATGCCAATTTCTCCCAGCCCCCCTCCCTGATCACAAATTTCCACCTGTCGGATCGTCACCGATGGCCTCTCGGGCACCCGACCCGGCCGACTCCACGAGGCCAGCCTGGCCGCGCACTCGGCCACTCGGTGAACGGTGGGTGGATCCTGTAACTCCACTAGCGCTCGGACCTCAGGGTCCGGAAGAGCAGCTAAAAATGTCTCTAGTGCCAGTCTGTCCCACGCCTCCACTGTTAGGTCCCGATACGCGATCCTAACTGATTTGTAAATGTCCTGTGCCAGCTCCTGCACCGTCTCGCCTGACTTTAATCTGTGGTGCTGGAGCTGGGCCCACACAAGATCACAGTTTGCTGCGAACCCAAACCGACGGCTCAACACCTCGCAAATGTGGGAGCTGGTCAACATCCCTCCGCGATCACGTTTAACACATCTGCGGTTGGTCCCCGCAACGTTGCCACCAAATTCCCTGTACGTTCCCGTTCATTCCACCCGTTTAGTCGGGAAATACACTCAAATTGCGTCAGAAAAGCTTCAAGGCTCCCTGACCCGTCAAAATTTACCAGGGGGATCACTTTCCTGGTGGCCCGCTTCACAGTTTCTCCCTTGTCCGAATCCAGCCCAGGGATCAAACACCCTTGTGGCTGCGTATCCAATTTCGGAGCCCACTGTGGCCAAAGATGTTTTGTGGTGAGGGTCTCATGGGTCAATTTTGCCTCCTGTTCCAAACGTCGAATGGACCGATTCACCTCTTCCCGCAGGATCTTCTGGGCCCGCATAACCTCCTCCAAGGCTCCGTCGCGAGTTTGTAGCTGCTCCTCAACCAACCCGGACACTCTACTTACAAAAGACGGCTCTACCAGGCCTTTATCCAAGACTTCATCTTGGCTCATAATTTTATCTTGTTCGTCCAAACGAGCCTCCAATCCTTTTACCTCCTCCGCCAAATTCATCCCTTGCTTCCTCAGCTCTCCCCACTCTTCTACTTGCAGCTGCATACGAGCATCCACATAGACACGATGACGTTCCAGGTTTTCATCCACTTTATCAACCCGAATGTTCGTTGCATCAATTTTATCTACCAATTTTTTCCGTTTATTTTCCCCCTCCAACGTAATTTCTACCTTTGTTTCCTCTAATCTATCCTCGAATTTACTTTGTATTCCCCCCCCCCCCCAATTTAACATCCACACACTCCTGCATCTCAGTTCATTTTCTCCATCTTTTCCCCCAATTCATCCCTCATTAAATCAATCCGTGCACCCAACTGTTCCCCTATTACCCCCAATTGATCTGTCATTTCTGCCCTCTGTGTCACGAATTGATTTGCCATTTCTGCCCCCTGTGCTGTAATTTCACTCATTAAACGTTCCAACATTGTCCAGATCGTCATCGTGCCGGTTTCCGGCGCCGCCGGCCCCGTTACGGGCGATGAAGCACGACGGTACACGCTCGGAATGGGGGAGGTTCCGATCCTACCCCCCGTCTCTCCCTTCTTCCCCCGACACGTGGCCTTCCTCCTCCTCCATCTGCACATCCGCCATGGTGCAGAAGTCCCATTTGCCGCCAATTAAATTTAACTTGAAAACTCCCGCCAAAATTTTCCCGCGCTCGCGCGCTTTTCTGTAGTAATTTTATATTCCAATTCGTGGCGAGATTTTAATCCTGGTATATTCTCCCGATACCAAATATAATTTAGAGTGGTTCGAAAATCTGACACCCTGACACCAATGTGACGTCCACGGGACTTGAACAGTCCCGCCAACGTAGAATGAGCCGAAACGATGGAGGCGGTTTATTTATTTATAACCCAAAGATGGCGGTTCTAATCGCTCCACCGCAAACGGGACGAGGAAGGTGGCACGAGTTGCTTTTCACTGAGTTAATAATGTTTATTTCTCAAACCAGAACGATCATAAGACTCGGCAGGAGGAGGGATCCGGGGCGATTCGACGGAAGGTGGTGTGGGTTCAGGCGTAGGGAAAACACAAACAATTCCAATGGATATACAAATCTCAAACCCTCTAAGGCGCCAGGTACACACACACACACACACACACACACACACACACACACACACACACACACACACACACACACACACACACACACACACACACACACACACACACACACACACACACACACACACACACACACACACACACACACACACACACACACACACACACAACGTAGCTGGTGGTCAGGCTTGCCCGTGGTGTCGACGTAACAGTCACTGGATTGGTGCCGGACGAGCTGGCATTGCGCCCGTCAGGGACAGGAGACACGGTGGTGCCGAGGTTCCGTCAGCCCTTCCGTGCAGAACCGCGGTTTCCGGCCTGTGAGCTCCAACCAGCCACCGTGGTGCGGTTCCTGGTGGTGTCGACCTCCTGGTGTAGGCCCAAGACCGCTCACAGCCGCCAGAGAGCCAGTTCTGGCACCAAGATGCGAGCAGGAGAGGGAGGCAGGTCCACCCGCCGTTCGGTCCTGTACTCCGAGCCAGCAGAACTCTAGAGCCAACCGAGGTGAGGCACGAGGCACAGCAAGGCCCCGAGACACGACAAATGCAGAAACAAACCAGCGCAACGAGAGAGCGCGCTCAGAGACAAAACAGCCTCGACCAGACGCTTTCTTTTTTTTATGACTCCTTTCTTCTCCTGAACAGAACCTTTTTATACTCGAGTCCTCGTCACTTCCAATGGAGCCCTTTTATTGGCCCTCTACCATCGCCTTCCGCCAATCGTGATCAAGGGGCGGAGCCATCCGCAGCACCGTCCTGTTACGTCACGGCAAGCCTAGAGGAAATACTAAAATGGGATACGCATAAACACTTACCCTAACCCGTCTCCCTATCCAATTACGTGACAATTATCATTTCCCCCTTAAAGAAATGGACATTTACTCGACAACTTATCACCACTGAATTGCTACTTATTACATGGAGATCCTGGTACAACTCGAACAGCATGGCATACCTGATTAAACATCCTAATTATCCTTTGAATGCATACCCATCCCCTCAGACGGAACAATACATTCCAGACAAAAATAATAAATAAGTGGCATTTGACGATGATCATTCGGAGATGTGCATTTCCCTAATTTTAGGCCTAATGTTGTCCCATCATTAAATTGTGGACTTTGGTGTGATCAGTTTCACGGATATGCACAATTATAACTATTCTGGCATTAAATGCACATTCTCTACATTTAAAAATAGCCTTTCTTTGACAAAGTATTTGAAAATTCAGTGAATGGAGGATCGTACAACGATGACAGGACACTGCGAAAAGTTCGATGTCCCAAACAATGGTAACCCTAATCGATGTACTTTCTTACAAACACTGAAGTTGGAAATGTACACGTTTTCCTGTTATGAACACACGCATACTATTTAAAAACAAAAACAATAGTTACCTCTGCTAAGGAAGGTGAAGGAGGTGATGTTTTCATCTCTCTCTCTCTGTCTGTTTGCTTGTTTGGCTGTTTGTTTGTTTGTCTGTGTGCAGGATATCTCAAAAATGTATTGGGCCCGACATGCTTTTTTTTTTGTATACCTTGTCGAGGCTCGTATGAGAGCTAAAGGATTGCTATGAGAGCTACGTGGAGGAGGTAAGCGCTCTACCGAGTGCCCTTCTCGTTAAAGGTATGGAATCATGTCTTCAATCACTCACAGCAGTGTCATGTAGTTTGTCCCCAAGTGTTTGTCACCTACATGACCAGGTGTGGATCCTATTCTACAACAGGTGTGTTTTCTTGGTTGGAGTAGTATAACTATCTACAGCCAGTGAACAAGAGTGTGGTCTTTGATGGCGCAACAGCAGCTCCAGGGGTTGTTTTTTTTAAAAGGTCAGAGAAAACCCCAAAATTTATGTTTCATCACCACTGCACATTTTAATTAGTTATGGTTATGTTTGACTCACACACAATACAGTCCAATATGAAGACCTTTTTTTTTCATGCATAACATACGCTTCATTTGATTCTCTGTGCGACACGTATGACACGTACAACTCAGCAACTTTCTGTGATATAATTTTCGGATATTTGCCTCTAGAAGCGAGTCAGTGATGGATATTCTGTGATGCATGCTGAGCGATAATAGATCATTGTGACTGTAGTATTGTCACATTTCTGTTAAATTGTCACCGACATGATTGGCAATGACACGACATGCCTGTAATTAATTAGTTCATGAAATATATATATATATATATATATATATATATATATATATATATATATATATATATATATATATTAGTGCTCTTATCTATTTTAGGTGAGAAGTGGATCATTTTGAAGCTGTTCCACATAAATTTCCAGAGAATCATAAAACATTTTAAAATTCAAAATTTAATTCCTGTTTTGTCCTGAAATCATGGCACAGATATGCAATCCCACCACTGTCCACCCATGGCCCTCCACCCCCGTGCAAAGCCTGTACGTACTGATTCAAATCCCCCACATCCCCTTTCCCTTTCATAGTTTCATAGCTAATATATAGATGACCTCCTGAAGGAATTATCTTTACTGTATCACAGAATGCAATGTACCATGCAGGAACTCTTAAGACTTTATAAATGGTTTCTGTGCTTCCCTTCTTGATACTCAGCATTTAGAGGATAGAGCACAGACAAACCATAAGTTTACAATACTAGTGCAGCCTTTTATGGACTCGATGGCCTTCTCCTGTGTTGAAGGTAGTTATAAGGGAACTCATTACTTTTCTCCAAAGATAGGTCAGAACAGAAATGATGAATGATTCTGTTGTGTACCTCTGGGTGTCGGAACAAACGAATCGTAGGTTGTGGCCATGCACAACTAGGTTTCCTCATTAGCAAGGTGATGAACATTATCAAACGTGTGTAATTTGGAACGCCTTCATGACACTTTTCATTCTGGAATGTGGCAGAATCAGCCATTGCTGGATTTATTTTGGCTGATGATCCTCGATATTTTCAAGATATCTACAAAGGTTTCTAGTCTCAGAGCACCTTTGCATTGACTTTTAATGGCATCCTGAATGTTAAACTGTTTAATGGTAACAACACCAGTTCCATGACCACCACCACTCGGAGTGCACACATCAAATCTACACGATAAGAGAGCTGTTTGCCTGGCTGTATGTCTGTCGCCATTTTTCTCAGAGACGGCTGAACGGATCTTCTTCAAACTTTCAGAGGTTCATCAGTAAGTGTCGGAGAGTGTTTGAGACACACACACAAAAAAACCTTTCTAAAACAAAGTTCGATTTGGGGGGGATGGTAAAAATTGCTCTGTAGTGCCTGGGCCTTTGTAACTATGTGGAAGGTGATATGAAATGATCCTCGACCCCATTCCTTCGTGGGTGTCAGGAAGTGTTGTGGGCAACCACAAAAAAAAAATTGAAAAAAACAAAATTGATTTCCTAAAAATGCCAACATGGTTAGAACAACACCAAACAATACCAGGTACTCCTGTTAGCCCTTGATAAATTACAACCTCCTTTGTTAAATGTATTTTTTACAGGCAAATGACCATAGTGATTGACCAAAGGAGCTTCCCTATATGGAACTAAAAAAGTTTATTCAGCCATGAATCTGTAAAGATGGACAGACACACATTTGCTGGCTGACTTGGCTGATGTGAATCATTTCCTCTTTCCCTGCTAATGTAGGGGATAAATATTGTTGAGCATTTCAATCAAAACAATAGTTAGAAGCAAGAAATTATAATTACATTGCATATTTTAAGACACAAGAGTAGTTTTTTTTGCTATTTTTAAAGAGACGGAGGAGTAAGCTTGATGTGGGGTGGTGAGGTGGGGTTCAGGGATGAGGTAGGGGTTAAGGGTGGGCACAATATTGAGGAGGATCCCGCAGGGACAAAAGCGGGCTAAATGTATACAATAAAACTCACAGCTTGCCGAGAAGCAGAGGTTTGCAGAAAGCAAAATATATAAACATCCCAGAGAGTCCATTCTAGACACGGCTTTGCGCACAGTGATCAACACCAAAGTTACAAAGTCCACTGTCCTTCTTTTGTGTTATCTGTGAATTCCATGGAACAAACTATTGTGTCAATATTCCACCCAGGCTGCTGATGCTTTTGCTCAGCAAGCAAGAGATCCTATTGGGGATTCCAAGGGTTGCTGGTTTCAAACAAGCTAGCCATTACACCGCAGATGTAATATCACTGTTTACTCCAACCTAAGTGGACGTCTCTTGTAATCACATAGAACCAAATGAAAGATATCTCACACATGAAAAAAATGTCTCAATATTGGACCGTATTGTGTGTGTGAGTCAAACATAATCATTGTACTAATTTTTTGGAAAATGAAAAAATGAAAAATGAATAACCTGCAAGTTACGGGGTGTGTTTCGTTAGCAAGCTGCTTGCTATCGCTTGCAAAGCCAGCCGTTCCGTATCAACCGCTATGCAATGTCGCTTGGCAAGCGGAACAAGCAATCATGGGAGGTGCTTGGCGAGCGGAAAGCAAGCCGCTTGCTGACGGAACGTGACCATTTCTGTGAGCAAAATGGCCACCATAGTCAGTGGCAAAACGAATGGTGGCTCGTTCTTCAATTCTACTGTCATAGAGAATCATTGTCATCTACTGTCATCATTGAAACATGAAGCAAATACTTTTATTGTTACTTCTACTTTTCATCCTAATTCTTAAGAAAATCCACAAACATGCAAAACCCCTCTAGCCCCTCCCCAAAATGTCCAGTGGAAGGTCCATATGATAAGCTCAGCAGGGTGGGGGAGTCTCCTCCTTCTGACTCTCCCACACTCCAAGTTACATAATTTTAGAATTCCCCCTTACTGCTCACCAAGTACCAACCTTGATCGCTTTCTCTGCTTGCCAATGGCTTGCAAAGCGGTCGATACGGAACGGTTGGCTTGGTAAGCGCTAGCTAGCTGCCTGGAAACTGAACACACTCTTGGTGTTCAGCTTTCAGAGTTACATTTAACCTAAAACTTAAAAACAATCATTCTTCAGTGGTTTTCACTATTTTCATCAAATTCTTTGCTTTCAACAAACTCATGTTGAGATGTAAACCTTAAAAACATGGTGTATTTTCCATTACACCTTATAAATATTACATTAATTGACCATTATTTATGTATCGACACACCCAGAAATGGTCCTTGCTCACATTCATAGTCCAAACAGTACCTGGGAAATGATGCTTTAAGAGTGAATTCAGTAAATGTTACCATGTTTTGAGTGTACGCAAAGTATAACGACTGAATGAGGGTGTTTGCAGTGTTTCTGGCCAATGTACATGCGGAGAGTCACCCTTAAATTGCAACCGTAGAGTGTCGCCAAAATATTGTTGCATTGTCGGGGTTTGTGGCCACTCACAGGGCATACTCAGATGACCAAGCCCCAAAAAGGCAGTCACCACATCCCAAGTCACTGAGCCAATTGTGGCCCAGATTCTGAGCAGTTTGACAAAATAGGCCGTTGAACCAAATACCAGTGAAACAGGAGAATGAAGAAGTAGTCTTTGTGGCAAAGGCTAGTGTCGATTTACATCGGTGGACAAGTAAAGCAATGGATGAAATCAAGAGGAAATCGATTGAGGTATACTAACCACCAAGGGAAGCAAGGGTTAGCTGATGTTTCTGGTATCAAGTCATCGTCGACGAAACATTGGCTTCTCCTTGCTTCTCGTGGCGGTTGGCATACCCCCAGTAAACCTAATATGGATTTCTTCCACTGTTCCAGTGAAACTCGTCCTGCCACAATTTGGTGATAGAAAACGAACTCTATCATGGGGTACGGTGGTACTCCGTACGACTTAATCCATTGGTCTACGCGTCTGCCAATGCAGATCAAAACAAGCCTTCACAAACAAGACAAGTTCTTTATTCGACAACAGTCACAGTACATGGGGCACATCTTGTGTCGAACACAAGTTGATCAACTTTCACGATGCAGTGAGTAGTAAAGGCAGTTGTAACTAATTCACAACAAAGTAGTGTGTGATGAAATTCAATGTGATGCTGCCATTGATATTCTCTAAGTCCTGTGTGTGAAGCCCAAGAACGAGCTATTTGCAAGACATCTACTCACTACACAGAAACAGGAGGCAGGAGAGACACTCTATCAATACCTGCAAACTTTCAAGCAGTTAAGAAAGGATCGTAACTTCTGGGCTGTGTCCAAAGATCAGTGTAGAGATGACTCCATAAGTGACACTTTCATTAATGGACTCCAATCAGCTGACATAAGACAACTTTGGACCTCCAAACAGAAACACTCTGAGTCATACATGCAGCCTGTTGTCCCTGTTAATACTATTGCTGCTACAGGGACCCGAGAAGCTCTTGAAACGTCCATGGAAGCAAATGCACCTGTGGAGTAAATGACCTCTACTATGACAGCCACCACCGCAGCCGTGAATGCTAAGTGTTTCTTCCGTGAATACAGTCGGCATCCTCATAGCAAGTGCTTTGCCAAAGATGCTCTGTCCAACAGCTGCGGTAAGAAAGGCCACTTCTCCAAGGTATGCAAATCGTCTTCCTCCAAACTGACATCAACTGCTCTCCTCACTTTTGGAATAACCTCTGCTGCTTCACCGAGGTGCCTATCAAATGTCATTGTGAAAGAGCAGATAAACAGACTGTCGGCCGATGCGTTGAGAGATACTGGAAGGTCTGAAAGCTTTGTGAATAACAAACTGGTGAAAGTTCACAAGTGGGAGCTGTTCCCTGCTGATGGTGAAGTTTCCATGGATTCTACTTTCCTGCACTCAAATGTTCGAGGATATTGTATCGTTGAGTACATTTTATCGGAATGCACCTACAGTGATGTTAGGCTGTCCGTTCTCCAAGACTTATGCGCCGATGTCATCCTGTGTCAAGACTTTCTGAAGCAGCATACAAGTGTCGAGATTCCCTTCGGTGGAGCCAAGCCACCTCTGACAGTTTGTGGACTTGCCACTGGGACAGTCTCTCCATCCTCGTTGTTTGCCAATCTGCAAACCAATAGCTGTGTAGTCCAGACGTTATACCAATGCAGATACCAAGTTTATTGAATCTGAAACTTTGAGGCTTCTTGACGAAAGAATCATTGAACCTCGCGAATCTCCATGTCTTCGTGACAACCGAGGAGAACCATAAAAGGTGGTTGGTTATTGATTATTCACAAACAATCAACCATTTCACTCCACTCGACACCTACCCATTGCCACGAATGGATGAAATGGAAGGAAATGTTGGGAAATATCAGGTTTTTAGTACAATCGATTTGTGCTGTGCTCATCATTAAATCCCCATAAAATCACAAGGCAAACCATATACAGCATTTGAAGCTTGCCAGAGATGGTACGAGTTCGACAGGATTCCATTCGGTATTACTAATGGTGTTGCAAGCTTCCAGCAAGTTATCGACAACGTACGTTATCTTGGAGGAGGATTTAGAGGATACATTTGCTTACATGGACAATATTGTTACGGATTTGGAAGCCATTTACACACAAACAGACAGCAGTCCCTCAGCTGAGTTATTTCGATAAGTATGTGTATGGTTAGAATCCTCCCTGTGTTTTATGGGAATTTCATGTGTGTGCTGCGGGTTATTTTATAGTCAGGTCTTTTTACATCTTTAAATCTTCCTCCCCAACAAATCAATCCTTCACTTCTTCGCACCATCGATGCCATTGCCCAGGTGCGTTCGACAACGGACGTGGACGGAGGTTTCCTCGCCTCAGAACACCGACTCCACCCAGGAAAGGAGGGGGTTCCCCCGTGTCCAATCACGGATGGCCAGCACATCACCCCACAAAACCATGTCCAATCAGGAGGCTCATCACCTCAGAGCTCCGACTCTGCCCCAGAAAGGCAGGGTTTTCCCCCTGTCCAATCAGAGGGGGACAGATATCACCCCACGAAACCCTGTCCAATCAGGGAAAAGATTACCTCAGGGGACCGGTTACCCCACCGCGTCCGGGAGAGGGATAAGAATCGCTGGGCTACCCTGAGTGTTCGCTGGAGCTCGGCTGGAGTTGGGCTGGAATTTGTCGGAGGAGAAAGGGGTCGCCATTGCTCTTGGTGTGCGTCAGTTGTCGTCGTCGTCTGGGCTTTTTGCTCTTGGCCCTTTGGTCTCCTGGTCAGCAGTCATCGTCAGCTAGGAGTGATAACCCTGCTGGCACATCCTTTTTACGGCTTGGAGTGATAACCCTGGTTTAACATCCTTTTCATGGCTTGGAGTGATAACCCTGCTGGCACACCCTTTTCATGGCTTGGAGTGATAACCCTGGTGGAACATCCTTTTCATGGCTTGGAGTGATAACCCTGCTGGCACATCCTTTTCACGGCTTGGAGTGATAACCCTGGTGGAACATCCTTTTCATGGCTTGGAGTGATAACCCTGCTGGCACACCCTTTTCATGGCTTGGAGTGATAACCCTGCTGGCACATCCTTTTCACGGCTTGGAGTGATAACCCTGCTGGCACATCCTTTTCACGGCTTGGAGTGATAACCCTGGTGGAACATCCTTTTCACGGCTTGGAGTGATAACCCTGCTGGCACATCCTTTTCACGGCTTGGAGTGATAACCCTGCTGGCACATCCTTTTCACGGCTTGGAGTGATAACCCTGGTGGAACATCCTTTTCACGGCTTGGAGTGATAACCCTGCTGGCACATCCTTTTCATGGCTTGGAGTGATAACCCTGCTGGTACATCTTTTTCACAGCTTGGAGTGATAACCCTGCTGGTACATCTTTTTCACGGCTTGGAGTGATAACCCTGCTGGTACATCTTTTTCACGGCTTGGAGTGATAACCCTGCTGGTACATCTTTTTCACGGCTTGGAGTGATAACCCTGCTGGCACATCCTTTTCACGGCTTGGAGTGATAACCCTGGTGGAACATCCTTTTCACGGCTTGGAGTGATAACCCTGCTGGCACACCCTTTTCATGGCTTGGAGTGATAACCCTGCTGGCACATCCTTTTCACGGCTTGGAGTGATAACCCTGGTGGAACATCCTTTTCACGGTTTGGAGTGATAACCCTGCTGGCACATCCTTTTCACGGCTTGGAGTGATAACCCTGCTGGCACATCCTTTTCACGGCTTGGAGTGATAACCCTGGTGGAACATCCTTTTCACGGCTTGGAGTGATAACCCTGCTGGCACATCCTTTTCATGGCTTGGAGTGATAACCCTGCTGGCACATCCTTTTCACGGCTTGGAATGATAACCCTGCTGGTACATCTTTTTCACGGCTTGGAGTGATAACCCTGCTGGTACATCTTTTTCACGGCTTGGAGTGATAACCCTGCTGGCACATCCTTTTCACGGCTTGGAATGATAACCCTGGTGGTACATCTTTTTCACGGCTTGGAATGATAACCCTGGTGGAACATCCTTTTCACGGCTTGGAGTGATAACCCTGCTGGCACATCCTTTTCACGGCTTGGAGTGATAACCCTGCTGGCACATCCTTTTCACGGCTTGGAGTGATAACCCTGGTGGAACATCCTTTTCACGGCTTGGAGTGATAACCCTGCTGGCACATCCTTTTCACGGCTTGGAGTTATAACCCTGCTGGCACATCCTTTTCACGGCTTGGAGTGATAACCCTGGTGGAACATCCTTTTCACGGCTTGGAGTGATAACCCTGCTGGCACATCCTTTTCATGGCTTGGAGTGATAACCCCGCTGGCACATCCTTTTCACGGCTTGGAATGATAACCCTGCTGGTACATCTTTTTCACGGCTTGGAGTGATAACCCTGCTGGTACATCTTTTTCACGGCTTGGAGTGATAACCCTGCTGGCACATCCTTTTCACGGCTTGGAGTGATAACCCTGGTGGAACATCCTTTTCACGGTTTGGAGTGATAACCCTGCTGGCACATCCTTTTCACGGCTTGGAGTGATAACCCTGCTGGCACATCCTTTTCACGGCTTGGAGTGATAACCCTGGTGGAACATCCTTTTCACGGCTTGGAATGATAACCCTGCTGGCACATCTTTTTCACGGCTTGGAGTGATAACCCTGCTGGCACATCCTTTTCACGGCTTGGAATGATAACCCTGCTAGTACATCTTTTTCACGGCTTGGAGTGATAACCCTGCTGATACATCTTTTTCACGGCTTGGAGTGATAACCCTGCTGGTACATCTTTTTCACGGCTTGGAGTGATAACCCTGCTGGTACATCTTTTTCACGGCTTGGAGTGATAACCCTGCTGGTACATCCTTTTCACGGCTTGGAGTGATAACCCTGGTGGAACATCCTTTTCACGGCTTGGAGTGATAACCCTGCTGGCACATCCTTTTCACGGCTTGGAGTGATAACCCTGCTGGCACATCCTTTTCACGGCTTGGAGTGATAACCCTGCTGGCACATCCTTTTCACGGCTTGGAGTGATAACCCTGCTGGTACATCTTTTTCACGGCTTGGAATGATAACCCTGCTGGTACATCTTTTTCACGGCTTGGAGTGATAACCCTGCTGGTACATCTTTTTCACGGCTTGGAGTGATAACCCTGCTGGTACATCTTTTTCACGGCTTGGAGTGATAACCCTGCTGGTACATCTTTTTCACGGCTTGGAGTGATAACCCTGCTGGTACATCTTTTTCACGGCTTGGAGTGATAACCCTGGTGGAACATCCTTTTCACGGCTTGGAGTGATAACCCTGCTGGTACATCTTTTTCACGGCTTGGAGTGATAACCCTGCTGGTACATCTTTTTCACGGCTTGGAGTGATAACCCTGCTGGCACATCCTTTTCACGGCTTGGAATGATAACCCTGCTAGTACATCTTTTTCACGGCTTGGAGTGATAACCCTGCTGATACATCTTTTTCACGGCTTGGAGTGATAACCCTGCTGGTACATCTTTTTCACGGCTTGGAGTGATAACCCTGCTGGTACATCTTTTTCACGGCTTGGAGTGATAACCCTGCTGGTACATCCTTTTCACGGCTTGGAGTGATAACCCTGGTGGAACATCCTTTTCACGGCTTGGAGTGATAACCCTGCTGGCACATCCTTTTCACGGCTTGGAGTGATAACCCTGCTGGCACATCCTTTTCACGGCTTGGAGTGATAACCCTGCTGGCACATCCTTTTCACGGCTTGGAGTGATAACCCTGCTGGTACATCCTTTTCACGGCTTGGAGTGATAACCCTGCTGGCACATCCTTTTCACGGCTTGGAGTGATAACCCTGGTGGAACATCCTTTTCACGGCTTGGAGTGATAACCCTGCTGGCACATCCTTTTCACGGCTTGGAGTGATAACCCTGCTGGCACATCCTTTTCACGGCTTGGAGTGATAACCCTGGTGGAACATCCTTTTCACGGCTTGGAGTGATAACCCTGCTGGCACATCCTTTTCATGGCTTGGAGTGATAACCCTGCTGGCACATCCTTTTCACGGCTTGGAATGATAACCCTGCTGGTACATCTTTTTCACGGCTTGGAGTGATAACCCTGCTGGTACATCTTTTTCACGGCTTGGAGTGATAACCCTGCTGGCACATCCTTTTCACGGCTTGGAGTGATAACCCTGGTGGAACATCCTTTTCACGGTTTGGAGTGATAACCCTGCTGGCACATCCTTTTCACGGCTTGGAGTGATAACCCTGCTGGCACATCCTTTTCACGGCTTGGAGTGATAACCCTGGTGGAACATCCTTTTCACGGCTTGGAATGATAACCCTGCTGGCACATCTTTTTCACGGCTTGGAGTGATAACCCTGCTGGCACATCCTTTTCACGGCTTGGAATGATAACCCTGCTAGTACATCTTTTTCACGGCTTGGAGTGATAACCCTGCTGATACATCTTTTTCACGGCTTGGAGTGATAACCCTGCTGGTACATCTTTTTCACGGCTTGGAGTGATAACACTGCTGGTACATCTTTTTCACGGCTTGGAGTGATAACCCTGCTGGTACATCCTTTTCACGGCTTGGAGTGATAACCCTGGTGGAACATCCTTTTCACGGCTTGGAGTGATAACCCTGCTGGCACATCCTTTTCACGGCTTGGAGTGATAACCCTGCTGGCACATCCTTTTCACGGCTTGGAGTGATAACCCTGCTGGCACATCCTTTTCACGGCTTGGAGTGATAACCCTGCTGGTACATCTTTTTCACGGCTTGGAATGATAACCCTGCTGGTACATCTTTTTCACGGCTTGGAGTGATAACCCTGCTGGTACATCTTTTTCACGGCTTGGAGTGATAACCCTGCTGGTACATCTTTTCACGGCTTGGAGTGATAACCCTGCTGGTACATCTTTTTCACGGCTTGGAGTGATAACCCTGCTGGTACATCTTTTTCACGGCTTGGAGTGATAACCCTGGTGGAACATCCTTTTCACGGCTTGGAGTGATAACCCTGCTGGTACATCTTTTTCACGGCTTGGAGTGATAACCCTGCTGGTACATCTTTTTCACGGCTTGGAGTGATAACCCTGCTGGCACATCCTTTTCACGGCTTGGAATGATAACCCTGCTGGTACATCTTTTTCACGGCTTGGAGTGATAACCCTGCTGATACATCTTTTTCACGGCTTGGAGTGATAACCCTGCTGGTACATCTTTTTCACGGCTTGGAGTGATAACCCTGCTGGTACATCTTTTTCACGGCTTGGAGTGATAACCCTGCTGGTACATCCTTTTCACGGCTTGGAGTGATAACCCTGGTGGAACATCCTTTTCACGGCTTGGAGTGATAACCCTGCTGGCACATCCTTTTCACGGCTTGGAGTGATAACCCTGCTGGCACATCCTTTTCACGGCTTGGAGTGATAACCCTGCTGGCACATCCTTTTCACGGCTTGGAGTGATAACCCTGCTGGTACATCTTTTTCACGGCTTGGAATGATAACCCTGCTGGTACATCTTTTTCACGGCTTGGAGTGATAACCCTGCTGGTACATCTTTTTCACGGCTTGGAGTGATAACCCTGCTGGTACATCTTTTTCACGGCTTGGAGTGATAACCCTGCTGGTACATCTTTTTCACGGCTTGGAGTGATAACCCTGCTGGTACATCTTTTTCACGGCTTGGAGTGATAACCCTGGTGGAACATCCTTTTCACGGCTTGGAGTGATAACCCTGCTGGTACATCTTTTTCACGGCTTGGAGTGATAACCCTGCTGGTACATCTTTTTCACGGCTTGGAGTGATAACCCTGCTGGTGCATCTTTTTCACGGCTTGGAGTGATAACCCTGCTGGCACATCCTTTTCACGGCTTGGAGTGATAACCCTGGTGGAACATCCTTTTCACGGCTTGGAGTGATAACCCTGCTGGTGCATCTTTTTCACGGCTTGGAGTGATAACCCTGCTGGCACATCTTTTTCACGGCTTGGAGTGATAACCCTGCTGGTACATCTTTTTCACGGCTTGGAGTGATAACCCTGCTGGTACATCCTTTTCACGGCTTGGAGTGATAACCCTGGTGGAACATCCTTTTCACGGCTTGGAGTGATAACCCTGCTGGTACATCTTTTTCACGGCTTGGAGTGATAACCCTGCTGGTACATCTTTTTCACGGCTTGGAGTGATAACCCTGCTGGTGCATCTTTTTCACGGCTTGGAGTGATAACCCTGCTGGCACATCCTTTTCACGGCTTGGAGTGATAACCCTGCTGGCACATCCTTTTCACGGCTTGGAGTGATAACCCTGCGGGTACATCTTTTTCACGGCTTGGAGTGATAACCCTGCTGGTACATCTTTTTCACGGCTTGGAGTGATAACCCTGCTGGCACATCCTTTTCACGGCTTGGAGTGATAACCCTGCTGGTACATCTTTTTCACGGCTTGGAGTGATAACCCTGCTGGCACATCCTTTTCACGGCTTGGAGTGATAACCCTGGTGGAACATCCTTTTCACGGCTTGGAGTGATAACCCTGCTGGTACATCTTTTTCACGGCTTGGAGTGATAACCCTGCTGGTACATCTTTTTCACGGCTTGGAGTGATAACCCTGCTGGTACATATTTTTCACGGCTTGGAGTGATAACCCTGCTGGCACATCCTTTTCACGGCTTGGAGTGATAACCCTGGTGGAACATCCTTTTCACGGCTTGGAGTGATAACCCTGCTGGCACATCCTTTTCACGGCTTGGAGTGATAACCCTGCTGGCACATCCTTTTCACGGCTTGGAGTGATAACCCTGGTGGAACATCCTTTTCACGGCTTGGAATGATAACCCTGCTGGCACATCTTTTTCACGGCTTGGAGTGATAACCCTGCTGGCACATCCTTTTCACGGCTTGGAATGATAACCCTGCTGGTACATCTTTTTCACGGCTTGGAGTGATAACCCTGCTGATACATCTTTTTCACGGCTTGGAGTGACACCCTGCTGGTACATCTTTTTCACGGCTTGGAGTGATAACCCTGCTGGTACATCTTTTTCACGGCTTGGAGTGATAACCCTGCTGGTACATCCTTTTCACGGCTTGGAGTGATAACCCTGGTGGAACATCCTTTTCACGGCTTGGAGTGATAACCCTGCTGGCACATCCTTTTCACGGCTTGGAGTGATAACCCTGCTGGTACATCTTTTTCACGGCTTGGAGTGATAACCCTGCTGGTACATCCTTTTCACGGCTTGGAGTGATAACCCTGCTGGTACATCTTTTTCACGGCTTGGAGTGATAACCCTGCTGGCACATCCTTTTCACGGCTTGGAGTGATAACCCTGGTGGAACATCCTTTTCACGGCTTGGAGTGATAACCCTGCTGGTACATCTTTTTCACGGCTTGGAGTGATAACCCTGGTGGAACATCCTTTTCACGGCTTGGAGTGATAACCCTGCTGGTACATCTTTTTCACGGCTTGGAGTGATAACCCTGCTGGCACATCTTTTTCACGGCTTGGAGTGATAACCCTGCTGGTACATCTTTTTCACGGCTTGGAGTGATAACCCTGCTGGTGCATCTTTTTCACAGCTTGGAGTGATAACCCTGCTGGCACATCCTTTTCACGGCTTGGAGTGATAACCCTGCTGGCACATCCTTTTCACGGCTTGGAGTGATAACCCTGGTGGAACATCCTTTTCACGGCTTGGAGTGATAACCCTGCTGGCACATCCTTTTCACGGCTTGGAGTGATAACCCTGCTGGCACATCCTTTTCACGGCTTGGAGTGATAACCCTGCTGGTACATCTTTTTCACGGCTTGGAATGATAACCCTGCTGGTACATCTTTTTCACGGCTTGGAGTGATAACCCTGCTGGTACATCTTTTTCACGGCTTGGAGTGATAACCCTGCTGGTACATCTTTTTCACGGCTTGGAGTGATAACCCTGCTGGTACATCTTTTTCACGGCTTGGAGTGATAACCCTGCTGGTACATCTTTTTCACGGCTTGGAGTGATAACCCTGGTGGAACATCCTTTTCACGGCTTGGAGTGATAACCCTGCTGGTACATCTTTTTCACGGCTTGGAGTGATAACCCTGCTGGTACATCTTTTTCACGGCTTGGAGTGATAACCCTGCTGGTGCATCTTTTTCACGGCTTGGAGTGATAACCCTGCTGGCACATCCTTTTCACGGCTTGGAGTGATAACCCTGGTGGAACATCCTTTTCACGGCTTGGAGTGATAACCCTGCTGGTGCATCTTTTTCACGGCTTGGAGTGATAACCCTGCTGGCACATCTTTTTCACGGCTTGGAGTGATAACCCTGCTGGTACATCTTTTTCACGGCTTGGAGTGATAACCCTGCTGGTACATCCTTTTCACGGCTTGGAGTGATAACCCTGGTGGAACATCCTTTTCACGGCTTGGAGTGATAACCCTGCTGGTACATCTTTTTCACGGCTTGGAGTGATAACCCTGCTGGTACATCTTTTTCACGGCTTGGAGTGATAACCCTGCTGGTGCATCTTTTTCACGGCTTGGAGTGATAACCCTGCTGGCACATCCTTTTCACGGCTTGGAGTGATAACCCTGCTGGCACATCCTTTTCACGGCTTGGAGTGATAACCCTGCGGGTACATCTTTTTCACGGCTTGGAGTGATAACCCTGCTGGTACATCTTTTTCACGGCTTGGAGTGATAACCCTGCTGGCACATCCTTTTCACGGCTTGGAGTGATAACCCTGCTGGTACATCTTTTTCACGGCTTGGAGTGATAACCCTGCTGGCACATCCTTTTCACGGCTTGGAGTGATAACCCTGGTGGAACATCCTTTTCACGGCTTGGAGTGATAACCCTGCTGGTACATCTTTTTCACGGCTTGGAGTGATAACCCTGCTGGTACATCTTTTTCACGGCTTGGAGTGATAACCCTGCTGGTACATATTTTTCACGGCTTGGAGTGATAACCCTGCTGGCACATCCTTTTCACGGCTTGGAGTGATAACCCTGGTGGAACATCCTTTTCACGGCTTGGAGTGATAACCCTGCTGGCACATCCTTTTCACGGCTTGGAGTGATAACCCTGCTGGCACATCCTTTTCACGGCTTGGAGTGATAACCCTGGTGGAACATCCTTTTCACGGCTTGGAATGATAACCCTGCTGGCACATCTTTTTCACGGCTTGGAGTGATAACCCTGCTGGCACATCCTTTTCACGGCTTGGAATGATAACCCTGCTGGTACATCTTTTTCACGGCTTGGAGTGATAACCCTGCTGATACATCTTTTTCACGGCTTGGAGTGACACCCTGCTGGTACATCTTTTTCACGGCTTGGAGTGATAACCCTGCTGGTACATCTTTTTCACGGCTTGGAGTGATAACCCTGCTGGTACATCCTTTTCACGGCTTGGAGTGATAACCCTGGTGGAACATCCTTTTCACGGCTTGGAGTGATAACCCTGCTGGCACATCCTTTTCACGGCTTGGAGTGATAACCCTGCTGGTACATCTTTTTCACGGCTTGGAGTGATAACCCTGCTGGTACATCCTTTTCACGGCTTGGAGTGATAACCCTGCTGGTACATCTTTTTCACGGCTTGGAGTGATAACCCTGCTGGCACATCCTTTTCACGGCTTGGAGTGATAACCCTGGTGGAACATCCTTTTCACGGCTTGGAGTGATAACCCTGCTGGTACATCTTTTTCACGGCTTGGAGTGATAACCCTGGTGGAACATCCTTTTCACGGCTTGGAGTGATAACCCTGCTGGTACATCTTTTTCACGGCTTGGAGTGATAACCCTGCTGGCACATCTTTTTCACGGCTTGGAGTGATAACCCTGCTGGTACATCTTTTTCACGGCTTGGAGTGATAACCCTGCTGGTGCATCTTTTTCACAGCTTGGAGTGATAACCCTGCTGGCACATCCTTTTCACGGCTTGGAGTGATAACCCTGCTGGCACATCCTTTTCACGGCTTGGAGTGATAACCCTGGTGGAACATCCTTTTCACGGCTTGGAGTGATAACCCTGCTGGCACATCCTTTTCACGGCTTGGAGTGATAACCCTGCTGGTACATCTTTTTCACGGCTTGGAGTGATAACCCTGCTGGTACATCTTTTTCACGGCTTGGAGTGATAACCCTGCTGGCACATCCTTTTCACGGCTTGGAGTGATAACCCTGCTGGTACATCTTTTTCACGGCTTGGAATGATAACCCTGGTGGCACATCCTTTTACCACTGAGCACAATTTAAAGGTTAACCACAAAATGTGGGCTGGCACCACATGTTGGTTGCCCAAACTTGGTGAGACTGCGAGATTGCCTCTATTCCTTGAAAAGTCTCCAGTGAGTTACCTGTTGTTTTTTATGCATATACAATCATTTTGTGACAATTCTCTTGAGATTAGCTTCGGTTTCAGAAGGTCAAATCCTAAAATCTAAGTAACTTAAAACAGATAAAGCAGCACCATGTAAGGTCATCCTCAACCCATAACCATGATCGAGCTTCTACCACACCTCACCTTCCAACTATTTACGTTACCCAACCCCAAGTCTCTCACCTGCAGGTTACTGCTTCCTCTCCCCTCTCCTGTTTTTCTGTTTGTTCATTCTCTTGCATTTTTTTCTCCGTCACATCACTGCCTCACTGTCAGTATGTTGTCATTTTACCGACTGTCACCTCGCTGTACAATGATCCTAGAATGTGTACTAACCAGAGATGGTGTCAAAGCCACCCCAATGCTCGCCTGTTTATACATTTATCGTTTTTAAAAGACTAGTCTAATAATATTTTTATTTAGCATTGCAGTGAAGTCTGATCCAAATAATTTTAAAGCAATATATGTATTTGTATATTGTAATCAGTAATGTAATTGTCGGGTTGTCGGCGACTAAACCGTCTCCCCCACCAGGTTTTCTGGTGAGGAGGGTGTTTGGATATGGACACCCAGCAGGATTAAAAACAAAACCTGTCAAAGGGCGGAGGAGCTCCTTGTGAGCCAACGGCCATCCATATCTAGTGCCCAACTGTGTCTGCGGACGTCCTCCTGCAGTTGGGTTACTTCTTATTAGGAGGTTGGTGGCAGGATTTGCACTCCAGCCACCGTAAAACGCTTCATTCCGCAAAACGCAAAAACGCAAAAAAATCTGAAAACCCACTCCGTGGGAGTACCTCCTGTGCAGATTCCCTTCGTAGGGCAGCTCACCGGATGATGTGATTGGGGCAAAGACTTCTGGACCCCCAATATTTGATAGGAAGGAAAGCACGGGGTAAACATCCCTGGGTCAGATTGCGGGAGAGTGTGTCGGAGTGGTGCTGAGGTGTCGTCCACCAGACGGCGGTCTCCTTGGGTTAACCTGAGGCGGTCCCTTCGGGTGGGTGCCTGGAATGTCCTATCCCTAAGAGAGGATGATCACCTGTCTCTGTTATCATCTGAGCTCAAGCGTTTGGACATCGGGATTGCAGCTCTCTCTGAGGTTCGGAGACCGGATTGCGGCGAGATAATGGTGGGTGGTTACACCTACTATTGGTCTGGTCGCTCTGATGGTTACCATACCCAAGGAGTTGCTGTAGCTGTGTCCAATAAGCTGACCCCAATGATAATTGAGGTAACACCGGTCAACGAGCGTATTATGAGATTAAGGATTCGTCACTCCTTAGGTGTCATTTCCCTGGTCTCTATTTATGCTCCGACTGAGGCGAGTGATCTTACCGTGAAGGATGCATTCTACGCCACACTCGAGTCTGTGGTTGATCAGTGCCCCAGACGAGATACACTTCTAGTCTTGGGGGATTTCAATGCATCGACTGGAACTGATAGGGATGGTTATGAGGTGTGTGTTGGTCCCCATGGGTCAGGAACTATGAACCAGAATAGCACTAAGTTCCTTGACTTTGCAAGAAGTCATGGACTTAGGGTGGCTGGTTCATGGTTTCAGCGCCCGCAAGCTCATCGCTGGACTTGGTATTCCAACGCTGGCGGTGTGGCAAAGGAGATTGACCATGTCCTCATTGACGGTCGTTGGAGGATGATCCAGAACTGCAGGGTCTACCGGAGTGCTCAGTTCCTCAATACTGACCACAGGCTTGTTGTAGCAACTCTAAAGCTGCACCTTAAATCCTGGAGAATGGTACCATCCCAGCCTAGGCTGGATGTTGCCAAGCTCAGGGATGAGAGAGTAGCTGAGGAGTTTGCGAACAGGCTGAGTGGACACTTGGGGGGTCTGGGTGCTTTGGGGGGTCCTGAAGAGTTGTGGAGCACCTTCAAGACCACCGTCCTTGATGTTGCCGGTGGATGCCTTGGAGTTCACCGCAGGGCAAAGAAGAATTTTGTCTCTCAAGGGACACTGGATACCATTGACCAGAGTCGCAGGGCCAGGCTGAATGGCAGAGCTGAGCTGTTCAGGGAGCTGAGGCGTAAAACTGTACGTGCACTGAGGGTGGACAAGGAGGCCTATGTGCGAGGAATCTGTGAGGGGGTAGAGAGCATCACCTGTGGACAGGTGATTCTCGTCCCGCTTACAGGGGGTCGCGCATTACGTTCATCCAAGCCCATCCCTCGGAGCACTGCAGTTCGAGCAGAGAGTGGTAGGCTCTTGACAGAGGAGTCTGAAGTGAAGGCCCGCTGGGCCGGTTACTTTGAGCGGTTGTACCAGGCTGATCCCCCAGCTGTCGAGTTGGACGTCAAGGGTGTTACAATCCCTGTTGCTGACCCTCGAATCAACTGTGGTCCACCATCGCTTGTGGAAACACGGGCTGCGGTGAACCAGTTGAAACGGGGGCAAAGCTCCAGGGATCTGTGGCATCCATGCTGAACTTCTCAAGGCTGGTGGAAATGCTGCACTCGCGTCGTTGCATGCAGTTTTGTGCTCTGCCTGGAACACAGGCGGGTGATCGCCAAGACTGCAACAACTACCGAGGGGTGACGCTGCTCTCAGTGCCGGGCAAGGTCTTTGCTCGGATAATTCTTGATAGGGTTCGCCACCATCTGCTTGAGCACCAGCGTCCAGAGCAGTCAGGCTTTACACCAAAGAGGTCAACGATTGACCGTATCCTTGCTCTTCGTGTCCTCACTGAACGCAGACGAGAGTTTCGGCAGGGGCTGCTTGCAGCCTATGTTGATCTCTGTAAAGCGTTCGATTCAGTGAATCGGGATGTCCTCTGGAGGATTCTTGGTCTTCGTGGGGTGCCACCGAAACTGATCGATCTGATGTCTGAACTCTACTCTGGTACTGAGAGTGCTGTGAAGTGTGGTGGTACCGCCCTGACTTATTTCCAGTTGTTACTGGAGTTCGTCAGGGATGTGTACTTGCCCCCACACTTTTCAGCACTTGTATGGACTGGATTTTTGGGAGGATGTCGGAGAGATCAGTTTCGGTGCATCGTTTGGCAATGTCAAGATCTCGGACCTTGATTTTGCAGATGATGCAGTCATCTTTGCGGAGACTTTAGACATCCTCTTGGGGGCCCTCGAGGTGCTGAATGAGGAGTCGGAGCCGTTGGGATTACGGATTTCTTGGGTCAAAACAAAGATCCAGGCTTTCGGTGACATCTTGGATGCTGCTGTCCTGTCTGTGTCTGTTTGTGGTGAGGATGTTGAGGTCGTGGATAGATTCACTTACCTTGGCAGTGATATTCATGTCTCCGCAGGTTGTGAGCCGGAGGTCAATAGACGTCTGGGTCGGGCCTGGGGAGTCATGGATTCACTGGATCATGGGGTGTGGCGCTGCCGGTACCTGTGCGGGAGGACGAAAGTCCGAGTCTTCAGGTCCTTGGTACTTCCAGTCTTGCTCTATGGGTGCGAGACTTGGACTTTGACCAAGGATCTGAGACGGAGACTTAATTCCTTTGGTACCAGGTCTCTTCGGAGAATCCTTGGCTATCGCTGGTCGGATTTTGTGTCCAACGAGCGGTTGCTGAGAGAGACTCGGATGAGATTTGTTACCTGCATAGTCCGTGAGCGTCAGCTGCGGCTGTATGGACATGTGGCTCGTTTTCCTGACGCTGATCCTGCTCACCAGATTCTCTCAGCGAGGGAGTCTCATGAGTGGAGGAGGCCAGTGGGCCGACCACGTGCCTCATGGTTGCAGCAGGTTGACCATCATCTCAAGGAGATGGGGATGGGCCTGGCATCTGCCTGGGGGATGGCCAGACGGAGGCCCCTGGAGTACCGGCGGAAAGTGGACGCAGCGACGCGCTGTTCTGGCACATGCTCCCATACCTGACCTGAATCAGTAAAAAATAGTGTAGGAGATAAAAACATTAGAAAGGAAATAACTTGCACCAAAAACTTTAACATTTTCACGCTCACGCCGGGGGTATCGCTATAGCTCTCTGTTCTTCAAACAGGCGAGCTAAAAAATCGAAAGTTGCCAAAAAACAAACAAACAAAAATAGTTTTTAGAACACCTTGCTCTGCACAGTTTTGAGAAAAATGACATGGGAAGGGTCTTTTCAACTTTTGCTTTGCTTTTATGAGCACGATCTACATTAGCTTTGTTCGTGGATAACAAGCGCAATGGCAACCATACAAAGCAGATGGGTCAAATGGAACAGTCCAGAGCTCAACCTGACAACTCTGATTGGAGAAACTGATGATTTTGGAACGATCTCTAAGAAAAAGATGCACGAAATAAACAGATCTTTTAGACGACGTTAACTCTGTCGTTGCATCGCTGGCACCACGATTTCGTCTGAATTTTTCTGTTACTCCTCCGTCAGAGCACATGGCAAATTTGATTGGTTGAGACGGCATACAATTTTGCTAAAGTACGACTAAACTGAAGGTTTTTGGAAGTGCAAACAAGACTATTTGTGTTCGACAGTGTTCAAATATATCATTCAAATGAAATAAAATGAAAGATTTAAAGGCTGTAGAAAAACAAACAAACATTGAACCAGAAGTTTAGTTCCGCTGATACACCACCTTGTTTAACCACCTTGTTTACACCACCTCTTTTACACCACCTTGTTTAACATGAAACATCAGTTAGTCATGCTTGTTGTTTGTGTCATTTACGACTTCCCGAAAAGAGTATAATTTCCTGTTCGGAATGATTTTCAATTTTCTTTGACTGTCTGACTGAAAGACAGACTGAGGCAATTGCTTTACCCCGAGTGTGAATGCTCGCTCAGGACGAAATTCCCAACAATTTTCCAAATCCAAAGTAATTCCAAATTCAGACTGCTAAACTGCAGATTTGTGTTCCGATTCGTGTTACAATTTGTATTCTATCGTGTTCAAAAGATATAATTCAATTGAAATTAAGTAGTTCCTCGATCATAGAAATAGACAAACAGACAGACGCACAGACAGACAGAGTGAGCCAATTGCTGAACCACACTATGTGCTACGCACGGCAGGTGGAGGGGGGGGGGGGGTAAGAAATCGAATTACAATTGTGCAAGTACAAAGTAGTGCTTCACTTCGGTAATGATTCAAAAAGTATTGGGACCTATTTTATTTGCGACCATAAGACGAACTTGTCAATTATTAGGGGCAGATTAATAGGCTAAAGTTAGAGCCAACAACATGTAGGATGGAGTTTGCAACATTGGTGCAAAATTCTAATGATAATTGCTTTCCTACAAAGGCAAAGTGACTCCACAAATAAACAAATTATCCTTCTCACAACCTCACTGTGGATATTAGCTTCCTTTATCCTTGTAGTTATTCGGGAAAAGCACGATGATCAAGGTTGCCATAAGTACCTGCCAACAGCAGGAAATATGAGCTGCTGAGTGAAAGGAACAGCTGTGGTTTGTCCTGATCCTCATGAACGGCCACATTTAGATGGTTCAAAAGGACACACACACACACACACACACACACACACACACACACACACACACACACACACACACACACACACACACACACGTATGTATATATATATGAAAAAACTACAACAGTAAAAACACAAACTATGTGTAAACATTATCATACTATCACGGGATTGCTATCATAACACAAGGTGCCGTGAGGTAGTTCCAATAGTTACAAATACAACTGTTGTAAGTTATTAACGACGGTATTCATGATATTGTGAAACGGTAGGAAATGTATATTATGATCTCAATGAAAATAGGTTTTATAAAAGGCATTATATATTAATTTTATTATGATGGAATAATGTACATGATTTAAACGTAATCATTTCAATGCAACAATTAACTTAAACTCACAGTTTGTAGAGAAAGGCAAGATAGAATAACTTTAAAGTAATTGTTTTTCATTCATATTCACTAAAGAGACAGCCAAATATATGCTGTCTACTGATTTATTTCATAAAGAACGTGATAAAATATTTCAACACAAACTAAGTAGATATATCATGATAATATAACCTAATTGTGGACGTCGATTTCATAACCAAAATTTGATGATACAAGTTGCAGAAAGCCAAAGATATCGGATAAAATGAAAGAAGAAAGGGCAGAAAGAATGGCTATGGGGCAGGTGAAGGAGGGTTAGGATGGGGAGAGGGGAATGTAAAGGAAAGGGAAAGGAAAGGAAGTGTGCATATCAAGAGGAAAATAAAGAGGGTACAAATGGAAAGGGGAAGGGAGTATGAATGGTAAGAGGAAGGGGAAGGGGAAGGGGAAGGGAGTATGAATGGGGAGAGGACGGGGAGGGGGAAGGGAGTATGAATGGAAAGAGGAAGGGCATGGGAGGATGGATATGCAACAGTGATAGTGTGGCAGTTAAGAAAAACTTGAAATAGAATATAATCTCCAAAGTATGTTAAGAAGAACCACTACTCACAAATGGGAAGTATGCAATTCTTACATGAATGTGGTCAGAATGAGAAAAAAGTTAAGGAGGGAAAGTGGGATGATGTCAGTTTGTGGAGCAGGGAGAAAAATAGGAACAGGAGAAGGCAGGCAAATAAGGTGTAAAATGAGGGTATGGGGGTATTGATTGATACAGAAAAAACACAATAAGGGTTCTCTTAAACATCGCGACATCACCAGATATGCCTCCGCCCACATTATTACATCATTATACATACTTATTGTGGCATTTCTCATCGATTGATGAAGAGATTCAAGAGAAAGATATTTTAAAGATTGTCATTCAATCCAATATGGCTGCTAGACCATGTGACCTATTAATTATTTGTGAACATCCTGGTATCCCTAAGGCATGGGGGAACATGTGGGTGAAGTTTCCCCTCTATCTGTCGAGCCGTTCTGGAGAAGAAGATTTTTGAAGGTTTTTATGTTAAGAACAATCTGGCTGCCGCACCACATCACCGATGACGTCATCAACCGCGCCCCCCCCCCCCATACAATTTAGCTCGAGATGACCCTCAAATATATTCATACTGATCAGGTAAAGCGTTCGACGTATGCAATTATTACGTCATAACGAAGCCACCTACGACATCAACAAACCAGAGTTGGTGTCAAAGCCACCCAATGCTCGCCTGTTTATACATTTATCGTTTGTAAAAGACTAGTCTAATAATATTTTTTATAAAGCATTGCAGTGAAGCCTGATCCAAATAATTTTAAAGCAATATATATATTTGTATATTGTAATCAGTAAAAAATAGTGTAGTAGATAAAAACATTAGAAAGGAAAAAACTTTAACGTTGATGTGCTACAAAAAAGTTAAGTTCAAAACAGGTCAAAAAATTTTTAAAATTGAAATTATTTTTGGATTTCAACTTCACCACATCAATAATATACCCTAAAGGAACCTCCATGCCAAATATCAGCATCCTAGTACACATATTAAATGAATGGCAAGCTTCTAAATAACTTGCACCAAAAACTTTAACGTTGATGTGCTACAAAAAAGTTAAGTTCAAAACATGTCAAAAATTTTCAAAATTTGAAATTCTTTTTTAATTTCAACTTCACTACATCAATAACATACCCCAAAGGAACCTACATGCCAAATATCAGCATCCTAGTACACATATTCAATGAATGGCAAGCTTCTAAATAACTTGCACCAAAAACTTTTAACATTTTCACGCTGACGCTCACGCCGGGGGTATCGCTATAGCTCTCTGTTCTTCGAACAGGCGAGCTAAAAATCACACTCCCCATGAGTAGTACTTGCCGTGTGCTCGGTTTCAATTTTTTTCCATGGAGTGGTTTCAAACATACAGAGGTCCAAAGTTTTTCCTTTTTTCCAACATGGCTACCACACCACATAACCCATGTCATAATTATCATTGAAACATTCCCCATGAGTAGTCGCACCTGTGGTGAAAATTTCGTGTCAATCGGATAAGCGGTTGTAGAGAAAACAGAGAAAATTAGCACGTACGTACGTACGTACGGACAACCCGAAAAACATAATGCCTCCGTCGACTTTGTCAGCAAGAGGCATAAAAATCCTAGCAAGAAGATAGAGGGGTTGAATGAGATAAATGTATGCACATGGAGTAACAGGGAGTATTTTTACCATGTGTAATTACAGCCGACAGCAGTGAAGGTTAGGGTTTCAGAATACAGAACCGCGAGTCAAGTACTTGAATGGTCCAAAGCAGGCTGCGGGACAAGCCGAACCAACAATCAGGAGAGAAACAGGAAAAATCGAGGTGCCAGCGTATCTTGCGTTCCAATTTTACAGGATCTCAACTCGTTCTATTGAAGGTACGTTTTCCTTTTATTTATCAAGTATGTATGCCGCATTGGCCTGAGCTTGGAGGAAAGCGTGGAGGTATGCACACTCGTGTCTCAGCTGTCTAGCCTGGGTTTGAATCGGGACCCAGCTATAAACTGTTACCCTGGGGTTTCACGTGCGCGACAATACATCAATGTACGCATCATCCATCGGAGAGACGTAAAGCTGGAAGACCCTTCTGGCATAGCACCAGTTGGTGGGCATTAAAGATCTCTCGTTGTCCTCCATGAAGAGTCGTCGAGTTATCACTGATGACCTGAACAAAGTACAAATTTCTACCACAATCCCCAAGGCAAGCGGAGTGGGGGGGGGGGGGCTGCAATATTCACAATGACAACCTTTTCTAACAATGAATTTAAATTGTTGTAAGCTTATGGCCTCACGGATTTGGGACAAGATGGTTTGGTGGTTATGTATCGGTATGAACATAGAAAAAGTTTCATATGGAGTGTTAAGTTGAAATAATGTTTGAGGAATCTAACTCCATTCCAGACTTGATACCATCCATCCCTCGACCGCATGCTGGATATAATAATGCGGGTGTGGAAATTCCTTTGTCAAAAGTTATTGAATTTTGATTCCACAATGTATGCGTTATCTACAAAAATAGCCAAGCTGAAACGCCACTGCGCATGTTCGAGGTGGCAAGGAAAGTGAATGACATCAGGGTGCGGTGGAAGGTTCAGTTGCCATAGTAGAAAGCTGCTTGAATCGTCTGAACAAGATGTCTTACGTAATTGGTTTAACTAATGCTCGCAATTCGTAAAATTTCATAATCCCTTCCCATGAGTCGAAAATTTTAAATTTATTATCAATTCCACCACCAGCATTGGCACCCCAAGCCTCCACACTCTGTGCAGGAGTGCCCATCTCGGCCCACCTTCAGTGGGCAATATGAAGTGATGATATTTCCACAAAGTGATGTTTCCTGGGACCGAATGCACTCCTGAAATTCTTTTTGGGACAGACTTGTACACATATTTTTGCCTTGCTGGAGCACAATGTAAAGTTTTTGCGATGTTCAATGGCAAGTGATAAATTATGAAGTTTTCATCACATCCTTACTATAATTCACAGACCGGTGTTTGTTACTTGCAAAATGGAAGATTTTTCAAGGATACTGGTTTTTCTGTCTGTTAGTCGATTTTGTTATTCTGTCTGTTAGTTGCCTACAGGTCACAATTTTAAACCGATCCTCACGAAACTTCACCACATGGTAGATAGAGTTCGTTATAAGGAAGAAGCCTAATGTTTTTAAGAGGGGGGGGGGGGGTTGGAGGAGGTAAGCATGAGGGGAGGGAAAGGGAGGATGTGATAAGGTCCCATAGAATATGGCTTTATTAGCCCCCATTGGACTTAGTCCGAAACAGGGGCTTATGGATTTGTTGATTTTCGTGTGCGTTTGTGCGTGCGTGCGTCCCCAACCGTATGTCGGACATGTATGGACCAATTTTATTCGTACTTGGCACAAAGACAAGATATGACGGGAAACATATGTACGTCATCTGAATTTCAACATCAGATCCAAGATGGCCAACGGGCGGCAATTTTAGTTGTTCAAACAAAACACGTCCTCAACCATTTCTCGGCCAGGCATTTATCGATATTGTTCGAACTTGGCAAACAGACAATGAATGATGGTTTACATAAGCACGTCATTTCCTTTTCGAGGTTAGATCCAAGATGGCCGACTGGTGGCCATTTTGTTACTTAAATGTGTCCCCAATCATTTCTCAGACATGCATGGTCTGATTTTGTTCAAACTTGGCACAAGCGCAGTACACAATGGCATACGCGTGCCATTCGCTTCATTTTGCGATCTGATCAAAGATGGCCGACTGGTACACTCGTGGCCATTTTAGTTGTACATAAATATCGACTTGCCCTTTAACTCCATACAGCAAACTAACGAAAACAATGGGGCTATGATATTTTATGTCTTTTTCACTTGTTTTAATAACAACTAAAATTTGCCTTTATTTAATAATTTTATTTCACGTCCAGTTTTACATCCATCCGAAGGATGACAAATGCTGATGAATTGGCCTGCTCATGAAACTGGAGAAGATTGGACAACAAACTGATGGACATGTAATTCACATATTATGTGAAGTAAATAAACATTAGAGGCAACGGAAATGGGCTTGGTAGAATGAAATCGAAGAGGGGGTTGGGTAGGAGGAGGTGGGAGGAGGGCTTGGGAAATGGTGGGGTGGGAGTCTGAAGGGCGTGGAATGGAGGGGGTGGAATGAAGGGGGGGGAGAAGTGGGGTGGGAGGAGGGATGAGAAAGGGTGGTAGTTCGGAGGGAGAGGGTGAGGGTGGGAGGAGGCAGGGGAAGGGGTGGGGTGGGAGGGGAAGAAGTGGGGTGGGGTGGGAGGGGAAGAAGTGGGGTGGGAGGAGGGAGAGGGGGAGGGCAGGAGGAAGCAGGGGAAGGGGTGGGTGGGAGGGGAGGGGAGGGAAAGTGGTGGGGTGGGAGGAGGGGAGGGAGTGGTGGGGTGAGAGTCTGGAGGGGTGGAATGAAGGGGGAGGGGAAGAAGTTGGGTGGGAGGAGGAGGGGAAGAAGTGGGGTGGGAGGAGGGAGAGGGTGAAGGTGGGAGGAGGCAGGGTAAGGGGTGGGGTGGGAGGAGGGAGAGGGTGAGGGTGGGAGAAGGCAGAGGTGGGGTGGGAGGATGGGAGGGAAAGAAGTGGGGTGGGAGGAGGGAGAGGGTGAAGGTGGGAGGAGGCAGGGTAAGGGGTGGGGTGGGAGGAGGGAGAGGGTGAGGGTGGGAGGAGGCAGAGGTGGGGTGGGAGGAGGGGAGGGGAAGAAGTGGGGTGGGAGGAGGGAGAGGGTGAGGGTGGGAGGAGGCAGGGTAAGGGGTGGGGTGGGAGGAGGGGAGGGGAAGAAGTGGGGTGGGAGGAGGGAGAGGGTGAGGGCGGGAGGAGGCAGGGGAAGGGGTGGGGTGGGCGTTGATGAGGGGAGGAGAAGAAGTGGGGTGGGAGGAGGGAGAGGTGGGGTAGGTTCCCGAGGGAGGGGATGGGATGAGGGTGGGAGAAAAGGGGTGGTAGGAGAGACCTGGCGTTACCTGGAAATGCAGGGAAACCTATGCTTGTTTTGATGGACTTCAAGCAGGTTGTAGATATACTGATCAACCCTTGTGATTTGTCGTTTAAATAAATGCAAAACTTTTGTTCTCAATTTATTCCCCACAGGCATGAACAAGAATGGCACTGAACAGATTCCGCAAACAAACTGGAAGAAGTTCCTGTGGAACTCCGACACAAAGGAGTTTCTTGGAAGGTCGGGAAAGAGTTGGGGTGAGTTTTCCTTATAGAAAACGCTTTTTGAAGGGAATGTGGGGGAGTTCAGGGATGACATTAAAGGAGGGGATGGTTATGAAAGAAAAAAAAAAAGTTTAAAAAGCTGCAATGGACACCAAACAAAAATTGCAGCCCCCTCTCCCCTTTCCCGGTAACAATTTATCACCTTATCGGATGGGTTAATGCAGAAAAAAATCTACTAGAAAACCCAAGTGCAGTATATGAGCCATTCATGAATGCCCACCTGAGTATGTTCATACGAGGTACACAAGCAGCTAAAAGGGTTAGGGTATGTCAAACTTGCTTTGACCCAATGTTTCCTAAGCACCTCCAGATTGAAGCAGGCTGCAGACCTCACACGGTGTTTCTCTGTTTTCACCACTCCTTTTCAGTCCTTATAACAATCTTCTACATCATCTTCTTTGCTTTCCTTGGATGTTTTTTCTTTGTCACTATTCGGGTCCTACTCACAACCCTGAAAAGCCCTTTGCCTCGATATCAAGATCGTGTCGGAAGTCCTGGTATGTTGTTGATTTGTATACATTACATTTTCTATACCGTACTTATGGAGCATTTTGAAGTCAATTTTTAAAATGTGGCCAAAAAAACATTTGCTCAAGATGACAATTATGTTGATGCAGACAGATGCTAACCAAAAAATAGATGGAAACTGGACTTTTCAATATCCTGATGACAGAGGGCAGAACTGTTATTAGTCCCCTACCAATTTCACCAGAGAGGACAATAGGTTTGCCCTCCGTCCGTACCACATGCGGCTTTTCAGACTATTTTTTGCATTACACTTTAACATATTGAACTGAAACTTGGTACATGGCTTTATTATGATACCGTACAGAAAAGGTTTGAATTTCAGGGTGGTTAATCAATTTTTCAGAGTTATGGCCTTTTTAGGCTGAGAAAATATTACATATTATACATGGGTCAGTGTTCAGATACCCTGACTCCACCCGACTGCTTTACGCCCATTGGCTGGACAGCTGGCTTTACTCCACCACAATAAAATAATGTGGCACCATTGCATGAAGCAGCACAGATCGGCAGGCCTCAGGCATTTGCTACAGATGGGTGTTTCTCCATGTCCCAGTGCAACTGGAATGATCCCAGGTATATAACCACAATGTATTATCCGAGGTGTGTTCAAAAAGTATCCAACCTTAATTTTCGTGCGTAAACAAATGAAGCTAGGGAGGCGTGGTTTGGTGCACGTATGTAGGCGATCCTAATCCGTATGCGTGAATATTTTCCCACCTGCGGAAGCTGTCAGTCGCCGACAGACCGCCGATGAGTGAGGAAGTGTAAGTGAGCGCCGTCGGATTTTCGTTTTTGACAAAATGACGGATCACTGTGGTCTCATCGCCAGTGATCACTGTGTTGAAGAAGTTGGGATCGCTGTTCACATTCTCCAGCATGTCCTGTGCGATCTCCAAACGGAGTTGCTTCTGCTCGGTCGTTAGCAGCTTTGGCACGAACTTCGCTGAGATTCTCCTTAAGCCCAAATCCTCAGTCACAATGGAATGAAAGGATCCAATGCTGATGCCCCCCTCGTCTGCAAGTTCTCTGATCGTGATTTGACGATCCTGCATCAGCAGGGACCTCACTTGGTCAATGACGATCTCATTTCGGGATGTTGAGAGCCTACCAGAACGTGCTTCACTTTCCACTGATGTGCGACCATCTTTGAAGCGGTTGTACCACTCTTTTATCTGTGTGGTGCCCATTGCTTCGTTCCCGAAGGCCTGTTGAATCTTGCGGATCGTTTCCACTTGGGAATCGCCAAGCTTTACACAAAATTTGATGCAGTAGCGTTGTTCAAGTTTTTCCGTCATTTTGTGAAAAACGAAAATCCGACGGCGCTCACTTACACTTCCTCACTCATCAGCGGTCTGTCGGCGACTGACAGCTTCTGCAGGTGGGAAAATATTCACGCATACAAATTAGGATCGCCTCCACACGTGCACCAAACCACACCTCCCTAGCTTCATTTGTTTACGCACAAAAAATTAAGGTTGGATACTTTTTGAACACACCTCGTTTCTGCACATAAGCCATGAAACCTGGTGTTGCCTTAGTGGTTCAGGTGGCTGGCTTGGGATCTTAGGGTCCTGAGTTTGAGCCTGATTTGCCACTGAATTAACACCAGGTGGGGTTTTACTCAACCTGTCACCCTTCCAAGGTCAGTGAAATGAGTACCAGTGTACTGGTATAGGGGCACAGCATGAGTAGCAGAGTTTTTTTTTTTTTTTTGTATACCTTGGTCGAGGCTCGTATGAGAGCTAACACACAACTCACAGCAAGGAGGCATGAGACAAGAGGGGCGGGAGTGGAAGGGACAAAACAGTGGGGAACAGACACATTAGGTGAACTGTGGAAGGGAGAGGGATGGGGATGGGACGGGGAAAATGGCGAAGAGAAGATGGACATTTCAGGGACTTTCAGGAAGTTGTGAGTTGTGCTCCAACAAAATGATAGCTACCTGGCAGCCAAGCTGCCACACTGAAGAAGAAGACAAAAGCTGTAAGCATAATTTTGCTTCATGTATGTACATCGAGTTATTTTTAATATGAAATAGACAAAGCCTAAAAACGAATGAAACATGGTGGGTTAGAAAGTTTCTTCTTATTCTTCATTTTGGTTCCAGTGTCGGCTCGAGCGTACGTTAAAGCAAACTAATTTATATTTCCGGTTTGTTATCTTTGTCTTTCTGGTTTCTCGTCTACAAAAGATATCAGTAAATGAAAATTGCTTTTCCTTTTATTTTGCCAAATAGATCCAATCATGGTGGGGTATCGAGTTTCTTCTTCTTTGTTTTTGTTCCGGTGTCGGTTCGAGCGTGCGTTAAACGTAAGCAAATTTTTATCTCCTGAACATGCATTGGGACTGGTAGGGGACATGTATTGCAAAGCAATTCTCGCTCTTGTTATTTAATCGTAAAGCGAACCATAAATGCTCTCCCAAGTAAACGCACCCTCGATTTATGGAATGTATACGTTCTTGAAAAGATGTACACAAAGTGAAATTCCATATATCCAACCCTATTTTCCCATTGACTTCCATTATATAATTGGAGATATGTTAATCTACGGAAAAGATTTCAGCCTCAAGACATAATATAGATGTTTTCCATCGCATCACTTCTATGGCAAGACAACTTAGTAGCGTTAAGGTCTAGCTGCTGGAGAACTTGCTTTTATTTTGTCTTTATTATCACGTGTCGTTCCCATTGTAGACATAGCACACCCTAATGCTTTCACGATTTGGTAAAATTTTTCACATGCTTCAAACTCCCTTTACACATCTACTTTAAACTCCTTTACATCCAAGGCAATTGCTTTACGCGGTTACAGTCTCTTTTTGCACTTCTGCTATGACTTGAACTTAATGGCCTTTTTCCAAACATCTCGACTTACTTTTTTCCGAAGGAATAATGTTGACAAAGGGTGAAATCTCAAATAGTAAAGTACCAAATGCATAATCAACACAATTGACTTAACTAAAACAAGCCAAACCTGAATGGCACGAACAGTGCAGGAAACCAGTACAGAATGAAAAGTGTGCACTAACGACCTGGAGCAGTATGAAATGCATGAGGACAAACAACAAACCGTGTGTTGGTAGATCTTTTTCCCAAATTTTTAAATACAGATTCAAAATTCTGTAAAAGTGAATTTAACGTAACATATAACGATTTGGTTCCCTAATCTATACTTTGAGTTATCACGGAATTCCATATGTTGAGTCATCGTACAACGAGGGATGTTTGTAAACATTTCTTCATTCTGTGTTTGAACAGTAGTAGTCTGGAAGAATGAATAAAGATTGATAGCAAAACATGCCGGCATAAGCAGGACATTTTAACACCTGCATGATAGAATGGAATCCTTTTTTATTTCATTATTTTTACAAATAAGCACTGACAACAAAAAAAACAATTCCCACTTATACCATGAAAATGGTATAAAAGTGATTGGGGAAGAATTGGACTGCAGTGTCATCCACCGGACGCGGAACATGCCTTACACGGTTTCAGCGACACTATGTACCCACCTTTTCCCCCACTTGTTTGGTTTTGTGGCTGCCGTTGGCTAATACTAGCTCAACCTCACATCAAGGGTTTCACTACCCCTCTAGGCTACCCGAGTTGCCACAAACCGGTCCAATCTGGATGAGTGTTTTTTAGGAGACACTATCTCCTCACTGGATGGCTGTTGGCTCCTGGAGGGAGCTCTTTGGCACTTTTTTCAGGTGTTATTTTTAGTCCTGAAAGGGTGTGACAGTCACTCTCCCCACTAGCAAGCCAGTGAGGTGTGTCGGTTTAGTCGCCGACACCCCCGACTATACGGCAGGTAGCACTGGGTTACATGTTACCAGTGGCAGTCCTGAAAGACTGATCGAACGCTAAATTCCATCCTTGATGGAACTGGATGCAGACCTGGACGTGGTCGGGAGGAAGGGGTCCCATTGTTCCAGAACCCCCTTTTTCAAGGCAAAAATAATATAATTAATAGAGAGAAAGTCTTCAAGTACTTTTTTACACTAGTTCTGTGTCCATACATCTATGACCTGAATCCCTCTCGTTAAAATTCTTAGATGTGCCAATGAGGCATGAATATAAGTAAAGCTCGACTATCTCTTAAGTGTACAACAGCAACATATGACCACAATGAACGTTTTGACCTCAGAAGTAACTTTTTCAAAAGTCTATTCTGTGAACTATTCAGATCACCAGGCGAGAAAGAATAAATTATTTTAATCTTGAAATGAGCTTTCCCCTTTTCCGACTCCATTCCAGAAGGTTTCCCGTTTTGTTTACCAGGCTTCGTGGTTTTGCCGAAGGCGGAATCATTCCACATTGCCTTCGTCTCAGATGATGCAACTAGTTATGAGAGTCATGTCAATGAACTGAGAACCTTCCTTCAAGGTAAGAATAAAGTAAGCACATAAAGACAACAAGAGCAAGAAGTACAATTGATTGGCTAGCAGTTGGATACTGTACGTTTCAAGTATACCAGCATTGAACCCATCGCTTAGTTGACGGTAGATGAACAATATAAATTATATATGATACAGTACCGAAATATCGTTTATCAACAGTCGATATTTGCAATTTTTTATTCCAGAACATTTTCTTCACTGCCAACAACCCAGTGCTAATTTCAGTAAAACGCACCCTTATTCGCCAAAAAACAATATTATTAATTTGTTTTACGTTCCCAGGGATCAGACATGATGCCGTTATTTTTTTTTTCAAGTTGCAAAATGCAATTATCATCGAGTCATGAATAATATGCCACCACAAAGGCCGAGCAGAGCGCTTGACGTAACCCCGTGATGATGTCCCAGACTAACGCCATCTTACTACACCACCACATTACTAAATCCGTCATCCTGACTTTACATGCAAGCATGAAAAGAACCATCTCAAACAGAAATGCCATAATTTCATTACCGACATGACAAATCCAACTGGAGGAAGATTACCATATTCTTCTGGATTAAGCACAGTCACTTGCGCTTCTGTATGGCTTCACCATTGGGTAACAGCCATCATACACCAGTCGATAACGATCTACATCAAGATGGGAAAGTTCCACATCGAAAAGCTGAACTCCTTTTTTGGTATACCCCATCTTTTCACTCCAAACAACGTGTTTGTATAAACAGTGATGGAGTAGTGCTCGACACTTCATCAATTTCTGCCTAAAAAAAACTTCCAGATAAACTGCCATGACGTAATCGAGGGAAAGATAGTCAGCACCCAATGGATAATGGCCACACAACTCGCTTCAGACTCATTAGAAAAGTGAAGTTGACGAAGAATTTTCTGATCAAGAATCCCCAGATTATGATGATAGTCAAAATCATGATGTAGAAGGTGCTGTCAGACCGTACATGTATGAACCCGAGGTGGGCGAAATGACGTCATGTGAGGGGCGAGGCCAATATAGCGGGGGTTTTTTGGGGAGGGGGTGGGGCCAATTAGCATAAAAGGCAGCAAATAACATTAAAATAATCCTTTCAAGATATTTATTCAAGAAAAGAACAACCATCAAGTGTTAAGTGAAGCTATATCTAATCATTGAACGAAACATGATTTTTTTGGATTCTCTGGACCTTTAAAAACTCCTTTGTAGTTAAGCTCTTCATAAATCTGTAATTGGAGAGGGAAACATCGACAAAAAGAGAAAGGCACGAGAAAGTCGAGTTTCGAACGAGTTGGCTCACACAGATATTTTTTGTGCTCACACAGGTAACAAGTACTCCAACAATACAGAAAACGAAACTTGTGTAACTGGAGTGTATCGTGACCAGCAGCCATTAGATCAAAAACCTACGGCAACAGGAGAGTCAAAGCCTGTCCCACGAGCTTGTCCATTTCCTGCAGACCTTCTCGGCCCCTGCTCTGGGATACACGACCCCACATTTGGCTATGGAAGCAGCAATCCCTGCATCCTCATAAAGATGAACAAGGTAGGATGAGCATCTTAATTATAATTTCTTGTTCATTTGACATTAAGATCACATGAACAATGAGTTAGTAAATTCAATAAATTGGGGACTTGGAGAAGACTACTTGTATTGGGAAATATAAACTTTCTTGCATAAAACACCTGACCTTTTTCTGGTGAACAGAATGAGTGAGAATGAGCAAATGGTCTGAAATACAGTGCTTTCCATAAAGTGTTGACTTTTCTCACATTTGTTGTGTTAAAGCCTGAATTTAAAATGCGCTAAATAAATAAATAAAAATTGTCGCCGATCTCCACAAAATACCCCATTTACCACTCCACAATGACAAAGTGAAAACATGTTTTTAGAAATATTTACACATTCATTGAAAAATGAAACAAATATCTAATTTACATGAGGAAGTTAAGATTAAGGAAATAAGTTATATAAGGAAGTTAAGATTTTGGATTTTTCTGTAATTTGCTCCATTCATTTTCCCTTCCATCCTCACAAGTCACCAAGTCCCTGCCGCTGAAAAGCATCCCCATAGCACGATGCTGCCACCACCATACTTCACGGTGGGGATGGTGTTAGATGGGTGATTTGCTGTGTTCAGTTTCTGCCAGATGAAGCACTTTGCATTCAGGCCAAATAGTTCAATTTTCGTCTCATCAGACCACATAATCTTTTGCCTCATGCTCTCAACCTTTCACATACCTTTTTTTTTTTAACAAACTCCAGGCATGCTGTCATGTGCCTTTTTCTCAGGAGTGGTTTCCATCTGGCCACTCTTCCATAAAGCCTATATCTGTGAAGTGCTGCAGAGACTTGTCCTTCTGGCAGGTTATCCCATCTCAACCAAGGAACTGTGTCATTTTGTTAGAGTAGTCATTGGGTTCTTTGTCAACTCCCTCACCAAGATCCTTCTTTCCGGGTTGCTCAATTTGGTTGGACGGCCAGCTATAGGAAGAGTCTGGGTAGTTCCATATTCTTTCCATTTCCTTATGATGGAGCTCACTGTGCTCTTGGGAACTTTCAACACTCCAGAAATTGTTTTGTACCCTTCCCCAGATCTATGCCTCCTCACAATTTTATCTCGGAGTTCTACGGACAGTTCCTTCGACTTCATGGTAGTCTTTTTTATCAGGTCAGGCCAGATTAGATCTGTGACCTGCCACAGGTACCATGTAAACCTGTTTCATGGTTGGGTGGTCGGCAACTAAACCATCTCCCCTCACCAGGTTTCCTGGTTAGGAGGGTGTATGGACATGGACTCCTAGCAGGATTAAGAACAAAACCTGTCAAAGGGCAGAGGTGCTCCTTGTGAGCCAAAGGCCATCCATATCTCATACCCCACTGTGTCTGTGGACGTCCTGCTGCAGTTCGGTTGCTATTTTCTTGGGGAGGTTGGTGTCATGATTTGCACTCCAGCCACCATAAAACCCTTCACTTCGCAAAACACAAGCAAAATGCAAAAAAAAAATTGAAAACCCATTCCGTGGCAATACCTTCTGTACAGCTGCCCTTTGTAGGGCAGCTCACCAGATGACTGGATTGGGGCAAAGCCTTTGGGACCCCCACTCTTTGATAGGAGGACAAAAAGGGAGTAACCGTCCCGGGTCAGATTGCTGTAGTGTGTATCGGGGTGGTTCTGAGGTGTCGTCCACCAGACGGCGGTCTCCTTGGGTTAACCTGAGGCGGTCCCTTTGGGTGGGTGCTTGAAATGTCCTCTCCCAAAGAGAGGATGATCATCTGTCTTTGTTATCATCTGGGCTCAAGCATTTCAGCATCGGTATTGCAGCATGCTCTGAGGTTCTTTGAGGTTTGGAGACCGGATGGTGGTGAGATAATTGTGGGTGGTTACACCTACTATTGGTTGGTCACTGATGGTTAGCATGCCCAAGGAGTTACTGTAGCTGTGTTCAATAAGTTGACTCCAATGATAATAATCGAGGTAACACCAGTCAATGAGTATATTATGAGACGAAGGATTCATCACTCTTTGGGTGTTGTTTCCATGGTCTCTGTATCTGCTCCGACTGAAGAGAGTGATTTCACAGTGAAGGACGCATTCTATGCCACGTTTGTCTGTGGTTAATCAGTGCCAAAGGCGAGATACTCTTCTCGTCTTCGGGGATTTCAATGCATCGACTGGAACAGATAGGGATGGTTATGAGACATGTGTTGGCCCCCATGGGTCTGGAACTGTGAACCTGAATAGCACGATGTTCCTTGACTTTGCAAGAAGTAATGGATTTGGGTGGCTGGTTCATGATTTCAGCACCCACAGGCTTATCGCTGGACTTGGTATTCCAACAATGGTGGTGTGGCAAAGGAGATTGACCATGTGCTTGTTGATGGTCACTGAAGGATTGTGTGAGAAGTGGCGCACCACACAGTCTTTTGTTTTGTGCCTTGTAAGGCATTTGCCCGATTTTGGCCCTTTCGGCCTGAGTCGACATAGTAGTGGATGATCCAGAACTGCAGGGTCTACCAGAGTGCTCAGTTCCTCAATACTGACCATAGGCTTGTGGAAGCAACTCTGAAGTTGCAGCTTAAATCCAGAAGAATGGTAACATCCCAGCCTTGGCTGGATGTTGGCAAGCTCAAGGTTGAGAGGGTAGCTGAGGAGTTTTCAAACAGGTTGAGTGGGAATTGTGGAGGATCTGTGTGCTTTGGAGAATCCTGAAGAGTTCTGGAGTGCCTTCAAGACCACCATCCTTGATGTTGTGGTGTATGTCATGGAACTCACCACAGGGGAAAGAGGATTTTTATCTCTCAAGGGACACTGGATACCACTGACCAAAGTTGCAGGGCCATGCTTAATGGCAGAGCTGAGCTGTTCAGGTTGTTGAGGTGTAAAACTGTATGTGCACTAAGGGTGGACAAGGAGGCCCATGTGTGAGGAATATGTGAGGGGGTAGAGCATCACCTGTGGTCAAGCGATTCTCATCCTACTTACAGGGGAATTCGCGCATTGCGTTCCTCTAAGCCTGTCCCATGGTGTACTGCAGTTAGAGGCGGAGGGTGGTGGGCTCTTGACAGAGGAGTCTGAAGTGAAGGCCGGCTGGGCCGGTTATTTTGAGCGGCTGTACCAGGCTGATCCACCAGCTGTTGAGTTGGATGTTGGGGTGTTACCATCCCTATTGCTGACCCTCTATAAACTGTGATCCATCTTCATTTGTGGAAACCCAGGCTGTGGTGAACCGGTTGAAATGGGGTAAAGCTCCTGGGATTTGTAGAATCCAAGGCTGGTGGAAATGCTGAACTCATGTCATTGTATGCAGTTATGTGCTCTGCCTGGAACACAGGCATCATCCCAACTGACGAGAAGAGGGGCCTTGTTGTTCCTCTCTGGAAAGGGAAGGGTGATGGCCACGACTACAACAACTATCAAGGGGTGATGCCGCTCTCAGTGCAGGGCAAGGTCTTTGCTTGGATAAATCTTGATAGGCTTCACCACCATTTGCACCAGCACCCAGGCTTCACACCAAAGAGGTCAATGATTGACCGTATCGTTGCCCTTCGAGGCCTCATCCCATGCAGATGAGAGTTTCGGCAGGGGCTGCTTGCAGCCGATGTTCTCTGCAAAAGCGTTCAATTCAGTGAATCTGGATTCCCTCTGGAGGATTCCTGGTCTTTGTGGGGTGCCACCAAAACTGATCAATCTGATGTCTGAACTACACTCTGGTACTGAGAGTGCTGTGAGATATGGTGATACCATCTCCAACTTATTTCCAGTTGTTCCTGGAGTTCGTCATTGGTGTGTTAGCCCCACACTTTTCAGCGCTGGTATGAACCGGATTCTGTGGAGGATGTCAGAGAGATCAAGCTGCAGTGCATCATTTGGGAATGTCAAAAAATCTGACCTTGATTTCGCAGATGATGCAGTCATCTTTGCAGAGACTCTGGAGATCCTTTTGGGGGCCCTTGAGGTGCTGAATGAGGAGTGGGAGCAGCTGGGATATTGGGTTTACTGAGTGAAAACGAAGATCCAGGCTTGCAATGACATTTTTGGTGCTGCTATCTTGTCTGTACCTGTTTGTGGTGAGGATGTTGAGGTCACAGACAGATTCACTTCCCTTGGTAATGATATTCATGTCTCTGCTGAGAGCCAGAGGTCAATCGACATCTGGATCAGGCCTGGAGAGTCATGGATTCACTGGATCATGGGGTGTGGTGTTGTCGGTACCTGTGCGGGAGGACGAAAGTCCGAGTCTTCAGGTCCTTGGTGCTTCCAGTCTTGCTCTATGGATGTGAGACTTGGATTCTGACCAAGGATCTGAGACGGAGACTTAATTCCTTTGGTACCAGGTCTCTTCGGAGAATCCTTGGCTATCGCTGGTTGGACTGTCTTCAACGAGCGGTTGCTGAGAGAGATTCAAATGAGACTTGTTACCTGTATTGTCCGTGTGCATCAGCTGCGGCTGTATGGACATGTGTCTCGTTTTCGTGATGCTGATCCTGCTCACCAGATTCTCTCAGCAAGAGAGCCTCGTGAGTGGAGAAGCCAATGGGCCGACCACGTGCTTCGGGGTTGGATTGATCAGCATCTCAAGGAGATGGGGATGGACCAGGCGCCTGGCCAGACGGAGGCCCCTGGAGTACCTGCGGAAACTGAACGCAGCAATGTGCTGCTCTGGCGCATGCTCCCATACCTGACCTGACCTGACCTACTCTGACATGCACTGTCAACTGTGGGATCTTATATATGTGGAAAGGTGTGTTTCTTTCTAAATCATGTCCAATAAATTTATTTGGCCACAGGTGGATGGACTCCAATCAAGTTGTAGAGACATCTCAAGGATAATTAATGGAAATTGGATGCACCTGATCTCAATTTGGAGTGTCATAGCATAGGGGTTGAATACTTATTGATTGAAGACATTTCAGCTTTTCATTTTTAACTACTTTTAAAGCATTTCTAAAAAAAATTCCTCTGACATTATGGGGTATCACATGCAAATCGTTGACAAAAAATATCTCAATTAAATCCATTTTAAATTTCGGCTGTAACACAACAAAATGTGAAAAAGTCAAGGGATGTGAATACTTTCTGAAGGCACTGTATGCTGTGATTGTAGTTATAACCAACCTCCACCTTGCATGTCTGCCTCCTTGCAGTTTTCCATCCTATTTTTGTGTAAACTTTGACTTGGTATTCAGTGATGGAATGCATTTTGTGACAGAGTTCGAAGGGCACCATGCTGTGAAGGGACCATCTATTATTACACAAACATATCTGGCACAACAGTTGACCATGAGTCTCCCTCCACCAAAGTTTGCTCCAAATATCCTCTCCCTCCCTCACCCCACCTTTCGTCCTTTCCTTCCCAAACTTTTATCTTCTTCCATACTCTCCCACCATCATTTTACCTCCACCACCAAAGTTGGTTGGAGGTTATGTTTTCACCCTTGTCTGTCCGTTGTTTGTCTTTGAGCAGATTATCTCAAAAAGTTATGCACGGATTCAGACGACAATTTGGTGGACAGGATGGGTGTGTGACAAGGACGAACTGATTAGATTTTGTTGAAGATTTGGACTCAGATCCTGATAAGGCAATTTAATTGTTTTTTCTTAAGTGATTCTTCACCATTGAGAGATAGGGCCACATCGATCTAAAGCAAGATATTTCAAAATGTTGTGGATAGATGACAAAACTTGGTGGACGAGTTGCAAATGTGACGTGAAGAACAAGCCGATTCGATTTTGATTCAGGTTTGCGTGTTGATCTGGCCTATCAATGGGATACAAAACAAACTGTTCAGCCAGGCGGAGGTATGCACTATACCAATAGAGTGGGAGCCCACAGGGGTCAGGGTAGCTGGAAAGCTAACAAATTTTCTCATGTATAGTAATATTCTATATACATCCCTACTCACAGAAATGGACATCTGCCGTTGCGCCACTGGTGGGTGTGGTCTAAGGGGGCCATTATAATGTACTCAAAAATTGAGCGAGATCAGCTCCATTACCTAACAAACTAAAACCCATCAAAATATAGGAGGCATGTTCTCATATATCATTAATGATCTACGACAGACATTTTTAGTGATGGGGTACCCCCGCCAGACGCCAAAAACTGTTACCCCAAAATTGAAACCAGTCTCAAATTGATTCCACAGAATACACACATTCAGTGTCCAAACCTTTGGTTTCACTATAACTGATGCTGTGTCCAGCCCTGTTCAAAATTTTCAATGACAGCTTGGATCCTGTCAGTGAAGCAAAACCAAGGCCCATGGCTGCGTGCTTCCATGGTTTGGCAGTCCCGCGTGTAACATTGAAAATTGCATCTGATGCCATTGAAGTCGCCTTGCGGTCAAGGCTATCCATATGCGCTCCACGGAAGCTTGGTGTTTGGCTACCAAGAAGACTCCTGAAGAACAGGTCTAACTGTTTGGGAATGTCTGGGGAATGTTCCTTTAGATTCTGTACTGTAGCTGGGTTTGGTGTCCTAGTTTTTGGAAGTGTCATGATCTGGGATCGAAGATGCAGAGCTGCCCATCGCAACTTGTCATTCTGTTCACGTTCTTTTGATTCATTATGGAGTCGAGCCATTGCATCATCTTCCCGGACTAATGAACTGAAAACAAAATTGCCTTTCCGTTGGTCTGCAAGCTTCACTCTCATACGATCTCCAGAATAATCTTTGATCTTCCTTTGCAAATTCTGGGCCAAGTAGGATTCAACTTCTTCCTGATCTCCTCCAATGCTTGTACACTCTGCTTTGTAGATGTCAAGTAAGGCAGAGACCAACACTGACCGTTGGTTTTCAAATACCTCACTCTGAATGTACGCACACAAAGAGGCAAAGGCACTCTCATGGCAAGCTTGTGGTGTAGGCTTCGGATCCAAGCACTCTATTTGAACCTTTTTTTCAAGGCTGTCGGTTTCCAAAAGGAATTTTGAGCGGCAATTTCTGTGATACCATGCATCTGCAGCGATCAGATCAACACCAGTCCTAACAAGACCTTTGAGACGCTCGTTTTTGGAGAACTTCGCGCGATTGCGAATTGTTTCACAACCACTCATTGTTCTAATATATTGCCTTGGCTCTTCTTTGCCCTTTATCTTTTTTCGGCCCATCCCAAAGAATAAGCATTTTTCTTTCAGATCATCGTCTTTTGGGAGGACACTGCAGGTTCTGGTTTGAATTTTAGGTTTTTTTGGCAGTACAGGGGGTGCATCATGGGATGTTTGAGCGTTTCTTGGGTGCTTCACGGCAGTGTAGTTTTTATGACAAGAAGGGTGATAACGATGAGTTGATTTCTGATTGCTTTGTGATATCCTTTTATTGATGTCGGAGTACTTATCTGATTTCTGAGTTTTGCGTGAGGTAGCAGCATTCCTTACTGTGCTCCATGTATGTTCGTTGAATGCCTTGAGCCTGCTGACTTTGTCCGTAGACTTTTGGCAGATGTAGCAACACAGGGTACTGGAACAATCGATTTCCTGAAATGAGAAAGACACCTTAATTAGCTTGAGAAGATATCAGAATTGTGTTGCACTAACACATTGTCAACTCCCCTAGCTCTAAGTCGAATTTTTACGGAGATGAGAACAGAAAATCATACAACATGTGCATGTATACTTGTCATTTGCCTCTTTCTATTCCAAAGGTTTCAAACACTAATGCTATGACCTTTACGGTACTGATTGTAGGAAGTACTGGCAATGGAACACAGAATGAGTGAAATAAACCTGTTTAGTTTTCTAGCGAAGTGTCTATGTGAAAATAGTTTTTTAGGGCTAAAATAAACACCATTTTGGTCGCATTACACTGTTGTACAAAAGTTAAGAAGACGGATAATGAATACCTTTTTGGTGCCACTAGATTCCTGGGCCTGTGCTACCAAATACTGACTTATCAGTTTATTGGTGATTGTGTATTCTTCCATTCAATTAAGAAAATAAAGTAGAAAACTAATCATAGATGGGGACTGTGCTTCTTGAAGTTGAGGCGCCTCCTCTGACACTGTCACTCCTAATGTTGAACTTGTATTTTCTGCATCCATTGTGTAGGCAGTAATCAAACAAGATGAAAAAAAAATACACTTATACAGTTTCTTTCATACGTATTTGTCAGGGATCAAAATCATAAAATGCCGCCACTTTTCCACAAGGTAAATCTGCCACTACTTTAACAGTAACAGTGGAACAAAAATGAACAAATCAATCTAATACAGCAGTCATTTATTAGTTCTAGAGCTGGTTTTTATCAATCATCCTCTTCTCAATGCCTACATTGATTTTAAGATAACACCCCAATTTCATATATTGCTTTGCCCATGACCATGTGCCAAATGTCTCTGCCTGGACAACCTGGGTCCTTATTCTAATGGCCTGCATCAGTGATGGTACAAGCTTCATCTGACACACAGATATGCAGACTTTAGTAGCCGACATTGGACTTTGAGTATCATCCATCCTTCTATTTCTGATATTAAAGCAATGGCCAGCTCAATTCTTGGATGAGAACAGAAAAGTAGAGGGCCAGGTACACAATCACAGGCCCTATTTTAAAGGTTAGTGTCCTCCATCTTGATTTGGGACAGCATGCACACCATTGATTGGATTGGTTTTTAGCAAGAGTCTTTTCCATTTTCATGGTATCAATGATATCAATAAAATGAAAACTTACCTGATTAATGGTGTTTTGATGAGACATACCTACATGGAACAATGTACTTTTATCTTTGAAATAGGGAAAATAGGCAAACTTATTCAACAAAATGTGATGATGTTGACATCATATAACATGTGCATGTATACCAACAGTAAACAAGTAGTCCGGCAGATATGTGAAAAAAATGTGCCTTTAGTGATACAAGCATGAAATTTGGCACACTGCTAGGGAAGTATCTGACAAAGATTTTTGGATATAGGGACATTCCAGATTCTTCCCAGAGCCAAAATGGTGGCCATTTTACAAAATAGCCGATTTTGGGTTGTACATGGAGGATACATGTGGATACAACTATATTTAAGAAGCATACCAGTGGTTTTATTTAACTAAATAGAGATTTTAGCAAATAAGAAATTGCAAATACAGGTGACAAAGCGTGAATAAACCATTTATTTGGCCATTTTTTGGTGCATTTTTGCACTTTTGGACGGTTTTCTACAACAAACTCTTCAAAAAACTGTTATCAAGCACCATGGAATGACTGTTGTTCATTTAACACTCTTGAACTTAGAGGAAGTGCTTCTGTTTGATCCTAACATCAACTTACAGAGTCAAAATTATACAGTGGAACCTCTAGATCCAGGTAATAGAGTCTACTATGATGCATGGATACATGTGTACATGTTACATAATTATCATCTGTGATCTCTCTTGTCCCAGTTCTACTCTCTTGTACACTCCCCACCACAGTGACATAGAGCTGTGCACTGGAGTGCAGCCTTGACATACTTGCACTGTCCTCTGCATCCCTTTTTGCAGCCACACCTTAGTAGTTGCCGACATGCCTCAGTTGCCTCTGGGAGGGTTGTCCAGTATATGTCCCAGCCATTATCGGTGTGAACCCACCCCCAGTCACTGGGCGATGGGAGCTCTGGTGTGGACACCATCATCTGGCCCCAACAGTAGCCGGCTTGGTAGGCAGCTCTCTTGATGTGCTGTTTCAGGGCTTCACGAGTTGGTGGGAGAGCATCTATTGATCTGCCATTCTGGGTGAACAGATGCTTGCGACACTCATTGACATGTTCCTGGCTACTGGTGCGATCATAGAGCACAACAACAAAACGCGCCAGTGCATCCATGTGGTCATCTACAGCTGAAGGAGTTGGCGTGGCAGCCAAGGCACAGAATGCTGCAGTGACATCAGTGACGTCATCACAGGCTTTCCAGGTTTCCCATGCTTTTTTCTTCCCCCTGCCTCCGAAGCTTGAAACGGTGTCGCATCCAGTGAGGGCATGGAAGAATGGCAAACCTCGACACTTGTTAGGTCCCAGTGCCACAGACATCTCGTGAGCTGCCAAGAACCTGAAGTTCTTTCCTGTGCCAAAAGCAACCCAGAGCTCATCAATGTCCAGACGTCCAGCTGCTGTCACCGCAAGGACCACGACATCAGTGTCTAATGTACGGATCAACACTTTGCTGTATCCCTGCCTCACAGCGTCTTCAGCATGGAGTAGCATTCTTGTGTCAGCCTCTTCATGGCTACAAGGGGCAAGACCAGCAACATCTCGGGCCTGCGTACAAACCACATCTTTGTGGTGGGTGCTGATGACTTGTTTGTCTGTGTCTGTTGTTGCTACTCTGGTGGCTAGGAAGTCAAACAACTCCATCATGTTCTCATCTGTGCGCAGAAAGGTCTGCCAGTTTCCAGGAATGGAACTAGATGGCTCGACTCGTCTCCTGATGCCTTTGCCTCACTTCTTCCTAGTGTCTGCCTTCAAACTGTCTGTGAGGTATTCATCCCAGACAATATCCACCCTGCTCGTATGCTGCAGCTGAGATGTGATGTATGGCAAGAATACTTCTGATGCATACTCGTTGAAGGTCTTTGCTGTGCCAGGTGGCAGCATACTGATGATCGCTGCACCATCAAGGATGATGACTTCAACTGCTGGACTAGCAGCAGCATTCTCCTGTTGAGGGACCAGATCTTCTAAGCAGCCAACCAGATCAGACTTTGTTCCAAGTCTCATCTTGCCCATGTGTGACAGTGCAGGGGGACATGCTTGGTTCTCATGTGCGAAGAACTCATCAAGATCTCCATCACGTATCTGGGACGCAATGAACAACCTGGAGAACAGGGAGCAGTCGTTCTTCAGAGATGAAATCTGCAGCTGTGCTCTTGACTTCTCTCTGACTGGAGGTCGGCTGAAGAGAGGGAGGTTGTTTCTCTTGATTGGGTCAGTGATGGGCTTTGTCTGGTTGATAAGTCTCTCATGGACATAGGAGTCATGCGGTTCTTGTCCCAGCTTCTCGATGTGGCGTACAGTATTCATAAGTGCTGGGTCTGCCAGGTCTCTGCTGTCTAGCACCAGGAGATCCTTGCTGTCATCACAAAATGGGTTGCCCATCTCCCCCATGACTTGAGTGAGTGAACGCACATCTCTAGCAAAGACTACCTGTGTGTGCTTGGTCTGCTCGTGGTGTTTGTGAACAGCCTTCTTGGTCTCTGATAGCAGAGTTAAAATGTTTTCAACTACGAACCCCAGCCCAGAGGAGATGCATATATACACAATGGCGATCTTGGGTGATTGTCACTCGATGTCCCCAATAGGCCACCATACATTATTTCTTTGCGCTGGACAGGACCATGTTAAACCCAAATCAATATGAACACACCATTGTAGTTTGAACATTTCTATTATGCAATCATGAAAATTAATACAGTGAGTACATCAATATCGATTTCGCAAATTTATGCATTTAATCGCGACATTGCCAGCTACCAGTATGTAATTAATAATGGAAATATTCATGGAGTCTAAGTTCCTTTCACCAAATTTGATTTTTGATCTATTTATATTTCAAGAAACAATATTCAGGTAACATTCACATGCATGATCATATTGCAGAGCTCTTGTTCCAGCCATGCATTATTGTGATGGTAAACTGTTATCTGTGTCCCTCATAGACCACCGTAGATGCATTTTTTAGTCAAATATGAAGTCGATAATGAAACGTGTGCATACTAGTTGATAATAATAATATTATACTCACTACATTGTGTTTTGCACCAAGCACATATGACTTTGCTGACCTTGTAGGCAGAATTTGTTATTCGTGGCAGCCATTTTGTAAAATGGCCACCATTTTGACCCTAGGGGTAATCTGGAATGTCCCTATATCCAAACTGTTTCCTAAGGGTATGCTATAACTGTGTACCAAATTTCATGCTTGTATCATCAAAGGCACAAAACTACCAGAATATTTCACATATCTGCCAGACTCAAGGTAAGCAGTTAAGCGATATACACTGACCTCCTGTCAATGACACGAGTGACAGTCTTTCAAAAACAAATTTAGTTCTGAGAAAGCTACTAATCTTGTAATTACCCTACTCTACAATGCTCCAGTCGCAAATCTAAACATTACTTTATCCCAAACACTAGCAATGTGACTAAATTCCTCGTACATCTTGTATTTGACTTTTTTTGAGCGGTCAGGTTTGGGGGTGGGGCCTTGAACCACTTCACGACGGGTGGCATGTTAACTTGACAGTAGCCTAGAGATCCTGGCCACGCTGCCGGGTGGCATGTTAACTTGACAGTGGGAACGTCATTGAAAATACAATGTTATTGTTATTGTGTATACGTAATGCATTATTCTCCAGGTAGAAACGCAGAGTACAATATATGACGTTTCTATTCGAGTAAGCCAGCGAGTGACTGCCTAATAGCTGGCAAGAATATAATCCCGCATAGCTGGCCAGTCGACTGCTATCCCGTCGTGAAGGGGTTTTAAAGGCATCTGGAAGGAGTACCCCACCATTGAAAATGTCTGACAGTACTGGTTTCTGATATTGTGGGCATTGCTGAACAATTTGTGAGTGATTTGATTTTGTTAGCTCATGAGCTGATCTCGGTCAGCTTACAGGATGTGGCCATTTCGCGGCGTCTGGCGCACGTGCCCCACCACTGAAAATGCCTGGCAGTGGTGATTTCTGATGCAGTGGGCTGTGCTGAACAATTTGAGACTGGTTTCAAGTTGTTAGCTCACAAGCTGATCTAGCATAATTTTGGGGTACCAGTTTTTGGCATCTGGCAGGGGTACCCCACCACTAAAAATGTCTGTCGTTGATCATTAATGATACATGAGAACATGCTACTTATATGTTGATGGGTTTTAGTTTGTTAGGTAATGGAGCTGATCGAGCTCAATTTTTGAGTACATTGTAATGGCCCCCTCGACCACACCCACCAGTGGCGCAACGGCAGATCTCCATTTCTGGGAGTAGGGATGTATAGAGAGTATTACTATACATGAGAAAAATTGTTAGCTTTCCAGCTACCCTGACCCCTGTGGGCTCCTGGTCTACAAGTGCAATTCCAGTTTTTTTGCTTTCATCATATTCCACTTTCTTCCATTCATAAACATAATACAGTGAGTGATGATTACATTGTGCTGAGCTCGTAATAAAAATATGACTATCACAGCATCATCATGCACAAAATCATTATCAGTATGAAAATTACTGAACCGTATGCATCTCACTTTGGACGTGATCACTATACTGTTTGAATAGTAAGTTATACTGCAGTGGTTGCTTAGCTTGCTTGTCTAGAGTAAAAAGATGTCTGCAGACACATAGCCTACATGTTGTGCTTTCATAATTTTCAGATAATTGGGTTCAAGCCTGGCACGACCGTGCAGCCCGCTGAAGTCTCTTGCTCTGGCAAGGTACGGCTTTTGATTTGGTTCCTTAACAGCCTCACTGGAAAGTCTTTTCCTTAGCAAGCTCAAGTAAGCACTATGAGATAATCTGGGGTGTCTAGTGGATCCTGAAGTCCAAATGATCTTCTTGGCTATTACATGAAATTATATTGCTAATGGTTCTGATGAACTATAACACATGGAATGAGCTGAGCTACATATTTTATCCCCTTGTTGTGTGATAACCATTTTTACCTTATGCAATTTATCCTCTCAAACTATGGACACGTACAGTTCACAAGTCAAAGTAATTCCAGGTTTGCAAAAAACAAAAAAATCCAATTTATTTCAAACTACCCATAGGAATGGCCAAAAAGATACAACATTAATTCTCTGTTGGCAAATACAACTCGTCACTTCGCTGATTGGAATATTAAGAGGTGGGAGAGGGAGAGAGGGAGGAGATAGAAGGGAGAGGAATTGGAGTGGGAGACGGAGGGAGGTGAAGGAGAGGGGAGGGAGAGTAGGGGGAGAGAGGGAGAGGAGTGGGAAAGAGAGGGGAGAGGGGTCAGAGAGAGAGGGAGAGGGGTGGGAGAGAGGAGGTGCTAGAGGAGAGGAGGGAGGGGGGAAATTCCAGCAGATGTGACACCCAGTTTAATGTCCATTCGAGAGACAGCACACACATTAATGAATCACCGTCTGTGAAACATTGGGATGACAGTTTATAGCTGGGACGGGATTCAAACACAGGCTAAACTGCTTAGAGAGAGTGTGTGTACCTCTCGGCTATCCTGCCGTGATGTGGTGATTCATTGCTTTGTAACTACTGAAAACATTTTTTACTCATTGTAATCCTCCAATTTATTTTGCCTTCCCAACGCGGGATATGTCCTCACGGAAAACCGAGTTGTGATATCGCCACGGAAGCTTGTCGAGCGGCTTAAGCACTCAAGCAAGTAATCCAACAAAATCGTTGAAAAAAAACTTTTTTTTTAAAAATGGAACGTTTAATTTAAAAAAAAAAAGTATTGATTTGTGTCGAAGTGACGGTTTGTATAATGAAAGCAGATCGCACAAAGAAGGGAAACGTCATGTAAAAAAAATAAAACATGCACACTTTCAGCAGGTGAGCCACTGTTCAAGGCACCACATGATACCGCAGGGCCAAACAAAGGTGGGTGAAGCCTGAACTTTGTTCAAGTCGATAGATGCATTTTTGATTGTGTTTAGCCAAAGAACAGTGCAGAGTGACACTGCTGGTACTTTTGCCGTGTACCGCTATGGCTTGCTATCGAACATCCAAGCAGCTTGTAGAGCACTTGCCAAGTGGCTTACGCACTCCAGCAAGCATTCCAACAAAACAGTTCATAAGGAACGGCAGGCTTGGCAAGCGATTAGCGATTGTCAATCGGTCATATGAAACACCACCCGGAGACATCCGGAGTGTCAAACAATGTGCAAATTGGACAAATTGACACCCTTTAGCAGTCGGAACTGCTGCGAAGATGAATTCTGAAGTTTAAATTTTGAAATTCCGCTGAGATTAAGAGATTCTCAAGTTTATCGCATGTGCGGAAACGAAATAAAGCCTTGAACACTGGTGTCCCTGGGTGTTTATAAGCATTGTAATGCATCTAGCGATTAATCGTTATGAAGATCAGGTATGTGATGATACGAGTAAGGAAAGTTTAAAAAAAAAATTTGAGTAATTTATCTTTAAACGGTTGTGGCCTGTTCCAAGTCAAGGCATTGTTGAGCAGGCTAAAAAAAAATAGTGAATAAAGACCACAGCGAGATAACAGAGGGCTGACAAAGGGGTTGACCAAGGATGAAGCCTTGATAAAGGATAATTTAATAAGGCCATTCATGATCTTCAAAAGGGGTTTAAATTCACCCAAACACCCAATTTTCATTCATGTATGACCTTGGAGTTCCCCAAGTATGCATGCAAACTTTCAGGCTGTTAAGTTTCATGGTTTTGGAGTTATGGAAGACAGACACACACACACACACACACACACACACACACACACACACACACACACACACACACACACACACACACACACACACACACACACACACACACACACACATTATTATCGATGCAGAGTGAGAAACTTAAACATTGAATTTAAAAGACCGCATTTAACATAGAACTCTCATGCTATGTTGTTCTTGTGGTAGACTTTGCTGAAAGCCTTGCATCTGTTTATCGAAGTGGGAGGGGCCTCGTCTAAATGAGGCTGAGAAACACAAGGAGCGAATCAAGGAGTATGGTCTATCGAGCATGACCAATCGAGGAAGTTTTGACCATTCAGAGCCTGGGCCATTGCAAGCAGGCATGTGCATAACTAGCCTCTCACCCCAAGACAGTGGCGGAGAAGAAAATCAGAGGCCCAGGGGGGAGGGTGGGAATCAGCCGCAGATGTGCTCTGCTTTCCTGCAAGGTGAACGTGGAAGAAGAGTGACATGTGCTGCAAGCTGAGCCGGTGCAAGCTGATGCTCAGCTCTTTCTGCGTTCCCTAAACGCATGAACCAGGCAGCGCCGAGGTCCACTGGAATCACTCTTACACTGGAGCACTTCACTGGAGTTGTGGACACAGACGGACGGACGGACGGACGGACGCACGCACGCACACGCACACGCACACACACACACACACACACACACACACACACACACACACACACACACACACATACACACACACACACACACACACACACACACACACACACACACACACACACACACACACACACACACACACACACACACACACACACACACATACACAAAACCTTTCCAACGTTGACTCACGATTAGTCCAGTGGCTTTGCTCCAAATTTGGTGGAGATCGCTACACGCTGGACCAAAGCACCAAACTTGGTACAGTTGTTAGTTCGGCCATATAAAAACATTCTACAGGGAGTTGCCCAACTTACGGCTCCCGGATTGAGGTTTTCGAAGATGACTGCCACCTCCATTATCACAATTCACCTTTTTCACCGTAACTTTGAAACAAAAGGACTTAGGTGCAACCAGTTATCTAGTGCCGTTAAATCGTGGCTGATTTCTGGTGACATTCATGATCAGATCTCTCCAAACATCTCAATCCTTGACTGCTTTCAGAAGCTCTGGCAGAAACAGCCTGGTTACAGCCTTTTACCCCATCCATTCAGAACATACAAGGGCTGCCTCTTCCTCTTATTCACTCAACCATTCCCAACATGGTTGACTTCCCCAGACTTTCGTTTTCTGCACGCATGATGCGTCCAAAGTATGACCGTTTCTGTTTCAGTGTTAGCGCTTCCATTCTAAATCATGGTCGAATTCATTGAAGTACCGATTCGTTTGTTCTTTTTACAATCCATGGAAATTTAAACATTCGTCTCCAACATCACATTTCAAAACTGTCAATCTTCTTCCTTCCTTTCTTTTTCACTGTCCATGACTCACACCAAAACATTGAAACTGGAAATAGCAGAACATTCACCAGCCTCATCTTGGTTTGTATTGTCACATATTTGGCTTTTCAGATCTTTGTCAATCCTGACATTGCTGTTCTCCCCAACGTTGATCATTTATTCATTTCTCTTCCACACTCTCCATTCACTTCACTCTTATAACCCAGGAAGATGAAACTTTCCACGATTTCCACATGATCGTCTCCCAATCTAAGCACGCCGATCCTCTCAGTTGACAAGATTTTAGGATTTTTAGGTTTAAATAAAGACCAGTTTTGTCACTTTCCTTCTTCACTATGTTGCAGCAGTTTTGTCAAGTCCTCTTTACTTTCTGCCAACAGAGTGGTATCATCAGCATACCTGAGGTTGTTGATACATCTTCCTCCAATCCTGACTCCCACCTCCATATCATCCAAGTTTTATTTCCTCATGGAGTACTCACTGAACAGATTGAACAAGTAAGGGGAGAGACTTCACCCTTGTCAAACTCCTTTTCCAATTCCAAATCATCCTGTCTCTCTATACTCTGTTATTGCTGTATCTTCTTGTTTAGTGTACATGGTTCTTACCAGCCGCATCAGGTGCTCCAGCTGTGCTATAATTAGGCCGAGGACGAGCGGAGTGAGGTCTTGAATTCCCGATACCTGAAACACCCGACAATCCACGCCTATGGAAAACAGACTTTTTTGAACGCCGGCCGTATTTACCATCCACTCATGCAACTTTGTTGTAAAAATTCTCCAGGGGTAGGTGCTCCCATGTTGAAAGTTTTGCATCAATTGCTCAAGCGGTTGTGGAGAAAACAAATAAAGGTGTAAAACTGAGTAGAAGAAAGAAAAAAAAAGTGAGGGCCTTAGCCGACGTTCCACAACAGTCTAAGATAGTTGTGGACACCTATTAGTAATCGATTGAACAGAGGAAAAAAACAAACCTACCTTTGATATTCCCTTGGTTTTTTTTTTCCATGATTCACCTCAGATTTACCATTTGATCTTTAGGAATTCTTCCTCTTCTAAAACCTGCTTGCTCACGGGTATTTCTATGAAATTTTACAAAACCCCCCCATCCACTTTCTCAACAATCCTCTGGAAGAAGTCTTTTCTTTCAAGCTTCTGGGTCTCACTATCTGCCATGACCTTTCCTGGGAAAGTCACATTTCCAACCTTGCCTCAAAAGCCAGTCGCCGACTGGGAATCCTCCGTCGTGCAAAGTCCTTCCTCGGCCCTCTTGAGCTCCTGACCACTTACAAAGCTTTTGTCCGTAGCCTGATGGAGTACTGCTCTCCCCTCTGGGCTGGTGCTCCTGCCTCCCACCTTTCTCGACTTCACGCTGTCGAAACCAGGGCTTTTAAGATCATCGGCATCTCCCGCAATGAAGCTGAGTCTTTGGGCCTCTCACTCAATCACCGCAGGTTGGTCGGTGGTCTTTCTGTCTTCTACCGACTCCTCTCCAGCCTTGCCCCCCTGCTCTCTCTGCGATTTGTCCCAACCACATTTCCACAGGGCGCTCAAGGTCCGCCAACAACCCCCTTCTGGTAAAACTACCAAAATCACGAATCACTGCTCATCTTCACTCTTTCATTCCTCTTTTTCCCGCCTTTGGAATAAACTTCCTCACTCTATTCTTTCCCATTCTTCCCTCCAGGCTTTCAAAACAGCTGTTCACCACCACCTCTTATCTTCCCCCATCCAAATCCTCGATCTTTTCTACCCCCGATAATCCACCCAAGCCCACTTCCTTCAATTCTCCTGCTTTCCTTCCTGAAAGTCCCTGAAATGTCCATCTTCTCCTCGCCATGTTCCCCATCCCATCCCCATCCCTCTCCCTTCCACAGTTCACCTGTGTCTGTTCCCCAATGTTTTGTCCCTTCCACTCCCGCCCCTCTTGTCTCATGCCTCCTTGCTGTGAGTTGTGTGTTAGCTCTCATACGAGCCTCGACCAAGGTATACAAAAAAAAAAAAAAAAAAATCTTCTATTCTGTGTTGAATGACCTTGAGTAACATTTTGCGAGCATGTGAAATCAAGGCAATGGTTTCATGATTTGAATTCTCTTTCAACACCTTCCTTTGGCAATAGTATGTAGACTGACTGCTCCCAGCTTTGGCCCATACACTTCTGCCCCAGATCTGTGGACAGATAACTGCAACTGATTGGTTGTTCCCTCCAATTGCAATTGCAGGTGAGAGGCGATTTGGCTTTCCGTGATTATGTATGTGTATATATATATATATATATATATATATATATATATATATATATATATATATATATATATATATATATATATAAAACGATATAGCATTGTCTGTCTGTCTGTCTGTCTGAGTGTGTGTCTGTGCAACGATATAGCATTGTCTGTCTGTTGGGTAGTCGATATAGTCGAAAAAAAAACTCAAAACAATTTTTTGGGGGATTTTTTTTCTACCCTTATTATCAGTATTTAAAATGACGATTTCAGTTAATACAATGGCGATTTCGATGAAACTTGGTTGGTAGGTTCATACCATGACCTAGTTGTGTGCAAATGAGAACCGTTGCTATGGACACCACCGCTGCGTAGCAACGGGACTTTGAAATTTTTGAAAAATCATTAAAAAAAATTATTTTTTCGAAAATCAAAAATCGGGCCACGAGCGACGGTGGACAGTACATTCAGCTATATTGTCAAAAATTTCCAGCCGGATCCTATGAAAACTCTCGGAGAAGATAGACTTTGAATGAACCCTGGTCGAAAACAATAAAAAAACGAAGTTCGTTATATCTCAGAGACTGAGTCAGATATACATGAAACTGGTATTGTAGGTTCATGGTATGTCCCAGTTATGTGTGAGAAAGAACCATTGCTATGTATCCCTCCGTTGCCTAGCAACGGTCGAAAAACCTCAATGTGGGGGTATTTTAACAAAAAAACAATCTGCAGCATTAACCCTTGAAGCTAGAATCATGAATTTTCTTGTGCATAATCCTCAGGTCATTTCCCATCGAACGGGCCCATCGCGTCAGGTTCTATTGGGTAGTCGACAACCCATGTCCACCTACCGGCTTGTCTGTGTGTGTCTCTGTCTGTCTGTCTCTGTGTCTGGGTGCCTGTCTGTCTGTCAGTTTGTCTTTGTTCCTTATGCATGGCCACATCTTTTAAGTTACAAACTCGGGGTACAAATACAACTGTGTGTGTGTGTGTGTGTGTGTGTGTGTGTGTGTGTGTGTGTGTGTGTGTGTGTGTGTGTGTGTGTGTGTGTGTGGTG
>NC_140967.1:34725612-34728112 GCF_056783735.1 Eptatretus burgeri
GAAATGTGCCATCCTGGTTACCCCTGGGTGGCACAGAGACACATGGAGGTCTTGCAAAGCCTGACTGATTGTTGCCGAACTGTAGACCCGGGAGAAGGTATCTGCAGCAGGGTTTTCCTTCCCGGGCCGGTAAACAATGTCGTACCTGTAGCAGGCTAGGTCTATCCGCCATCTCATAATTTTTTCATTCTTAATTTTCCCGTTATTTTTCCCATCAAACATGAAAGCCACGGATCGTTGGTCCGTAACGAGCGTGAAGTGGTTTCCCAGTAAATAATGTCTCCATTTACGCAGCGCTTCGACGATGGCGTACGCTTCCTTCTCTATTGCCGAGTGTCTCTGCTCGCTTCTAGAGAGAGTTCTCGAGAAGAAAGCGACCGGCCGCCCAGACTGATTAAGTGTTGCAGCTATGGCGTGATTTGAAGCGTCGGTCTCCACCACGAAGGGCACCGAGCTGTCGATCGATAAAACCACGGACTTACTGATATCATCCTTGAGATCGTGGAAAGCTTTTACGACAGCGGCATCTGGTGGAAAGTTTTTGCAATGCACTAGGGGATGTATTTTCTCGGAGTATTGCGAAATCCATCTTGCATAGTAAGCGAACATCCCGATCACCCGGCGCATTGTTTGCAAGTCCTGAGGTGGTGGAAGCTCACGGAGCGGGCGCAATCGCTCAGGATCAGGCTTAATTGTGCCGTCGGCTATCGTGTAGCCGAGAAGGTCAATTGACCTTGCCGAGAATACGCATTTCTCGTAGTTGAGAGTCAGATTATATTTTCCAGCAATGCTCAAGAATCTGTCCAGATTCCTATCATGTTCCCTCTGATCCCTACCGCACACTGTGACATTATCCACGTAAACAAAAGTGTCTTCGAGGTTTTCATCTGAGATGATGTCGTCCATAACCCGTTGGAAGCAAGCTACTCCATTCGTGACACCGAATGGTATCCTTCTGAACTGGTAGAGGCGCCGCCCTGCCTGGAATGCAGTGTACGGTTTGTCTTCCTCTCGGATGGGAATTTGATGATAGGCGCTTCGCAAGTCGATGGTACTGAATACCTTATAATTGGCCACGCGTTCGACCATCTCATCTATGCGCGGCAGGGGGTAGGCGTCGAGTTGGGTGAAGCGATTGACCGTTTGGGAATAATCGACAACCATCCGTTTCTTATGGTTCTGACTGCTGGTTACTAACACCTGTGCGCGCCATAGCGAATCGCTCGGTTCTACAATTCCCTCCTCCAGTAATCGCTTGGTTTCCGAAGTGATGAAATTCATGTCAGCAGTGGTATATCGCCGCGATTTGATCGCTATCGGTTTGCAGACCGGCGACAAGTTAGCGAACAGCTGGGGGGACGTCACCTCCGCGGTGGACAGCGCATTTAAAATTAGACGAGGCTTGCTTCCTCCAAAGGGTATTTCGACGCTCGTGTGCTGCTTGAGGACATTATGACCCAGAATTACGTCTGCGCACAAATCACGAAGCACCAGCACCTTTACATCCCGATGCGTGTACCCTTTTACGTCCAATTCAACATTGCAGTACCCTCGTACGCGGGATTGTAGTGAGGTGGCGGCCATGCATACCGTATTGTCAGTCGGGTGGATTACCCATTTCCTGCCCTTCACTAGCGAGCTGTTGACGAAACTTTCAGAGCTACCGGTATCAATCAGTGCCTCAGCCATATGCCCGTTAATTCGCACGTTGATGATAGCCTTGGATAGATTCCCCCGGCAGGCTGCAGTCAATTTATTTTGCGAGTAGAGAGCCGCAGAAGTGGGTTTATTCCTCCTTAGAGTAGATTTACATACCCTGGCATAATGCCCTTTCTTGTCGCAATTCATGCATGTGGCATCTCTGGCGGGACATTTTTGACGAGGATGCCTTTTGTACCCACAAAAGAAGCATTTACCGACCGGAGCAGTTGCTGAGGAGTTTGACGAGGTCTGGGTATCCGGCTCCTCGGGTGTTTCTCCATCCCTCATGTCTGGCTGTGTCTGTGCCAGTGGGGTTCCTTGGGTTCCCATCGTAGCAGCGTTCATGAGCAGCATCGGTGTCCCAAATGACTCAGATTGCTGCTGAGGCGTATCCATCGCTCGAGCCTGATCGACTACCTTGTCAAGAGTGGGTTGCGCTTTCTCGAGTAAGCGTTGCCGTATGTGGGCTGATCTGAGTCCTTGGATGAATGCCTCCCGGGTCGCTTCCTTTCGGTGTTCCTCGGCGCTTACCGCCCGGAAGCTGCAGTCTTTTCCCAGCTGATTCAGAGCTTGCAGGAACTGATCGATTGTCTCCCCGGCTGCTTGCTTGCGTGTGTTGAGAAGATGTCGTATGTATACCTCGTTCTTGGGCTTCACGTAGAGCGCCTGCAGCACGTCGATCGCTGCTTCGTAAGTGTCGCACCCCGAGAAGAGCCTGTACACGCCGGGCGAGACATGATTCACGAGAGCGGCAAATTTGTCAGCTCCCTCCGCGATGATGGTCAGATAGTGTGAGAAG
>NC_140967.1:34735612-34773112 GCF_056783735.1 Eptatretus burgeri
ATCTCGCGCCACTCATGGGCACCGATGCTGGACTCGTGTAGGGCGCACGTTGAACAGCGTGTACAAAATCACGGATTTTCTGCTTCAAAAACGGATCCAAAACGACACACGCCCACTTTTTGCCGTCCAATCGGTGAGCGAGGGGCGACATGGCCCCGCCCCCAGGGCGATCGATATATGCAAATTTGTGGATCAAAAAGCCTTCACGCCCACTTTTTGTCGGGCCAATGGGGAGCGAGGTGAAAGGTCAAAGGGAGGGGGGCAAAGGCGAAGTTACGGGGGGGATAAAAGGACGGTGTTCGTCAGTCAAAGGAGTCGTAAAAGTCGGAGCGAAAGAGTCAGCAGAACGGGAACGAGTAGTAAAGGTCGGAACGAGTCGTAAAAGTCGGAGCGAAAGAGTCAGCAGAACGGAGGCGAAGGAGTCGGAACGAGGCGAAGGAGTCGGAACAGAGAGTCAAGACTTCGCGGGCGGTGGAGCTGCTCGTCGTGTGCGTTGGAGTCGGAACGGAGGGGACGAGCTGTGGAGAGGCGGGGAGGCGGACGAAGGGTGCTCGCGCCGTGCAAGGAGCTGCGCGCCCGAGGAGGCCGGCAGCGCGACCTGGCCGAGGTGGAGACGCTCGTCGCACATAATAAAGATCCTCTATACCCCGAGCATCAGCAACCCCCCTCCTGTTTCCCCCGCGCTGAGATAGTGCGACCAAGGGGGCCCCGTTCCCACCCCCTGCCAGGCACTGTCCACGAGGCCCGCGGGTTGCGGGGCCATCGCCGCTCCGCGTCTCATCACCAGACGGGTAGGCCCGACCAGGTCTCGGCCCCAGGCCTACCTCATTCTTGAGGGTATTTCTTTTCCTTGGTTTTGGGTATGTGTTGTCGGCGCCGTCTGTGAAGTAGAATTGTATAAGTGTTGCCGTGTGCTCGGTAGTCGGTATTAGCTCTGCACTGTGTTTTCACTTTTTATGTTTGCTTTTTGTGTAAATGGAATTGTGTTTTCTTTTTTGTGTGCATTTGGTGGAATTGTATTTGTGTGCTTTCCGTTCGTCGCGAATAAATGTGCTTTATTGTTGAACTGTTTCCCGCTCGCTTCGTCTTTTCCCCCATTGAATCCCCATCTTGCTTCACGTAAAGGGTTGGTAGTGGGCTGAGTACGCCCGATAATTAATCGTACCGTCGAGGTCGACGATAACACCGCTCGGTTATTCTGATAGTACGGAACGGGTCGGCTAAGTGGCCCCTGCCCGAAGTCGACCTGCGGCGAGGTGCGATCGCCCGGTCTACCCTCCGCGTGGGTACTTAGGTAGTTCGAATTTCTGGCGAGCAACCCTATCCCACGCGGGGGCTGATTGGCTCGATCGCGGTGAGACCGAAAGGTCCACCCGTGACTGGTTCCCGGCGTTAGTCCGAGAGGGTCACGACTGGATTGTCCGTCCGGTGGGCGACGTGCCGCGATTCGAGTTACGTGGCCGTCCGCACGCCGGCGGGCGCCAGCTCCGCAACACTGGTGTCAGGAGTGGGATACAAATTCATCGCCCTCCTCGCGGCACTGGTATTGGAGAGCGGGACAACAGGCTCTCCTGTCTCCAGCGAAATTCACGGGAATCGGTCCAGGGGTGAGAGAAGCGACCCCCGATTCCCTCCAAATTACGAGCGAACAAATTAACCCTTCACGAGAAGCAAGATGGCGTCTCAAGGCGAGCGGGAGCCGGGGGTATTAGAAATGGATGTAGAATGTGTAGAATCCATGGTCCAGGATGGAATCCCCGAGCAGGAAATGTTGATTGTGCAGGAACACGGACTCGCCCAACTGAACCCAAGGCCCGAGGTGGGTGCGGCAGCGGCCGCGGTGTATGACACCTCCCCCCCCCCTCTCCACCAAGACCCTTCCCCAACCCTTGCCGAAACGGCTCAGCTGAGTGCATCCAACATGGCCCAGCTATTCACCATGCTGGCGGCAATGAACGAAAAGATGAATGCGAAAATGATCGAAAAAATGGATGCGAATATGAAGAACGAAATGAAAGGCATGAACGAAAAGATGGATACAAATACAAATGAAGTGAAAACGACGATGGATGCGAATACACAACAAATAAACGAAAAGATGGATACAAAAATAAACGGAATGGAAGCAAACATGAAAGGGCTACGGGGTGAGACGCAGAACATGGGCCGATGCCTGCAGGCGGGCATGAAGGCAGTGACCAGGGAGCTGGGAATGGCGACTCCACGTGTGGGAGCAAACGAGCTGGGTGGGGGTGCAACGGCTGACAGGCCCGCGGTGGAGGCGGGTGAAAAAATAATTCGTGGAACGTGTTGGGCGAGGGTCGCGACGGTGACCAAGAGGGAAAAATTAAATGGGGAGACCAAAACGTGTGAGACGAGACACGAGGTGACGACAACAGAAATAATAGTTGAGACAAGGGAGGTAAAGGGTGAAGAGTTGGCAGAGACACGGGAGATGGGAACGATAGAGGGAAGACTACACGATGAAGACGGGGTAAGTGACGCGCACGCACACACGGAGGTAGTGGAGGACAATGGGGTTGAGCTCGCGGAGCGTGTAGGGACCCGGTGCGAGCACCTGGATGGCCTCCTCCAGGAACGAGGGGAGGGAGTATGCCCCCTTGAGGCGAGTCACGACCAGGTGAGTTCGGTCGTGTTTTGCGAGGTTGAGGGGACGAGTGCGGTGGACGGGTGCACGGAGAGCTTGGGGGGTATGGAGGCCCCGGAGACCCTTGTGGGGACACGAATCCCCAGTGTGGTTGTCCCTGTGTGTGTGGTGCAAGGTGTGAGTGCGTCCCCGTGTGTGGAAGCGACCCCGTGTGTAAGTGGTGTGGTGGCGATGGTGCCGGAGTACGTGCTTCCCAGCACGCCGTGTGTGGATGAGGCACGGAGTATGAGTGAGGAACCGCGGGTGAGTGCCCCCGCGTGTGTGGATGAGGCACCGCGGTTAAGTGCCCCCGCGTGTATGAGTGAGGCACGGTGTGTGGATGAGGAACCGCGGTTGAGTGCCCCCGCGTGTGTGAGTGAGGCACGAGTGAATGGAGCACCACGTGTGAGTGGTATGGGTTGTGCAAGGGAGACCGTGTGTGTGAGAGAGCGGTATGAGAGGGAGATGTCGGTTGGCATGCGGGAGCACGCAGCCGCGTCTCCCGGTGTGAGTTTAATGGTGTGGACTGTGTGCGTCGTGACACGCAGGTATGCGTGGGTTGAATGGAGACGACGAAGGCGACAGAGGAGAGAAAGCCGAGTAGCGGCTGTAGTTGTTTCGAGGACCGTGCCGGGTTCACCCAGCAGTGAGCACGCGGTTCGTGCTGTGCAACGCACGAGACCGCCACGTGCTCGCTTGCGAGAGTGAAGTCCCGGTCCGGAAACGCACGCGGTGGATTTGCCGATCCCGCGGACGGACAAAGTTTAGGCAGGTAAATGGATTTGGACCGGACGGGTTCTCCACGCGATCGTGTGTGTTAAGCTTCAACGGGCAAAGCACATGTGTTCGCGTGGGGAACCCCTCGAGACGTGTGGCTTGTGTTTTTTTTTATATGCGCACGGTGACGTCATGGCTGCACGTGGGGTTGGAATCCGGCAGGAGGGGTATCTCTGCCGGATGGTCCCGTCCAAGGAGGGACGAGGAACACGTGCAGCTGCATGACGTCACGGGCAGTTGCAAGGTGCAAAGAGCGCGAGTTGCCGCGCAGGTGCTGCGCATGGAAAAAAAAAAAAAAAAAAAGCAAGCCTCACTTTCGGGTGTACAGGATTCCTGGGCAAAGGGTGAAAGACCCCCTTAACCCTGGGCACAGGATGGAAACTAGTTAGGGGGAAGGGTTAGCTTAGCTAGACCGACTTCATGGGGCAGGGGTAAGTCCTCATGGAGTCCGTGGAATGGATTAGTTAGAGGGATTGTAGCCAGATTTAGGTTGGGAAATAAAATGGATTATTTGGAGACAGTGACTGACAGTGAGTGTGTAGAGGGGACGTAGCTTAGCTACGTAGTGTTAAAAGGAACGTGCTGTAGTTTAAGGGACGACGTGGGAGCACGAGTTAGTTAGGGGATGTAGTTAGAAGGATGGCAGAGTTCAGCGGTGAGTGTGTTGAAGAGTTGTTGGTAAGTGAAGTGGAAGCATGTGCTTGTTGAGTGAGTGAGGCCAGCGGGTCTGTGTGTATGGAGTGAATGGGGAATGCATGGTGCGATGAGTGATTGGGGGGAGGAGTGACTCCCGCCCAAGGGACCCCGGGGTCAGAGTAAAGTGAGTTAGCTGGGTTAGTCAAATTGAAAAAATGGAGGTCGTTTTGTTGTTGGTGGGAAAGTAGGCTCGAGACCCATTTGGAGGGGTGCAGGAGCCCTGTTGACGGGCTTGGGAGCGTGGCTGCGAAAGGAGAGTATCGCTGAGTGGGTACCCCGGGCACCAGGCTAGTCGGCCGCGGTAGGCCAAGGGCCCATGGGGGGCCGGGATAGAGTAGTGGGCACGGGTGCGCCTGCTTGGTGCGGGGGCCCGGGGCGCCATTAGCCGCGTGGGCAGTGCAGTGGGCACGGGTGACCCTCGGAAAGGGGCCCGGGAGGCCGGCCTGCCACGTGTGCGTTTCAGGGGAGGTGCCATGGGGGGCACTCCCCGGTGTTAGGGAGCTGGTAGGCTCGGAGGCAGTGTAGTGCCCGGGGGTGCCATAGCGGGAGATTCGGCAGAGGGTCGTGCCTGCCAAAGGGAGCCACGTGTCCCAGCCAGGAGACCGTGTGAGGGCACGGAGAGAAAATTGGGGGGCGAGGCCCGAAATTGTGAGGACACCAACACAGGCGACGGGAATCTGGGTTGTTAGAACCAATAGTTTAAGCGAGAGGCGCTTGTTGAAAGCCCCGGGGTAGTTTAGCAGTTAAATGGTTAGGGTAGATTAGGAGATGTACCCCTCCGCACCATCCATCCCCTCGCTCTCGTTGTGGGCCGCTGGACCCACTTTGGGTTAGATCGCCGAACTCTGGGGAGGCCATTCTGAGGCTTCGTTGGGCCTCGACACAGGACGTTAGCTCTCCCTTGTTCCCCTCCGGGAAGGGAACGTAGGGGTTGGGAGTAGGCTAGGTGACAGGATAGGTTAGCCGAACAAAGACGATAAAGGGGGTTAGGGGACGATTTATAGTGGGGGAGTAAAAATAAAAACAACAAAAAAATAAGTTGGGGCTAAATTGGGGTTTGACAAATTAAGGGAGTGGGTATGTACAGTGACAGGCAAAGGCGATAGGTTGGGAGGGAGACGGGTAGGTAGGTCCGAGCCCGCCCTCCAAGTGGCCAGCACCACCGCACTCCCTCCACCAACTTCCACTGATGGCAAAAGCTGGCCAGCTTCATCTGCTGGCTGTGTTACTGCAAGGCCTGTGCCGGCCAGTTCATCTGCTGGCTGTTTTTCTTCGAGGCCTGTGCCGGCCTGGTTCTGCGGGCTGAGTTTGCCTGCAGCGGCCTTCTTCTGCGGGCTGTGTTTGCCTGCTGCCTTTGCCATGCCATGCCCACTGCCCCTGTTCACCAGCCCCGTTCAATTTTTGCTTTGCCCCCCCTGTTCATTTCCATGTGCTCCAGGATCCGCAAGGCAACGGTTTGCAAGCTGCGAGAACTGCCCTGTTGGCAGCTACAACACGGGCCTGCAGTGGCGGCCCGTGCACCGTGTTTGTGTTCATCCATCCATTCGTTGTGTTCATTGCGTGTGCCACTTGAGCTGGCACGAAGACTGCGTTGTGCAGCCCATGCACCGTTGTGGTTCACTGCGTTCAGTTCGAAAGGGAAGGCCTTGGACTGCGTGTGAGCAGCCAGCCACGTTCCCTGTCACCTGCATTGTTTGAGCCAGAGACTGCATGTGGGCAGCCTGGCTCCCTGCGAACTGCTTTCTTTTTGCAGAGTTCGATGATCCTGGGCCATGGTTTAGTGTAAAATTTGTAAGTTAAGGTTAAGATGTACTGTAAATATGAGTGCGCCCCCGGCATGTTTGTCTTAGCGCCGGCAATTTTATTTAAGTCGTCCGTGTGAGTGAGTTTGTTTAGGTAGTTACGCAGCCCTCAGGTTATTTATTTTAGGGACACGAATACCATGAATGTCGCACTCAGGGATCCGTAGGTAAAATGTACTAGGGGAAAACTACACATGATGGCACACGAAAATTTGACGACTCGGGACGAGTCTGTAAAAAGGGAAGGGGGTAGTGTTGTGGTTACCAGATTCGCAAACCACCATTCAGGTCCCTTAGGTGAGGTATCTCGGTAAGTGCATGTGTAGTTAGGCCCAAACCCGTTGTCTAGTGGGAATACATGTCATTTATACGTGCTGCGACTCTTCAGGATAGCCGTTTTTCTTTTACTATCTTTATTTTGGACCAATCGCCACCATCATAACCACAACAACAACCACCAACCACAACGCCGCTTCACCACAACCGCCATGACCTTTACCGTCGCAACTCGCCACCATCGCATCACCGTCATCTCGCGCCACTCATGGGCACCGATGCTGGACTCGTGTAGGGCGCACGTTGAACAGCGTGTACAAAATCACGGATTTTCTGCTTCAAAAACGGATCCAAAACGACACACGCCCACTTTTTGCCGTCCAATCGGTGAGCGAGGGGCGAATTGGCCCCGCCCCCAGGGCGATCGATATATGCAAATTTGTGGATCAAAAAGCCTTCACGCCCACTTTTTGTCGGGCCAATGGGGAGCGAGGTGAAAGGTCAAAGGGAGGGGGTCAAAGGCGAAGTTACGGGGGGGATAAAAGGACGGTGTTCGTCAGTCAAAGGAGTCGTAAAAGTCGGAGCGAAAGAGTCAGCAGAACGGGAACGAGTAGTAAAGGTCGGAACGAGTCGTAAAAGTCGGAGCGAAAGAGTCAGCAGAACGGAGGCGAAGGAGTCGGAACGAGGCGAAGGAGTCGGAACAGAGAGTCAAGACTTCGCGGGCGGTGGAGCTGCTCGTCGTGTGCGTTGGAGTCGGAACGGAGGGGACGAGCTGTGGAGAGGCGGCGAGTCGGACGAAGGGTGCTCGCGTCGTGCAAGGAGCTGCGCGCCCGAGGGAGGCCGGCAGCGCGACCTGGCCGAGGTGGAGACGCTCGTCGCACATAATAAAGATCCTCTATACCCCGAGCATCAGCAACCCCCCTCCTGTTTCCCCCCGCGCTGAGATAGTGCGACCAAGGGGGCCCCGTTCCCACCCCCTGCCAGGCACTGTCCACGAGGCCCGCGGGTTGCGGGGCCATCGCCGCTCCGCGTCTCATCACCAGACGGGTAGGCCCGACCAGGTCTCGGCCCCAGGCCTACCTCATTCTTGAGGGTATTTCTTTTCCTTGGTTTTGGGTATGTGTTGTCGGCGCCGTCTGTGAAGTAGAATTGTATAAGTGTTGCCGTGTGCTCGGTAGTCGGTATTAGCTCTGCACTGTGTTTTCACTTTTATGTTTGCTTTTTGTGTAAATGGAATTGTGTTTTCTTTTTTTGTGTGCATTTGGTGGAATTGTATTTGTGTGCTTTCCGTTCGTCGCGAATAAATGTGCTTTATTGTTGAACTGTTTCCCGCTTCGCTTCGTCTTTTTCCCCCATTGAATCCCCATCTTGCTTCACGTAAAGGGTTGGTAGTGGGCTGAGTACGCCCGATAATTAATCGAACCGTCGAGGTCGACGATAACACTGCTCGGTTATTCTGATAGTACGGAACGGGTCGCTTAAGTGGCCCGTGTCCGAAGTCGACCTGCGCCGAGGTGCGATCGCCCGGTCTACCCTCCGCGTGGGTACTTAGGTAGTTCGAATTTGGCGAGCAACCCTATCCCACGCGGGGGCTGATTGGCTCGATCGCGGTGAGACCGAAAGGTCCACCCGTGACTGGTTCCCGGCGTTAGTCCGAGAGGGTCACGACTGGATTGTCCGTCCGGTGGGCGACGTGCCGCGATTCGAGTTACGTGGCCGTCGCACGCCGGCGGGCGCGAAAACCGCAACAATATATATACATATACATATACATATATATATATACATACATACATATATATATATATATATATATATATATATATATATGTACACAGTGGGTGTGCAAAAGTATGAGACCACTTAAATCAATGCCAAGCTTTCTCAAATCATGACTTCAAACACGAATTTGTCATTATATTGAAGATGTTCTTGTTTTGTAAATACACCCCCAAACACCGAAGCTCCCAGAGTGAGCTGCCATTAATTAGATTGCCCTCCCTGTGTCTTAGAGGTTTGACAGATACATGCATTGTGTGGGTTTAGCTTGGACCTCCTTTTCTTCATCTATCTGTCCAGTGTGCTATCCAGTATTCCATCCAATATCCCCTTCTCTGCCATTCTTCACATCCACATTTCATGCTTCCCTAAGTTATGCTTCACCCTTTCTTCTCTCATAATGAAACATCATCTGCTCACCCTTTCATCTCTTCCGTCATTCGACTCCCATCTCCCGTCGAAACCCTTCATTCGTCGTCATCAAATCATTATCGTAAAAAGGTCCCGACTAAACTAACCCTGTAAAACTGCATGAATAACGGTTCAGGTGGAACGTAATTGATGGACAGAAGGGGTTATAATATTTTGATTTTCACCACCTAAAAACTTTTCATTTCAAACAAATTGGAAATCAGCAAACATTACCGCCCTGCATAAAGCAGGTGCAAAAACAGATCCCTGCAACAACAGACCAATCAGCCTTCTCCAAATCATCAGCAAGGTTATGGAATCCATCATCGCTTCAGACATTACATCTTTCCTCTTATCCAATGCCTTGATTTCCGATCAACAATTTGGGTTCAGGTCACTCTACCAGGACGCTGCTTCGACTCTCCCAACAATGGATGGAGACGCCAGACATGAAATCAGAGCCATCTCCCTCGATATATCGCGTGCTTTCGATACGGTCTGGCACCCTGCCCTGCTCACCAAACTCTCTTCCTATGGTATCAAAGGCCATCTCCACTCATGGCTCACAGACTCCCTCTCCTGATGCAGCCAATGTGTAGCCCTAAATGGAGTTCTCTCATCCCCTCTTCCTGTCCAGACTGGAGTTCCTCAAGGCAGCGTTCTGAGCCCTGTTCTTTTTCTGGTTTTCATCAATGATCCCTCCGACTCTCTGGAAAACCCTCTTTATCGCTTTGCTGATGACCTTCTACTGTACCATCTGTCATCCCTAAGATCAGCAAGCAGCGGCCTCTTGGCTCTCTACAGATCTGGATAAAATCACAAGCTGGTCTAACACGTGGAACTGGTCTTTCAATCCTGACAAATTCCACTCTCACTATGTCTCTCCGAAAGGACCATCTGGACCCCCCCCCCCCCCATCTACTTTCTCAATAATCCTCTTGAGAAGTCCTTTCACTCAAGCTTCTGGGTCTCACTATCTGCCATGAACTTTCCTGGGAAAGCCACATTTCCAATCGGGCCTCCAAAGTCAGTCACCGACTGGGCATCGTCCGTCGTGCAAAGTTCTTCCTTGGCCCACCGGAGCTCCTGACCACATACAAAGCCTTCGTCCAGAGCCTGATGGAGTACTGCTCTCCCTTCTGGGCTGGTTCTCCAGCCTCTCACCTTTCTCAGCTTCATGCTGTGGAAACAAAGGCATTTAGGATTATTGGTATCTCCAACGATGAGGCTGAGTCTTTGAGCCTCGCACTCTCTCACCGCAGGCAAGTTGATGGTCTTTGTCTTCTTCCATCTCCTCTCCGGCCTCGCCCCACCTTCTCTGTCTAATATAAGATCGTCCCCCGAACCCCCAATTTCCACAGGGCGCTCAAGGTCCGTCAGCATCCCCATTCTGATAAAACCACAAAAATCAAGAATCACTGCTCACTTTCACTCTTTCATTCCTCCTTTTCCCCACCTTTGGGACAAACTCGCACTCTCTCTTCAATCCCACTCTTCCCTTCAGGTCTTCAAAACAGCTTTTCACCATCTCTTATCTTCCCCCATCCAAAACAACGATCTTTTCTACCCTACAAATCCACCGCAAACTCATCTCCTTTAAATTCCATGCTTTCCTTCCTGAAAGTCCATGTCGTGTAAGGCCCGAAAAGTCCCCGTCGTGTAAGGCCGAAAAGTCCCCGTCGTGTAAGGCCCGAAAAGTCCCCGTCGTGTAAGGCCCGAAAAGTCCCCGTCGTGTAAGGCCGAAAAGTCCCCGTCGTGTAAGGCCCGAAAAGTCCCCGTCGTGTAAGGCCCGAAAAGTCCCCGTCGTGTAAGGCCCGAAAAGTCCCCGTCGTGTAAGGCCCGAAAAGTCCCCGTCGTGTAAGGCCCGAAAAGTCCCCGTCGTGTAAGGCCCGAAAAGTCCCCGTCGTGTAAGGCCCGAAAAGTCCCCGTCGTGTAAGGCCCGAAAAGTCCCCGTCGTGTAAGGCCCGAAAAGTCCCCGTCGTGTAAGGCCCGAAAAGTCCCCGTCGTGTAAGGCCCGAAAAGTCCCCGTCGTGTAAGGCCCGAAAAGTCCCCGTCGTGTAAGGCCCGAAAAGTCCCCGTCGTGTAAGGCCCGAAAAGTCCCCGTCGTGTAAGGCCCGAAAAGTCCCCGTCGTGTAAGGCCCGAAAAGTCCCCGTCGTGTAAGGCCCGAAAAGTCCCCGTCGTGTAAGGCCCGAAAAGTCCCCGTCGTGTAAGGCCCGAAAAGTCCCCGTCGTGTAAGGCCCGAAAAGTCCCCGTCGTGTAAGGCCCGAAAAGTCCCCGTCGTGTAAGGCCCGAAAAGTCCCCGTCGTGTAAGGCCCGAAAAGTCCCCGTCGTGTAAGGCCCGAAAAGTCCCCGTCGTGTAAGGCCCGAAAAGTCCCCGTCGTGTAAGGCCCGAAAAGTCCCCGTCGTGTAAGGCCCGAAAAGTCCCCGTCGTGTAAGGCCCGAAAAGTCCCCGTCGTGTAAGGCCCGAAAAGTCCCCGTCGTGTAAGGCCCGAAAAGTCCCCGTCGTGTAAGGCCCGAAAAGTCCCCGTCGTGTAAGGCCCGAAAAGTCCCCGTCGTGTAAGGCCCGAAAAGTCCCCGTCGTGTAAGGCCCGAAAAGTCCCCGTCGTGTAAGGCCCGAAAAGTCCCCGTCGTGTAAGGCCCGAAAAGTCCCCGTCGTGTAAGGCCCGAAAAGTCCCCGTCGTGTAAGGCCCGAAAAGTCCCCGTCGTGTAAGGCCCGAAAAGTCCCCGTCGTGTAAGGCCCGAAAAGTCCCCGTCGTGTAAGGCCCGAAAAGTCCCCGTCGTGTAAGGCCCGAAAAGTCCCCGTCGTGTAAGGCCCGAAAAGTCCCCGTCGTGTAAGGCCCGAAAAGTCCCCGTCGTGTAAGGCCCGAAAAGTCCCCGTCGTGTAAGGCCCGAAAAGTCCCCGTCGTGTAAGGCCCGAAAAGTCCCCGTCGTGTAAGGCCCGAAAAGTCCCCGTCGTGTAAGGCCCGAAAAGTCCCCGTCGTGTAAGGCCCGAAAAGTCCCCGTCGTGTAAGGCCCGAAAAGTCCCCGTCGTGTAAGGCCCGAAAAGTCCCCGTCGTGTCAGGCCCGAAAAGTCCCCGTCGTGTCAGGACCGAAAAGTCCCCGTCGTGTCAGGACCGAAAAGTCCCCGTCGTGTCAGGACCGAAAAGTCCCCGTCGTGTCAGGACCGAAAAGTCCCCGTCGTGTCAGGACCGAAAAGTCCCCGTCGTGTCAGGACCGAAAAGTCCCCGTCGTGTCAGGACCGAAAAGTCCCCGTCGTGTCAGGACCGAAAAGTCCATGCCGTGTAAGGCCCGAAAAGTCCATGTCGTGTAAGGCCCGAAAAGTCCATGTCTTGTAAGGCCCGAAAAGTCCATGTCGTGTAAGGCCCGAAAAGTCCCCGTCGTGTAAGGCCCAAAAAGTCCATGTCGTGTAAGGCCCGAAAAGTCCATGTCGTGTAAGGCCCGAAAAGTCCATGTCGTGTAAGGCCCGAAAAATCCATGTCGTGTAAGGCCCTAAAAGTCCCCGTCTTGTAAGGACCTAAAAGTCCCCGTCGTGTAAGGCCCGAAAAGTCCCCGTCGTGTAAGGCCCGAAAAGTCCCCGTCGTGTAAGGCCCGAAAAGTCCCCGTCGTGTAAGGCCCGAAAAGTCCCCGTCGTGTAAGGCCCGAAAAGTCCCCGTCGTGTAAGGCCCGAAAAGTCCCCGTCGTGTAAGGCCCGAAAAGTCCCCGTCGTGTAAGGCCCGAAAAGTCCCCGTCGTGTAAGGCCCAAAAAGTCCCCGTCGTGTTAGGCCCGAAAAGTCCATGTCGTGTTAGGCCCGAAAAGTCCATGTCGTGTAAGGCCCGAAAAGTCCATGTCGTGTAAGGCCCGAAAAATCCATGTCGTGTAAGGCCCTAAAAGTCCCCGTCTTGTAAGGACCTAAAAGTCCCCGTCGTGTAAGGCCCGAAAAGTCCCCGTCGTGTAAGGCCCGAAAAGTCCCCGTCGTGTAAGGCCCGAAAAGTCCCCGTCGTGTAAGGCCCGAAAAGTCCCCGTCGTGTAAGGCCCGAAAAGTCCCCGTCGTGTAAGGCCCGAAAAGTCCCCGTCGTGTAAGGCCCGAAAAGTCCCCGTCGTGTAAGGCCCGAAAAGTCCCCGTCGTGTAAGGCCCAAAAAGTCCCCGTCATGTTAGGCCCGAAAAGTCCATGTCGTGTTAGGCCCGAAAAGTCCATGTCGTGTAAGGCCCGAAAAGTCCATGTCGTGTAAGGCCCGAAAAGTCCCCGTCGTGTAAGGCCCAAAAAGTCCCCGCCGTGTAAGGCCCGAAAAGTCCCCGTCGTGTCAGGACCGAAAAGTCCCCATCGTGTTCCACCCGAAAAGTCCATGTCGTGTAAGGCCCGAAAAGTCCATGTCGTGTAAGGCCCGAAAAGTCCATGTCGTGTCAGGCCCGAAAAGTCCATGTCGTGTAAGGCCCGAAAAGTCCATGTCATGTAAGGCCCAAAAAGTCCATGTCGTGTAAGGCCCGAAAAGTCCATGTCGTGTAAGGCCCGAAAAATCCATGTCGTGTAAGGCCCTAAAAGTCCCCGTCTTGTGAGGACCTAAAAGTCCCCGTCGTGTAAGGCCCGAAAAGTCCCCGTCGTGTAAGGCCCGAAAAGTCCCCGTCGTGTAAGGCCCGAAAAGTCCCCGTCGTGTAAGGCCCGAAAAGTCCCCGTCGTGTAAGGCCCGAAAAGTCCCCGTCGTGTAAGGCCCAAAAAGTCCCCGTCGTGTAAGGCCCAAAAAGTCCCCGTCGTGTAAGGCCCAAAAAGTCCCCGTCGTGTAAGGCCCGAAAAGTCCATGTCGTGTTAGGCCCGAAAAGTCCATGTCGTGTAAGGCCCGAAAAGTCCATGTCGTGTAAGGCCCAAAAAGTCCCCGCCGTGTAAGGCCCAAAAAGTCCCCGCCGTGTAAGGCCCGAAAAGTCCCCGTTGTGTCAGGACCGAAAAGTCCCCATCGTGTTCCACCCGAAAAGTCCATGTCGTGTAAGGCCCTAAAAGTCCCCGTCGTGTAAGGCCCAAAAAGTCCCCGTCATGTTAGGCCCGAAAAGTCCATGTCGTGTTAGGCCCGAAAAGTCCATGTCGTGTTAGGCCCGAAAAGTCCATGTCGTGTAAGGCCCGAAAAGTCCATGTCGTGTAAGGCCTGAAAAGTCCCCGTCGTGTAAGGCCCAAAAAGTCCCCGCCGTGTAAGGCCCGAAAAGTCCCCGCCGTGTTAGGCCCGAAAAGTCCCCGTCGTGTCAGGACCGAAAAGTCCCCATCGTGTTCCACCCGAAAAGTCCATGTCGTGTAAGGCCCGAAAAGTCCATGTCGTGTAAGGCCCGAAAAGTCCATGTCGTGTAAGGCCCGAAAAGTCCCCGTCGTGTAAGGCCCGAAAAGTCCCCGTCGTGTAAGGCCAGAGAAGTCCCCTTCATGTAAGGCCCGAAAAGTCCCCGTCGTGTAAGGCCCGAAAAGTCCCCGTCGTGTAAGGCCCGAAAAGTCCCCGTCGTGTAAGGACCAAAAAGTCCCCGTCGTGTAAGGACCAAAAAGTCCCCGTCGTGTAAGGACCAAAAAGTCCCTGTCGTGTAAGGACCAAAAAGTCCCCGTCGTGTAAGGCCCGAAAAGTCCCCGTCGTGTTAGGCCCGAAAAGTCCATGTCGTGTAAGGCCCAAAAAGTCCATGTCGTGTAAGGCCCGAAAAGTCCATGTCGTGTAAGGCCCGAAAAGTCCATGTCGTGTAAGGCCCGAAAAGTCCATGTCGTGTAAGGCCCGAAAAGTCCATGTCGTGTAAGGCCCGAAAAGTCCCTGTCTTGTAAGGACCTAAAAGTCCCTGTCGTGTAAGGACCTAAAAGTCCCTGTCATGTAAGGACCTAAGTCCCTGTCGTTTAAGGACCTAAAATTCCCTGTCATGTACATTTTGTTTACCATGTGTACCCCGTCCCATCCTTCTCCCTTCAACAGATCTCATGTCTCTGTTCCACACTATTTTCCTTCCCTCTCCCGTCCCTCTTTCCTCCTGCTCACCTTGTACGTTCTGTGTGTTAGCTGTTATACGAGCCTTGACTGTGTACAAAAAAACCACACACATATAACGCTTTGCATTAATGGAATGCCACCACTGTAATAAGCATCGACTATTCTGGGACCCAAACAGAGGAAGGCCAGACAGCGGAAGGACGAACAGCTTGCCTGTCTGTAGAACACTCGAGAAATGTGTGAACCTTCGGTGCACCAGAACCAATGAGGGGACGCCACGAGCAAGCTGGAATGGCTCTAAACCACGCCCTTGCAAGACCAGATAACAGATGCACACCAGCGAAAACTGAGCCATCAGGGAATTGCCAGAGAGCCACCAGGAAGAAATGCCAAGAAGAGTGAGAAATGCCACCAAAGGGCACCGAGGTAGCACTACCGAGGGGTCTAAGAGCAGAGCCTTGCACGAGTGCATTCTTTGCTGCCTGTACAGCTTTGGCTGAACAGGGGGTTGTGCATGCCTGCTTGACTCTGCCAAAACCGGTGTTTAATTGCCTTCACGCAAATATGGACGAGGTGCTAATGGGTTCCATGGAGCACTGACCATCTGCGATCTCTTCTGAACCAACCCATGAACTTATCGGCTCCCAACCATCTGTGCACGTCAAACTGACACCACCACCACACCTTACCCTGAGTACCTCCCTTCCACCCACTCCCATTCGGACCAATGCAGGCCCGCACTGTGTGCAGCAAGTGTGCCAGAGTCGGGCAAAACTCCACTCTTTTCTCTATCTTCTCATACTCTCGCCTATCTTTCCCGGTTGATGAATGACGCATCATGTCCTGTGTGTAGCAAGAGATAAGATTTTTTTTTTAAAGTGGGTTTCATGTGTTCAAGTAATTACCTTCCTCTTGTTTCTTTTGAATGTGCTTTCATTGCTTTGATTGTAAATATCCGTCATTAGGCTTAATTTGACGGAAAATTAATGTTTATTGTGAATAAATGTGTCCTTTACGTGTAATTGTAAATGAGTGTTTTGATAAAATAAACGTGCTTAAGGTTGGAGATGTTTCCGACCAGTTCATGTCTCTTCCTCCATTGGTTCAATATAGTCCACTTGTTAGTGTTAGACAGGAGGTTCTACCCCACATGATTTGCTCTTTTTAGCCAGCGCACTCACTATCGCTCAGCAGTAATGCGGGTGTGCGTTGAGGGCATACGACCCCCCTTGGTGCCACCATCCACAGGCAAGGTTTCAAGCGAAGTCATGAAACCTTACCAGTATTGGCAGTACCAATCAGGTGTTAATGGTTGCTTAGAAACCCGCCGGCATGCAGAGTTATCTGTGCCCGGCGACCTCAGGACAGAGCGTTTGGGAGGAACCCGAGTGCTTCCCCTCGTGGAGAGGCTCAAACTCCCGATCCGTAACACTATGCATCCATAATGTCCTCGCCAAAGGAGAAGGCATTGCGCTTAGGTCCGGTTGTTTGTCTGCACAGATCTTTCGTGCTTTTCTCCCCAACCGCTTGTCAGATTGAGATGAAATTTTTCACCATAGGTGTGAATACTCAGGTAGAAAGTTTTCATCATGACGACATTATAGGTCACGTGGTGTGGCAGCCATGTTGGAAAAACGGAAAGACTTTGGACCTCTCCTTCTCTGAAACCACACAAAGGAAAAAATTAAAACTTGGCACAAAGGCAGTACTCCTCATGGGGAACGAGTGATTTTTTTGATGACATCATAGGTGTCTTTGAAATGAGAGCGAGAGATGAACCTTCAGAGTTTAGGCTTTATTCCATTTGATTGGAGCCGCTTCTGTGGGCACACCGGGGAATACAGGTTCAGCTAGGAGTACATAAGCAGTAACGTATACATGTGCAGTTAATTATCGCAGACTAAATCCGCGTAAGCACGGAGTTCGATATAATCTCCATTCTCACCAGTCAATGAGCACCTTCAGTTAACGAGCATCAAGTGAACAGCCGATGTAAATGGCAATGCCCCGGGGACAACCACTCGTGCCGCGGAGACCTCCCCTTATACGCGAGACGCACAACATGTGATCCCGCGTCATGTCCCTCAATTCACCTCATTTCACCACATTCTCCGCACCTTTAAAATGTAACTAGGGGCCCATCTTACACACCATGATTGCTTTAGCACTATAGGAGTATACATTTCAAGCAACGCGGACTAATAGGTCTACAGAAGCATACATGCCAAGCAGTGATTATTTTGAGTTGTAGGAGCATGGAAATGAGCATCGATATATGATATAATGAGCATATGGGAGCATGAGCAGCGAGAATGCCGATAATCCCCTTTACAGATTGAGTCGTCGAGGGGGCCTTATTCGTCGACCTCTCCGGGAGTAAACGGCAGTTTCACTTGAGGGAGACTCCCGATCCTCTTGGTGAGCCTCGACTTGTGCCGGGGATGACTCCTCGATCGCTCTCGGGTGGAACGCGGCAGCCCCGTCGCCCGGCGGAGTTCCTGGGGGGAAATGTCAGAAGGAGGAGTGCCAGAAGGTGGTGTACCTGCGGGAGGAGTACCTGAGGGAGCCAGATGGCGAACCGACACAGTGGTCTCCCTGCCATCCGGGAGCCTGACATGAGCATACTCTGGATTAGTGTCAATGAGTTCGACCCCCTCCACCAGGGGTTCATACTTGCTTTGTCGGACCGGGCGTTTCATGAACACTGTACCGGGATGGGTCAGCCAGTTGGGCACCGTTTGACCGTCAACATAACGTCGCTGGTGAGTAAACATTCGTTCGTGAGGAGTTGCATTGGTGGACGTGCAGAGCAAAGAGCGTATGGAATTCAGAGCGTCGGGAAGAGTAACCTCCCACCGCTCGGGGCCCAGTCCTCTCGATTTCAGCGCCAGAGTTACGGCTTTCCAAATAACTCCATTATACCTTTCCACCTGCCCGTTTCCCTGTGGGTTGTAACCCGTCGTTCGACTAGTTGCTATGCCGAGCTCTAGTAGGAATTGTTTTAGCCCGGCCGACATGAAACACGGCCCTCTGTCTGAATGTATGTACGAAGGTTTCCCAAACATAGCGAAGAGGTCAGAGAGACATCTCACGACAGTGCCCGAGGTCATATCCGAGCACGGAAATGCGAAAGGGAACCTTGAATATTCATCAACAACGGTGAATATGTATCTGTTGTCTGTCTCGGTCGGCAGGGGCCCTTTGAAGTCGATGTTTAGTCTCTCGAAGGGGGAAGTGGCCTTGATCAGTCTGCCAGATGCCGCGCCAAAGAATCTGGGTTTTAGTTCAGCACAAACAGGGCATGAAGCATTCATTTGTTTAATATCTTCAACAGAATAGGGAAGATTTTGTCTGTGCACGAAATGTGCCATCCTGGTTACCCCCGGGTGGCACAGAGACACATGGAGGTCTTGCAAAGCCTGACTGATTGTTGCCGAACTGTAGACCCGAGAGAAGGTATCTGCAGCAGGGTTTTCCTTCCCGGGCCGGTAAACAATGTCGTAACTGTAGCAAGCTAGGTCTATCCGCCATCTCATAATTTTTTCATTCTTAATTTTCCCGTTATTTTTCCCATCAAACATGAATGCCACGGATCGTTGGTCCGTAACGAGCGTGAAGTGGTTTCCCAGTAAATAATGTCTCCATTTCCGCAGCGCTTCGACGATGGCGTACGCTTCCTTCTCTATCGCTGAGTGTCTCTGCTCGCTTCTAGAGAGAGTTCTCGAGAAGAACGCGACCGGCCGCCCAGACTGATTAAGTGTAGCAGCTATGGCGTGATTTGAAGCGTCGGTTTCCACCACGAAGGGCACCGAGCTGTCGATCGATAAAACCACGGACTTACTGATATCATCCTTGAGGTTGTGGAAAGCTCTTACAACAGCGGCATCTGGTGGAAAGTTTTTGCAATGCACTAGGGGATGTATTTTCTCGGAGTATTGCGAAATCCATCTCGCATAGTAAGCGAACATCCCGATCACCCGGCGCATTGTCTGCAAGTCCTGAGGTGGTGGAAGCTCACGGAGCGGGCGCAATCGTTCAGGATCAGGCTTAATTGTGCCGTCGGCTATCGTGTAGCCGAGAAGGTCAATTGACCTTGCCGAGAATACGCATTTCTCGTAGTTGAGAGTCAGATTATATTTTCTAGCAATGCTCAAGAATCTGTCTAGATTCCTATCATGTTCCCTCTGATCCCTACCGCACACTGTGACATTGTCCACGTAAACAAAAGTGTCTTTGAGGTTTTCATCTGAGATGATGTCGTCCATAACCCGTTGGAAGCAAGCTACCCCATTCGTGACACCGAAAGGTATTCTCCTGAATTGGTAGAGGCGCCTCCCTGCCTGGAATGCAGTGTAAGGTTTGTCTTCCTCTCGGATGGGAATTTGATGATAGGCGCTTCGCAAGTCGATGGTACTGAATACCTTATAATTGGCCACGCGTTCGACCAACTCATCTATGCGCGGCAGGGGGTAGGCATCGAGTTGGGTAAAGCGATTGACCGCTTGGGAATAATCGACAACCATTCGTTTCTTATGGTTCTGACTGCTGGTTACTAACACCTGTGCGCGCCATGGCGAGTCGCTCGGTTCTATAATTCCTTCTTCCAGTAATCGCTTGGTTTCTGAAGTGATGAAATTCATGTCAGCAGTGGTATATCGCCGCGATTTAATCGCTATCGGTTTGCAGACCGGCGACAAGTTAGCGAACAGCTGGGGGGACGTCACCTCCGCGGTGGTCAACGCATTTAAAATTAGACGAGGTTTGCTTCCTCCAAAGGGTATTTCGACGCTCGTGTGCTGCTTGAGGACATTATGACCCAGAATTACGTCTGCGCACAAATCACGAAGCACCAGTACCCTTACATCCTGATGCGTGTACCCTTTTACGTCCAATTCAACATTGCAGTACCCTCGTACGCGGGATTGTCATGAGGTGGCGGCCATGCATACCGTATTGTCAGTCGGGTGGATTACCCATTTCCTGCCCTTCACTAGCGAGCTGTTGACGAAACTTTCAGAGCTACCGGTATCAATCAGTGCCTCAGCCATATGCCCGTTAATTCGTACGTTGATGATAGCCTTGGATAGATTCCCCGGGGAGGCTGCAGTTAATTTATTTTGCGAGTAGAGAGCCGCAGAAGTGGGTTTATTTCTCCTTAGAGTAGATTTACATACCCTGGCATAATGCCCTTTCTTGTCGCAATTCATGCATGTGGCATCTCTGGCGGGACATTTTTGACGAGGATGCCTTTTGTACCCACAAAAGAAGCATTTACCAACCGGAGCAGTTGCTGAGGAGTTTGACGTGGCCTGGGTATCCGGCTCCTCGGGTGTTTCTCCATCCCCTATGTCTGGCTGTGTCTGTGCCAGTGGGGTTCCTTGGGTTCCCATCGTAGCAGCGTTCATTAGCAGCATCGGTGTCCCAAATGACTCAGATTGCTGCTGAGCCGTATCCATCGCTCGTGCCTGATCGACTACCTTGTCAAGAGTGGGTTGCGCTTTCTCTAGTAAGCGTTGCCGTATGTGGGCTGATCTGAGTCCTTGGATGAATGCCTCCCGTGTGGCTTCCTTTCGGTGTTCCTCGGCGCTTACGGCCCGGAAGCTGCCGTCTTTTCCCAGCTGATTCAGAGCTTGCAGGAACTGATCGATTGTCTCCCCGGCTGCTTGCTTGCGTGTGTTGAGAAGATGTCGTATGTATACCTCGTTCTTGGGCTTCACGTAGAGCGCTTGCAGCACGTCGATTGCTGCTTCGTAAGTGTCGCACTCCGAGAAGAGCCTGTACACGCTGGGCGAGACATGATTCACGAGAGCGGCAAATTTGTCAGCTCCCTCCTCGATGATGGTCAGATAGTGTGAGAAGGAACAGAACCAATGCGACCATTTCATTTCTGCGTCAGTCGCGTTTGGGTCTGCGTCGAACCTCTCTGGTTTGTAGATCTTGTCCATCGTTGGTTGAGAGAGCCGAGAAAACCAAATGGAATAAATTGAAATGAGAGCGAGAGATGAACCTTCAGAGTTTAGGCTTTATTCCATTTGATTGGAGCCGCTTCTGTGGGCACACCGGGGAATACAGGTTCAGCTAGGAGTACATAAGCAGTAACGTATACATGTGCAGTTAATCATCGCAGACTAAATCCGCGTAAGCACGGAGTTCGATATAATCTCCATTCTCACCAGTCAATGAGCACCTTCAGTTAACGAGCATCAAGTGAACAGCCGATGTAAATGGCAATGCCCCGGGGACAACCACTCGTGCCGCGGAGACCTCCCCTTATACGCGAGACGCACAACATGTGATCCCGCGTCATGTCCCTCAATTCACCTCAATTCACCACAGTCTTTGTTATGTGATAATTGCATATGTATAACGCCACATCTGATCAGTATGAAAATTTTTGAGAGTCATCTCGGGATAAAATGGTCCACAGAAAAAAAAATTGACAATGGCATTGGTCACGTGGTTCGGCAGCAATGTTGTTAAAAAAATCAGTAATAAATAAAAACCTTCAAAGATCTTTTTCTCTGAAGTGGCTGAACAGATCGAGGCAAAACTTTAAACGTATGACCGCCTGTCCATGAAGAATCAAAAGTTCACACATATGACATAGATCACATGGTTTGGTAGCCACATTGGATTTACCCAAAAACCTCTAAAAATCTTCTTCTCCAGAAAGGCTGGACAAATCGAGGAGAAACTTCACACAAGTGTTCGCCAAGCCATGGGTGTCCAATTTTAAGGAATAATTGATAGTTCACATGGTTTGGCAGCCAGATTGGATTAAAGGAAAATATTAAATAATGTTTTCTCTGGAACCGCTTAATCAATCGACGTGAAACTTCACAATTGTAATGGGGAATTCATGTTTTAAATTTCAACTTGATCGGACACACGGTCTGGCAGGCAGAATTATTTAATTTTTTGATGTGGGTTCTTTTTTTTTTTTTAACAAGGTTTACTTGGTTGTGCCCAGATGGGTTTGAGGGTAGAGTAGCAGCAGCTGAAATGCAAATACTATCCAGGTTCCTCCTGATGACATAATTTTGCTTGTTTGGGTTCCTTCTGATTACTCAAATGTAGGACTGTACCTATTTGGTCTTTCATTGCATTTGAATTGAATTAATTTTAATCCCATTCTAAATTCAATTGAATAATGAATAATAATGAAAAAAAGTCATGGGGCAGGTGTCCAATCAAAGTCGGGTTGCATCAAAGCGGGACATCTTAGTACCCGGTCATCACTGCCAGCAATTATAAAGTGGCAGTTCTAGTTATGTCTGTTACAAATTACATAACACCCCAGTAAACAGAATAAATGAAAAATCACACAGTGTGACAACTTGGCGAAACAGCACAAAGTATAATGACACTCGATAGAGCGCATCCCTCTGCCAGGTGGAACAGTACACGTTTTGTATCCCACTGATGGGCTGGATCCGAACCAAAATCCAATCCACTTGTTCTTGTCACCTCTCCAACTCATCCACCTTGTTGTGTCAAAGTTTGAGTTGGCGTGATATATTTAGTTTTTAGCTTTTGCTATTTTAGAAATTAGGCCTGTGTTGACCTTAAAATGAAATGGTAGTTGAATTCAGTGACCTGACATGAAAATGCTCTTCAAATTTCAAGTCAATCGGATGAAAAGTGAGGATTTTAGAAAATTTGGCCCAAATTGGCTTATTCTGACCTTTTGGCCTATTTTTACCTCAAAATTAATAGGTGGTTGAATTCAGTGACCTCATATGTAAACGCTCTTCAAATTTCAAGTCAATCGGATGAAAATTGAGGATTTTAGAAAATTTGGATCAAATTGGCCTTTTGGCTGAAATTGATCTCAAAATTAATAGGTGGTTGAATTCAACAACCTGATGTGAAAATGGTCTTCAAATTTCAAGTCAATCAGATGAAAATTGACAATTTTAGAAACAATAAAAAATTGGCCTATTTTGGGTTGACCTAATGACCTTATGGCCTATGTTGACCTTTTGACCTGTGATGACCTCAAAAGTAATAGGTGGTTGAATTCATCACCTGATATGCAAATATTGTTCAAATTTCATTTCAATCGGATGAAATTTGAGGATTTTAGAAAATTTGGCTCAAATTGGCCTATGTCGACCTTTTTGATCGACCAAATTTTACGAAACTTCAAAGTGTGACAGTCACAGGGGCAGTGACATTAATCTCTGAAAATGTTAGAACGATCGGTCGAGTGGTTTGGGCTGGAGGCGAGCGGACAGACAAACACACAAACAAATACACAAACAAACAAAAACATACTTGTCAAAAAAAAAATATTTTGCCAAGTAATGAAGGGTGAATACATGAGAAAGACAAGATTTATGTGAACAATCTGATGATGCTCTGGAATACATTACAACACTTGGGGAAAAGATCGACTCAAACATAATCCATAAACCAACCTAAAATGGAGTTGAGGCAGTTCTCGTCACATTGATAATTATTGCTTATACATAAACACAGATTTGATTTTCTTTTTCCTCTTATAAAAAGTATTGTTATATCCTCAAGAGGTCGTGGAAACCCCTTAAAAATGTTTTTGGTAATTTATTTAGTTGTCTCGATTTATAAATTTCCTATTGGACTGGTACTTCAGCACTCCACTGTGTGTATGTATGTATAGTATATATTGTATTTCCTCCAATAAACACCATTAGGTGGTTATTGGGATCAAGCCATATATATATATATATATATATATATATATATATATATATATATATATATATATATATATATATATATATATATATATATATATATATATATATATATATATATATATATATATATATATATATATATATATATATATATATATATATATATATATATATATATACACACACACATTTTTAAAACCTGCCAAAAATTTATGCCTTTGTAATACCTATAACAATAACTAAAAGGAGCAACATCGGTCTGTGTGATGTCATGCTGTAGTTCTGGTATTCTCTCATGGAGTCACGAATCAATGGTTCATCCATTTTTTTTGGAAGAAGCAACACTTAATGGTGAATGTTGCTTTGCAATGTTGTGGAATTTATTTGCTCCCGAATTATGATGATTAAACCTTTAACCTAACAACTTGTACCAGCAAGACTCAGCTCCTTGCTACGGCGCTTTGAAAGTGCAACGGGTTTTCATTGAGGTCTTCCCAGACAAGTGGATCGGTAGACGTGGCTCAGTTACTTGACCACCTCGTTCGCCTGACCTGTCCCCATTGGACGACATTTTATGGGGCTATGTAAATCTGTTGTTTACTCATCAAAACCACATTCTTTGGATGAACTTAAAGCTACGATCACAATGCAATTCATGACATTACTCAACAGTAACCGGAGAGTTTAACAAGTTGGAAAATCGGATTGACCGATGTATTTTGAAAGATGACGGTTATCTTGAAGCCTAAAAATTTGAACTGTCTTGAATAAAAACGTTATGAATTATGGTTTCATGCAGCATTTATCATTTGTTTCTATCATATTGTTACGTTTGAGGGGGGGGGTATGCATTCAAAGGGTAATTAGGATGTTTAATTAGGTATGCCATGCTGTTCGAGTTTACCAGGATCTCGATGTAATAAGTAGCAATTCAGTGGTGATAAGTTGTCTAGTAAATGTTCATTTCTTCAAGGGGGAAATGATAAATGTCACGTAATTAGATAGGGACACGGGATAGGGTAAGTGTGTCTGCGTAAACCCCTTTTGGTATTCTCTGAAGACTGGCCGTGACGTCACAGGACAGTGCAGCGGATGGCTCCGCCCCGTGATCACGATTGGCGGAAGGCGATGGCGGTGGGCCAATAAACGGCTCGATTGGGAGTGACGAGGACGAAGGATAAAAAGGTTCTGTTCGGGGTCGAAAAGGAAGAGGAAGAAGATTACAACCAGAACGATCGTGTTTTTTTTGGTGTGGAAGCTGTGGCGGCAGAGAGCGTCCTGGTTGTTGTGCTGAGTCGATCGTGTTCTTGATCGTGTCTTGGAGCCTTGCCGAGCCTTGTCTCGGTTGGCTCTGGGGTTCTGCTGACTCGGAGTGCGGGGTCGGGCGGCGGGCGGACCTGCCTCCTTCTCCTGCTCGCAACTTGGCGCCAGAACTGGTTCCCTGGCGGCTGTGAGCGGACTTGGGCCAAGACCAGGAGGTCGACAGCACCACGGTTTCTCCTGCCCCCCTGACGAGAGCAAGGCCAGCTCGTCCGGCGCCGATCCAGGGACAGTTGCGTCCACACCACGGTCCAGCCTGACCACCAGAAATAGCTACATTGTGTGTGTGTGTGTGTGTGTGTGTGTGTGTGTGTGTGTGTGTGTGTGTGTGTGTGTGTGTGTGTGTGTGTGTGTGTGTGTGTGTGTGTGCTTGGCACCTTAGAGGGATTGAGAACTGTATATTCATTGGAATTGTCTGTGTTTTTCCCCACGCACGATCCCACACCATCCCGTCGAATCGCCCCGGATCCCTCTTCTTGCCGAGTCTTGTTATTTCTGGTGATAATAAAAACAAATAAACATCATCAACTCAGTGAAAAGCGACTCGTGCCACCTTCCTCGTCCCGTTTGCGGTAGGGCGATTGAAACCGCCGTCTTTGGGTTATATAAAAATAAACCGCCTCCATCGTTTCGGCTCATTCTACGTTAGCGGGACTGTTCAAGTCCCGTGGACCTCACAATATGTACATCAAAAGTTATAAAAGTTAAGCTGCACAAGGACTTCATGGACACCCTGCACAATCCTATACAATTGTCCACAATTTCTTTAAATTCTCTAAATTTCTGTTTCCCAAATCATTTGATGTGCCACAGACATGCCCATTTATTGTTGCATAAATGTGCTGAATATGCAAGAAACACATCCAATCATTTTTAAGTGGAGGTTCCAAACGGACGCACGGACGGCTGACAGAACCCAAAATATAAGCCCCTGGTCAAGCTGACGGCCAGTTTGAAGATAGAAAGACCGAAGACACACACTGAGTAATGAGTCTTTGGTCTTATTCGTTCCTCTGCTCATATGTGCATATTATGCTTCTTTCTTTATTTGAACTTGTTCTCATTAAATAATTATTCCCATGCTTTTTGGGAAAAAAATAAAAATAAAAATAAAAAACAAAAAAAACTGGGGATGATGGGGTATTGTAATCGGCTCTGTCCATCCATCCTGCTATCTCCTCCCTACACAGAAGTGCAGAGATCCACCAAACTTGGTAGTTATGATCAACACATGGCAAGAAGGTGAGAGAGCAGTATTATTTTGGCCTTTGCCCCTTCCGTCCCCGAAGCAGGGTCAAAAGGTTAAATATTTTAAAATGCAATTACAGGCACATTTTTTAATGAAACTTTGCAGATGTAAAAAAAACTTTGGGGGTGAGAGGGGGGGGACACATGAAGTATGTAACGAGTTTTTTGATTTGACATCCGGTTCATGCCCCACGGGGTAGAGATTTAAGGTCACACAGGTAAAAGCAGGTTTAAAAAATAATAATAATAATAATAATAATAAAAACTTTTTGACATCTTTCAACTTTGCTTTCAGAAGAGGGATTGGTGATGGTGCACCATCAACTTCGCTCTTGTTTATTTTTAGAGGTCCAAAAGTTTGGGTATAAATAGCTTTTTGCTCACTTGCCTTATTTTATTATATACTCCAGCACTTTGTCAATAAAGAGCTACACTAAATTGTCAACAAAATAACTTAGTAGCATTACCAATACATGTTATAAAATATGAATAGTCATTACATATCAAACTGGAATTGCAAAGCATTTGAAGATAACTTACAAAAAAAAAAAGCTACACAGAAAGCTGGTTTGTTTTTACTCATCTTTTTTTTTTTCTTTCAATGAAACATTTTCTTCTCCTTCAGGGTGAAGAGGACTCCGCTTTGATCCACAACATCGAATATTACCCAAAGATTTTCGACCCAATGTACTTTCCTTTCTATGGAAAAGTACTGGATGTAAGGATCCTGAGGTTTTTTTTTTTTTTAATGGTTAGGACTTGGATGTGTTTCTGCCTTGACGTGGCCATGTACCAATTCCGATAATTTCAATGGAATTACACAGATTAGGGGGTTATCTTTATGTTATGGACCCGGGAAGGAGAGAGTAGAAAAGAGAAAAAAAATTAAGTGGGGAGCTGAGGGAGTGGAAAGAGGGATGAGAGATTTGGATGAAAGAAAAATGAGGTTTGGAGAAGCTGAAATTAAAGGGGGGGGGGGGGGGGGGCAAAGTTAGGGACATATTGCGGGAAAATGGGAGATCCAAGATGCTGCCATTTTTATGCATGAATATGTGTATATCGTCTCAGTTGTGACAGTGGGTTTTCATTGTTTGTTTGTTTTTCTTTGGGGGGGGGGGTGGTGGAAGGGAGGATTGGAGGAAGAAAGTTCATTTTATGTCATATTCAGATTGTGGGACAACCTTGTACGAGTACAAACAATCTCATAAGGAGCGGCATGTTTATGATGAAATTGTAATCTAAAACAACAGCAGAAAATAGTAATGAATCATTATTTGATAATAATTAAAAGGTGGTGTAGTTTTACAGGTTGTATTGCTGACTTATTTGAAGAAAAATGTTTCCATCCCATATCGTTTCATCCAGTTTGGTATGGACTCTTGTCCAGAAATCTAAGAGTACAATACTCCAACATTCTGTTCTCTTCCATTGATAAACATCTACAATTGGGTTAAAACCACAATCCTGGTCCTTACCACGAGCCGAGCAAATTACATCCTACTTTCAAGATAACTTATCATGTCCTATTATTTGTTCACTTAAAACATTTTATTGCTCATCCTCGAATACTTAATGTTTGAGTCATTTTTTAAATGTCAGTCAGTCAGGATTCTGTCCTGGCAATCATCAGTCACTCAAAGAAGAAATAAACAATTAAATAAAAATCAAAAATGAATGCAGTCCCATCATCCTTGGTAATTTCCTCACATTTTGTTCTCTCTCCACTTAAAATGAAAAGAATCAATTTCTCTGTGTAATCTACAGTTCCATCCTCATTTAAACAAGCCATCACAATTCCCATCTTGAAGAAACCTTCACTGGACACAAAAGACCTGCAAATATTTTTTTTTCTCCACATTAACAGTCCAACTGTCAAGGCACTTCAGATCTCCCATTACACCAAAGGATATACAGTATTTTTTAAAAATATTGCTGATAACCTTTTGAGACAAAAAAAAATTGGTTCCTCCTTCCATTTCTGACCGAATCACACCTTACTCCCTCCCCCCTGCGGTTGAATACCAAGAAGCTCTCGTTAGTTTGGATGAAGACTTTTTTGTGATCGAGCATTCTTCAGATATACTCAACTATGGAACTCTTATAACATTCACGCACTCCTCGTTTACTAGTTTCCAATCTCTCACAAATCTCATCTGAAGTTGTGACCAGATTCAAATGAAACTTAGTGAGAAGGTTGAGGGTGTGACACGGAAGAATTAATTAGATTTTGGTGAAGATCCGGATGCGAGATTTTTTAAATTTTACAAGTGATTCTTCATCATTGAGAGATAGGGATAAAAACGATAGAGAGGATATTTCAAAAAGTTGTGGACAGATCATGACAAAACTAGGTTGATGAGTTGGGAAAGTAGACAAGAACAAGCAGATTAGATTTTGGCGTGTGATGAGGACGAATGGTCCAGATGCAGATCTGGCCCATCATTGGGATACAAAACTTAAACTACTCAGCTTGGCGGAGATTCGCGCTCTACCGAGTGTCATTCTACTTACCGTTTCCTAGCTTTTATAATGAAGAAGTTGCTGGTGAAAGCTCGTGTCGATCTGCGTTGGCGGACAGGTAGACCAATTGATGAAATCAACAAGGTGTTGTTATTTTCGCTCCAAGAAAGGTGAACACCCAAAACTTCAGCTTCTTGCCTCCCACGGTAGTCAGCATACCTCAATCAAATCCTATTGTTTTCATCCATTATTTTCTTAACTGTATACTTTTACCTTTTTCTTCTTTGTAAAGCACTGAGATTTCAGAACAAGATAAGAAATCAATCGATTGTGAAACATAAATTGGCAAACAAAGAAACCATTGGTTATCGCATCAAGTGAAGTGCTTACCCTTGCCGTGTCCCTTTTCAGGAAGGATACATACGCCCAAGTGTGGCCGTGCACCTGTGGAATGTGACACAAGGGCGGAAGGTCGCAATCAAGTGCCACGTGACTGGCGAAGGAATAAACACCAAAGAACGAGATCGTTTCCTTGGGCGAGTCTCGTTCTCCCTGCAGATCAATGCCCAAAACCCGAACAGTGCTTCTTAACAAATGTTTATCTAAAAAAGGATTGCACAAGTTCTTTTTTCAGGTGGGAAAGCAAGCTTCTCCATCAACTAGTCAACCTGATAAAATTCCTTTCACCTTTTGAACGCATTTTTGATAAATGAAAAATAGCATGAATATAAATGACAAAGTTCTTAGTTATTTAGGAAAAACTAGACCGACAACCTTCGACATTGCTACAGTATGTCACCAGATATGCCTCCACCCACATTATTACATCATTATACATACTTGTACCAAGTTTGAGTTAAATCCCTCGACCCAGGATTAAAAATATTAAATAATTCTGGCTGCGGGACCATGTGTCCGATCAGGTTGAAATTTAAAACATATTACACATGTCTACTAGATCATAACCGGCACATTTCACATTGATTGATGAAGCAGTTCAAGAAAGATTTTTTTCATTTTTGTTAATGAATTTCATTCAAACCAATATAGCTGCCAGACCATGTCACCTATTAATTATTCGTGAACATCCTGGTATCCCCAAAGGCTTGAGGAACAAATATGTGAAGTTTCCCCTCGATCTGTCAAGCCATTCTGGAGAAGGTTTTAAAATGTTTATTCTTCAAAAAAAAAAATCATAGCTGCCAAACCATTTGACCTATGATATCATAGGTAGAGAACTTTTTTTTCCTCATGGATCGGCGATCATACATGTAGTTTGGCCTCGATAAATTCAGCCATTACAGAGATTTTTGAAGGTTTGTTAAAAACAAGGTGGCTGGCAAACCATGTGACTGATGACATCTTTTTTTTTGCCAATTACAATTCAGCCTGAGATGACCCTCAAAAATTTTCATACTGATCAGATAAAATATTTGACATATTTAATTATGACATCATAACGAACCCACATATGACATCAAAAAACAATAAACAAAATCACACTTTTTCCCATGAGGAGTACTTCACATGTGCCAAGTTTCAATTATTTTTCCATGGAGTGGTTTAAGAGATAGAGGAGGTGCAAAGTTTTTCCTTTTTTCCAACATTGCTGCCATACCACGTGGCCTACGCTGTAATAGTTATCACAAAAGCATTCTACACGAGAAGTCGCATTTATGGTGAAAATTCCGTGAAATTTATATGGTGAAAAGAGCCTGTATTTTTTTTTTTAAATAAGGTTGAGGCTCATGGAAGAGCAAGGTGACAGTATATGAATGGGAATGGGCACATGGGAATGAACAAACAAGAAAAGATGAGTGTGGAGGGGAGAAAACGGCAACCTACAAGTGAGAGGTCAGGCAGGGTCAGGGAGGGTAAAAAAAGATAAAGAAAGACGGTGAATAACAAGACAATGTCGTACAATACACAATTAAAGCCCTGGGAAAAGGAGAAGTTGGATAGAACCTCATGGTGGTGGTTCCACATACAAAAGAACAAAAGTTGAGGTAAGGCAGGAAGCTTGGATTTGGGGGGGGGGGGTAACCAAGAGGGGGCTACTGTAAGAACACGTGTCTTATAGAGTTTCTGGGGAGAGTCAGGGCTGAGAGAGGAGACGGAGTTAGACTGGAGAACAGGTGGTAAAACACAAAGGCCACAGACCATCTGTTGACTAATGTGAGAGCAACAGACCTTTGCTCCGCCACACTTCCCTTTGCAGAATCAGCATTCATTCTTAGCATTCTCCATTTGAAATATATGCTGTTTTTAAAACGGGTTCCAAAGATATTAAATGCACATCATGAGGGCTTGGTCAATTGTCCGATCGAGGACAACCATTTGGCTGTCAAAAAATGCAATAAAGATAGTCTTTGAAAAATCTATTTTATTGAGTATTCGTATTAAGCTGAGTATACTACATTTTATAGGTTTCGCAATTATCTCTGAATTGTATGATTTGCCCAGCACTTTGTTCACTTCATAAATGTACTCAGATGTACTCAAATTCAGGGGGAGAAACAATTCATACTTTGTTGCTTCGGTCCAAAAGTTGAGAATGTGTCATGTGACCACAAGTCATCCATTGGAAGCCTGCAGTGTGAAGGAACTTAGAAGTGCAGAGAATTCTTAACTTTGACAAAAACAATATCAATTTCAGCCCCTTAAATTTCTCTTGAAGAATCAGAAATTTTCTCATAAAGATTCCAAAAATTCTTCAGCATCTGAATATACAGATGAGAAGTAAACGGTTTCGAGCCCATGAGAGTTTTTGAACCACCGCAGCCGACGTGGTCCAAAAACTCGCAAGAACGGTCAAGCGGTTAAACACTTGCGGTAACGATCGCCAAATTCACACGACTCCTTCAGCACAATATGACACCGGAGCCACACTTACTGGCAAGTTGTAATAAACTGCAAAGGAATTTACGATGGGCTAAGCAATATTTACATCAGAAGTTTATATTTTGTAAATTTGCTTTAACCACACATGAATTATCTTTTAAATTCCCATTGGCATGTACAACAAATTGCACATCCACTTGGCTGTGTTTTGTCACTCATGTCATATACAATAAACAAACAAACAAAAAAAACCCCACCGATACCCAACTTATGGCACAACCCTTTTTGGACACCTTTCAGCATGGTGGTCAGTCAGAGTCCTAACATAGCGAACTTCACAGGAAATTGTTTTCTCCAACGTTTTTTAATCCTGGTATTCAGGGTTGATTTAGCACATTTCAGTTGAATATGGTTGCGATGGTTATCTGGTTGGAGTCGGTTTATTTTTGTGGTAAATTAACTCTTGCTAACCAGTCACCATTTCTCTCGCAGCAATCGGTTGCGCTTCACCGTCTGTGGGAGCAAATTGTCCCATTCAATAAACTCTGCTTTTTCACTCACAGGATACTTCAGGAAGCACAATTCTGAAACTCCGTCCCTAAAGGCCCGGTCACACCTTGACGTTTTAGCCAGCGATGGCAACGTATTAAAATGTATGTAAAACGCTGGCTGACGTTGAACTTTTGATGGTTTTTTTTAAAGATTCGGACGTATTCATAACGAGTTGGTCGTATGCATAACATATTAGTAATGGACACAGAACGTTTCGTTGTGTTGTAGATAACTTATACCAACGAATCCTGAACCTGTTGTTGGCCTACACAACCTATGCCCGATAGTCTAACTTCGGCATAGCGCGTTGCACGCATCGCTGACGATGTCGTGACGTAGCCTATTAAAAGGCTGACGCACAACGATTAGAATCATAACTGCCGTAGAAATGGAAGTGACAACATCGCGGTCACACCTTGGCGATCTTGCCAGCGTATGCCGACCTAAGAAAAATGTGTCTAAAACGTTGGGGGCACGTTAAATACGGTATGAGTAAGTTTGGTATACGTGAGTAGAACGCTAAAGTATGCTATCATACGTCGTAGTAAGTAGAGTACGTCAAGAAATTTTAAACATGTTCAAAATTTTACGACGTACTCGGCGTATGACACACGTTCCGCATGCGATGGGGATAAGTTTTACACACGATATGTGGACGCTTACACACGTCCACAAAGGCTACTTATAAGCTACTCAAGTCGAAACACGTCGCGGTAATGTCTTTTTTACGCGAAACTTATTTCTAACTTATGTTTGACGTGCTTTGAACCAATTCTTTACGTAGTCCCAACACACATCGACGTATGTAGACGTATTCCAATGACGTCTTCTGGTCGACAAAAAAAAAAAAATGAATGTGTTTCTAGCTTACAACTGCCATATAAAGACGTGTTCCCAGCGGTTTTGGGAATTGGTATATAAAAATGCTGCTCAAAAAGGGGAACCCAACAGTGTTTTCGAGTCCTTTTTGAGTCAATGTCCATATCAGCAGTAACAGTATCAGTATCAGTATTAGTAGTAGTATTAGTATTAGTAGTAGTTTGTTCATGTTGGCAGTAGTAGGTGAGTGTGAGGGGCAGGGTGTGGGTTATGATGGATCCTCCTTGCGTCCGCGTGTCCACGGGTAGGTTCATAGGCTGCCACTCAACGATTTAAATGGCTGCATCTCCACTATTGAAAGTAGACGCTTGCGCTCAACAATTGGATTTTTTTTTACACTCAACGACTTTTAAACGGTACCACTCAGCTATTTTCATTGTTTACAATGAACGATTTAAATTGCTGTCACTCGCCTTTGTTTTTTGACGCTGGGGTTTGGAAATTTGAAGCGTTTCTTCTGAACGTGTTAAAACACTCAAACTCGACTATTTTAAATAGACGCTGCCGATGGACAATTGGAATCATAGCCAAGCTAGACATCGAAGTGTGAACATCCTCGTCATGCCGAAGAAAAGTTTGAAGAATGCTGCAAATAAGTGTCCTGGCCGTGGCCGTGGACGCTGACGCAAGGACGATCCATTATACCGACGTCTTTCAGCCTATGCGTAACTTAAAAGTAACGTTTGTCGATGTGTGGCAACGATCGCGTAACGTGCCAACAACACGTTAATCATAGGTTAGAAATAAGTTTCGGGTACGCTAAACATTAACTCGGCGTGTCTCAACTTATGATTACCTTACAAGTAGCATGTGTTGACGTCTGTCAACGATCGCAGACCGTGCATACAACTTGTGGCCAGCGTAGCGGAACGTGTGAATCATACGCCGGCATACGTCGTGAAATTTCAAGCATGAAAAAATTTGAGGACAACCGAAAAGTAAAACGTTTAAAGCCAACGTACAACGACGTATGGCAGTGTTTTTCAGCGTGCTCTCAATGTTATCAAAACTTACCCATAACGTATTCAACGTGTGCCAGCGTTTTAGAAAAAAAAATTCAAAAATCGGCATACGTTGGCTAAAACGTCAAGGTGTGACCGGGCCTTTAGTTTCACCCATAAGCTGAACAAAATACCACTTTTAACCTGAAGTCTCAAAATATGGAAACATCGGGTTGACAGGTTAGCCCAAAGGTATACACACTCACCTCCGAGCTGTCTACCCTGGGTAAGAATCTCGGTCCAGCTATAAACTGTCATCCCGGTGCATCACAGGCAGGGCGATCCATCAATGTGTGCGCTGGCCCTCGGACGGACGTTAAACTAAGCTTCCCATCTGCCAGCATTAGTTTATCGACGTTAAAGATCCCAAGGTCTCCTTCGCGAAGATTCAGTCATTGCCGGCACCTTGAACAAATCACAAATTCATGCCCGAGCTACTGCTTGGAAGGCAATGACAAACCACCGAGTGTATCCCTTGCCAATAAATTGTTTGACAGCAGACACTGAAACAGAGTATGATACATCAGAAAAAGCAGAATATATACATTCCATTTAAAAGTCAATTGGCTTTATCCGAGATGAGCACGAGACTGCACGACTCAATATGTGCACTGCGAGGACTTATAGTTTGTATGGAAGGAAATTTAAGTTTGTGCTGTATATTCTGTTCTTTAGACCAATGCTGTTCAGCAGATGAACAAAAGGTGATGCTGCTATTGTGCATCTCAAAAAATAAAAATAATAAAGTAAACAAGAGCAAGAATTGCTTTGCAATAGATGTCTTCCACCAATGTGGTATTTTAAATAACCCGATGTATATACATGAAGCAAAAACATGCGTGTGACCAGGGTGACAGTTTATAGCTGGATCAGGATTTTAACTCCAGCATCCACTGACCCTTGAATTATGCAACTCACACAAAAGCAAAATAAACAAAGGTTTTTGTGTGAAATTTCAGTTTTTGCCAGACTTTTCGCACCAGTAAACACATCCCTTTGTTTGGGCGGTGTACAATCGCATGTTCGGTGCCAAATATAATAAAAATAACCTGATGTAAATACATGAAGCAATAACATGCGGACGGCATATGTGCATACACAGTGATTTCATTGGGGCCTTGAAAGTGTATTGTCACAATACCTGGGATCATTCCAATTGCACTGGGCCTTGGACCAACACCTATGCTGCTCAAGGCCTGCCGATCTGTGCTGCTTCATGCAATGGCGGCAGGTGATTTCATTGGGGTCGAGTCAGGCCAGATGTGAAATTTTCGAAGTCCAAAAAGGGCATAACTGAAAAGAAAAAAAAAATGATGAAATACCCTGGAACTCGAACTTGTTCTGTAACTCATCATAATAAAGCCGTGCACTCAGTTTCAGTTGAATACATTAAAGGGGATGGGAGGGGAAAAAAGTCTGCAAAACCACAGGTGGGATGGACAGATAGATAGAGAGTAAACCTATGGTCCCCTCCGGTGAAAATGGTTGGGGTAATAAAGGCAAAAATACAAGGGCTATGAAAATGTTGCACTTTATTTCAAATGTACATTGTGTTAGAAACTGGTACAAATTCCAAGCAAAGGCAATTCACTTAACCAATGATCATTAAATGAACAAGGGGCCACGGAAAGGTAAATAATATAAAAATATATATCACGCCTACAGAGCCAGGTCAAACGATTTGATGCAGCATGAAGGCTCAGTACTACCTACCGGGCAGAAATACGCCATTAGAATGAAAATTACAAGCATTTAAGAGCACAAAACACCACTTTTTTTTAAGCACACACAAACAACTTAAAATGGAGCTGCCTGGACAACTAGCAGCTGCTGAAGTTTTGGAATAAACAAGAAAAATTTAAAATCTGCAAACATCGCACTGACTGAGTAAAACAACCACCAAGTAAGATTCCCAAACTGTGAACTTGTCATCAGCAACCCAGGAAAAAAAAAGAAAAGGTCATGTATAAAATGGATGAAAAAAAAATGCAAGTGCAATTATGACTTAAAACTGATCACAAAAATGGAGACCTCTTACAGCAGTAACATCAACAAAGATATCCCTTTACCTCGTTTACATGAACCACTCGACTGGGGTTGAAAACCGCGTCGCCCCGATCCTCGTTCTCCAGTAACCCACATGTGCTGATGCTCTATCTGAGAAGAGTTAAAAGCTAACGTTTCCAGCGGACATTTTGATGGATGCAAGTAATTCCTTATCAGCAACCCTTGAGGAGTAAACGACATGGTGTCATGAGTTGAGTCTGTAGTGGGGTGCTATGCATGAGAAAAATGCGACATCTATGCACCATTTCAGGCCTTGGATGTGTATTGTCACCAAGCTAAATTCTCACCGTAATCTCCTGAAACATCTCATCTCTTCTGCCAACAAATTGCTTTTAAAAAGGTGTCAAAGGAAAGGAAAATAAATAAATAATAATCAGGATTACCGCAAGCCAAATAATGGCGCCTTTCCTTTCGTTCTGACAAAACGTAAGTGCCAACTCATCATCTGATTGGCCAGCACTCCCTGCTCGCTTTGGTAAATAGTGAGTATAAAATGTGGGCGAGCTCGCTTTGGCGGTCAAAACAAAGATGACTGCATGACATGGAAATGCAGCATCAGGGCAGCACGGTTTTCAAACTGGATGAAGCGGTGCATGGAAACAAGGTATGCAAAGATTGTTCATCATGAATCGAAGAGTCAAATCACATCTCGATTGGCACAGCACCACCTGCTGCTGCAGTCAATGTCACTCCAAGTATGTCCATGAAGTTCAAGCAATAAACAACAGAGGTGATTAAAAGATATAGATTAATATAGTGCCATAGGCATTATTCAGATGACAGGAATGCTACAACAGGGACAGCTGATGGTGCAACAGGCAGGGAGCTGCAAAAGGGAGGCCTTCAACAGCACCAGTAATCCAGCAAAGCCCAATTTTCACACCGGTTCCCTTGCTCGCTCCACCGTCTCTCCAAAATTGAGAACAGCAAAATGGCTTTGCAAAGTTTAACCAGGTGTTCGGGTGATAATAGATAGACGTAGACCACTGAAAGTTATAAATGACAGTGTGCAATTTCAAAAAATTCCTTTCATTGCAGTAACTATAACAGGAAACTGCAAGCACCTTCTGACATTTCACAAACATTGTATTTCAAAAAAAAAAAACAAGAACAAACAAACAAAAACCCACTTTCCTTAGACTTAACAAATACAAAACAGATTTCAGAATAGGAATACCCAGAATTCTGGGAAGTCAACCAAACCACAACGATTGCATAAGTCTTATGCATCACACAGATGCTGGCAGTAGCAACGCACCAACATATCATGCTCAGATACCATGTGTTTAAGTTGACCGAGTATCCAGCCAAAAAGAACAAAAAAAAAAAAGTATAGATAGATAATATATATATAAATAGAAAATGTTAAAGTCATTTTAATACATAGACGCAACAAGCAGAGGTATTTTAAGTTACAGCAGCAGAGGTTGCCTTAGAGTTTAAAAAAGAAAAGGGCATGGGGTGGGGGTGGTATGGTGTGTTGGGTGAGGGCAGGGGGGGGGGGGGAATTTGGGAGTTGCAAAATTAGTTCAGCTTTTCAAAAAGGTCTGATTTAAGGCCACCTCTCAACATCAAAATGAAAAAAAAACAATTCACCTGTCATGACAAGCAGAAAGGCTTACATTTCTACAATGGGCCAGATGTGATAATTATGCAAACATTGTCGTGGCAAAATGTCAATTTTCATGTGTTGAACGAGGCATTACCAAACAACTGCTGGTTAAAAAAAATTATATGCATGGGAAAACTTCCGCCGTAGGAAGAGCAGGATTGCGGTCAGCACCCCCAATCGACTTCATTTCCTAAATGTTGTGATGCATAATTTTAACCTCTACCCCAATAAAAGACACTACAAACTCATAATCAACTTGAGCATATGAGCACGTAGGAAGTTACCAACATCAAAATAAATAGCGAGCACAAATTGGATTTATTTACCAATATATTGCTGAAGTTCATCACTGAAGGCTAATTCAATTAAGTGTGGCAGGGGCAAAAAAGTCGTCTTATTCAGCACTGAAGTATTGTTAATTTCTTAAGGATCAACAGCAAAAAACAAAGCATTATTAATCTCTCCTCCCATCATCCAAGCCACCAAGGCATGGGTGCGTTTCAATCAACGTGAGAAAAAAAAATTAATTA
>NC_140967.1:34783112-34797112 GCF_056783735.1 Eptatretus burgeri
AATGCCCCGTTCGATTCCCGCAAACAGAATTTAAAAAGCTTGCCTAGTTTCGGAGATAATTTTTGGCGATTTCCATTAGCGGAGATATTTTGACGTCATAACTTTCTTTTCTAGGAGGAATTTTCAAAATAGGAGATGGTTAGTGTCTGCACAGGGCATTTTTACATATATATGCCAAGTTTCAGGAAGTTTCGATGAAAACTGTAGGCTGTGAAACCAAAAAGTCCACAAGAACAACAACGTGAGTAAGACTTAGAGATCCTCCACGACGATCTAAAAAAAATTCCCACATCTTCAAAACCCAAACGTGAAATATCATCCAATCGGTATGCAGCAAGTTTATATTTCCCCACCCAATGTGTACACACCACGCAGAAAGGGCTTGAGGGCAGGTGGGAGTAGAGCCTGGGCCTTTCCAAGGTTTTCCTCACTGCAGGTGCCTGCCTCAAGGCCATAGGTCATGCCCATGCGCTTGAGCACCTCAATGTCGTCATGGATTTCAAATGTATTATCGAAGTTAAACACGTATTCAAACCTGGCCGGGTGGAAGGAGAGCAAGTTGGGTTAAAACACACAAGTGAGACAGCAGACCAATACTCAGATACAGAAGGTACATTTCATCACATGCTCATAGTTTTTTCTGCTACAGTTTTCAATCAATCAAATTTTCAGAAAAGACAAGGGATTGCTTAAGGCCCAGTCACACTTTGATGTTTTAGCCAGCTTATGCCGATTTTTTGAAAATTTGTCTAAAACGCTGGTACACGTCGAATACTTTATGGGTAAGTTTTGATAACATTGAGAGCACGCTGAAAAACACTGCCATGCGTCGTTGTACGCTGGCTTTAAACGTTGTACTTTTCGGTTGTCCTCAAATTTTCCATGCTTGAAATTTTAAGACTTATGCCAGCGTATGACTCGCACGTTCCGCATAACGCTGGCCATAAGTTGTAGGCACGTCAAGCGATCGTTGACACACGTCGACACACGTTACTTGTAAGTTACTCATAAGTCGAAACACGTCGAGGTAATGTTTAGCATACTCGAAACTTATTTCTAACCTATGAGTAACGTGTTGTACTCACGTTACACGATCGGTGACACACATCGACACACGTTACTTGTAAGGTGCTCATAAGTCGAAACACATCAAGGTAATGGTTAGCGTCAGTGTTCCAGACTCCCTGGTTTTATTATTATTTTTTTTTCTTCCTTCCTTCGGTATGATGGTGATTTTGACACTTCGATTTCTAGTGCGGTTATAATATAATTAATAGGCTGCCGCTCAACGATCTAAATCATAACCGCACTGTACACTGAACACCGTCATACCAAAGAAAAAAAAAAACCAGGAGTCTGGAACACTGACGCTAACCATTACCTTGACGCGTTTCGACTTATGAGTACCTTTCAAGTAACATGTGTCGATGTGTGTCAACGATCGCATATCGTGCGTACAACTTATTCCCATCGCATGCGGAGCGTGTGTCATACAGCAAGTACGTCGTAAAATTTTCAACATGTTTAAAATTACAAGACGTACTCCACTTACTACGACGTATGATAGCGTTCTATTCACGCATACCAAACTTACCCATACCGTATTAGACTTGCGCCAACGTTTTAGACGCATTTTTCAGAGGTCGGCATACGCTGGCAATATCGCCAAGGTGTGACTGCGATGTTGACACTTCCATTTCTGCGGCGGTTACGATTTGAATCGTTGTGCGGCAGCCTTTTCATAACCTACGCCACATCATCGTCGGCGATGCGTGCAGCACGCTATGCCTAAGTTAGACTATCGTTGGGCATAGGTTGTGAAGCCGACAACAGGTTCAGCATTCGTTGGTATAAGTTATCTATAAAACAACGAAACGTTCTGTGTCCATTACTAATATGTTGTGCATAAGACCAAATCGTTATGAATACGCCCGAATCTTTAAAAAAAAACATCAAAAGTTCAACGTAAGCCAGCGTTTTACATACATTTTAATACGTTGCCATTGCTGGCTAAAACGTCAAGGTGTGACTGGGCCTTTAGCAAAGCCAGGCCAGGAAACTAAGTGGGATATGTCAAGTTTATATGTTGTTGCACAATGGATATTTTGATACACCACTTGCAAGGTAGTGCATATTAAGGCCTGAAGATTCCTGTGGTGACATTCAAATTGAAGAATGCCAGGAGGTGTGGAGGTTTTAATAAGCAATTCAAAATTTTAAAATATATAAACAACCCCCCCCCCCCCAAAAAAAAAAAAAAAAAAACTCGAGTTGATAAAACACATTACCCCACACCGTATTCAAGTATATACTGTACATCAATTGAAATAAAATGATGATTTTAAAGTTCGATATATATATATATATATATATATATATATATATATATATATATATATATATATATATATATATATATATATATATATATATATATATATATTCCAGAAGTTTAGCGCTGTTGAAGCAGTCTTATACACCACCCTTATTTAACATGTCCAAGTACTGCAAAACTGGAGGTTGTTGGAAGTGACAAGAAGATAATTTGTGTTCGTGTTCATGTATATATTTCAAGAGAAATAAAATAAAGATTTAACGGTCGTGTAAAGGGAAAAAATTAATTGCAGAAAATTACCGCCGTTGACGCAGTGTCTTTTACACCACGTTAATTAACACATTACATTAGTTATTCGTGCCTGTTGTATTGTCTTATATATTGCCCTTAAAACAGTAAGTTTACTGCTTGGAATGAAATTAAATTTTGTTTGACTCCGAAGCAAGCAGATAGAGTAAAAATTGTGTCACTCCTGTCAGCGCATGCGCAATTGGGACGAATTCAGAGACAAAGTTCTGCAAAACGACAGATTTGTTTTCCGGAGTCATGTTGAAAAACAAACAAACATGTTTTCCAGTCATATTTGATTTAAATAAAGTTGTTACTCTATCATAAACAGATGTTTGTGGACAGATGGACAGGCATGAACCAAATGCTTAACCCCGCTCTTCGCTTCGCACGCACAGGATAAAAACTGTAAAAGGTAAATAGCCTGGTCCCTATTCCTTGACTTTTCCACCATTGGTGACACAACACCAACACTGCTGGTGTAACGCTTGGAATCATCGGAACACGCAAACGATTGGGTTTGCCAGCGCTCCCTCACCTTCCTGTTTAGTTTTTTTTTGTATAGTCAAGGCTCGTGGAAGAGCTAAGTACACTGAGCAGATCAGGATGTAACAGACAAAAACAGGATGCAAAACACTCATGCGTCGGGTGGACAAGTTGGATACAGACGGAAACTCCAAGGAGAGAAAACTGGAAATTGGGAGGAAGGGGTGGGGGGGACTTGGGTGTTGTTAACGAGGGTAGAAAATATCATGGCTTTGGATTGGGGATGCTCTGAGATTGTGGTGAACAGCTGTCTTGAAGACATGGAGGGAAAATGAGATTGAAGAAAATGTGGAAGTTGGTTCCAGTTCCACAAGTGGGGAGGAAAGAAAAAAAAAAGGAGGAACAAATGAATGCAGGTGAACAGTGATCCTGAATTTAGGTAGTTTCACCAGAAGGGGGTTGGTGGTGGACCATGTGAGCCCTGCAGAAACCTGGGGGGCATGGAACAAAGCATGGAAAGAGCAGGTGGAGCAAGACCAAAAAAAAAGGTGGCAGAAAACAGACACCACTGACCTGACTACGATGGTGAAGTGATAAGCCCAGATTCAGCTTCATCGCTGGAAATTCCAATAATCTTAAAGGCCTTTGTTTACACAGCATCAAACGGATCAATATTGAGGCAGGGGAGCCAGCTCAGAGCAGACAGCAGTACTCGATCAAACTTCGGATGAAGGCCTTGTAGGTGGATACAAATTCAGGTGTGCCAAGGAAGGACTTTGTACAACGGAGGATGCCCAAATGGCAGCTAACTTTGTCGGCCAACTTTGAAGTGTGGTTTGCCCAAGAAAGATCACGGCTGATTGCGAGACCCAGGAGTTTGAATGACTGAACTTCCTCAAGGGGATTGTTTAGAAAGTAGACAGGAGGGTTTGCCAGATGGTCCTTTCAGTTCAGAGCGAGATTGTGAGTATGTAAGATTTGTCAGGATTGAAGACATAGTCCATGTGTTCTGACCAACTTGTGATTATTTTTCAAGGTCTGAAGAGAGGGAATAAGCTGCAGCCTGCCCATCTGAAATATGAGGGATGTCATGGCAGAGGGTGGAATCATCACCAAATAGAAAGAGGATTTTCCAGAGTCAGAGAGATTATTCATGAATATCAGGAATAGGAGTGTGCCCAGAACAGTCATGGGCACTCCAGCCACGACAAGGAGAGGAGATGAAAGGATTCCGTTGAGTGCCACACATTGGCTATGAGAGCAGAGAAAGTCATGAAGTCATATATGGAGTTGGCCTTGGCTGCCAGAGGCAGAGTTTAGAGATTAAGGCAGGATGCCAAACTATCACAAGCATGAAATATGTCCACACAGATGGTCCTGATCTGAGGTTTGACATTGAGGGCCTCCATCCATTGCTGGGCGAGTAGAATCAGCATGTCCAAGGTGGAGTGGCCTGCTCTGAAACCAAATTAGTGATAGGAAATCCTTTCTGTTCAACAACCTCATCTCATATCAAATGTGATGATGGATTCAGTGACCTTACTGATTGTAAGTAACCCGATAGGTCTACAGTCGAGGGGATCAGTTTTTGCACCTTTTTATGTGTTGCCTTGATCTTGGCCGATTTCCAAACAGATGGCAGGTGACGAAGTGCAATTGACAGGGTGAAAAGGACAGAGAGGATGTGTAAGAGCAGCAGAGCAGGTTTTTAGGACACGTGAGCCGATGACATTTAGTCCAGTAGTAGAGTTAGTCGAGGGTTGAAAGACCCTTCTCCACCTTCTCAGATGCAAAAGACGGAGTCCAGGAGCAGTCAAGTACAATGGAGAAGGATGGGTCCTGAAAGTGAGGGGTTGGGGATACAATATTTGGAAGCAAACACAGAATTGAGGCATTCAGCATTCTCACGAGCAGAGTCAGCTGTGGTGCTACTTAAAGAGGATGGAAGGAGAGCAAACTCCAGACAGACTTAATAATGTGCCACCAGGTCTTAGTGGAGAAACACAAGTTTGAAAATTAATTATTGAGGTTGGACAGATGTTTTCTGGCTCTCACAAGTGGACACACTTGTTGCATACTTTTTGTAATGCACTGAGATTGCCTTCGGTCATATTTGCCTTCCAGGAATAGAAGTAACTGCCTCACCACAGGATTCGGTGTACCATGGGTGGGGAAGAAGGGTAGGATAATTGAAGACGAGATGGTACGAATCTGTGCATGAGGGAGAGCAGGTTTCAGTGGAACATTTCCCATGCTGAGTTCTAACTTCCCTTCAGGGGGTAATAGATATGGGAAACCAGTCTGAAAGAGAGATGGCTGCTGGCAGTGCCTGCCAATCTGCTTGAGTGAAATACCAGACTCGCTGGCATTGAGGCAGCTCTGAGAATATCCAAAGAGATGTTGACTTTCACAAGCACATGATCAAATTAACTGATTGGAGCAAAGGAAGAGCAGGAAACATTTGTGGGAAAGTTATTCATTACCAAATCCAGAAGGGAGGGTTTGTCACGGGCAGAAATCTGGGTTGGAGCGTGTACAGATTGTGGCCGTCTCATGGAGTCGAAGAAGTCCTTTGATGAAGTGCCATTGCTCGTGAGAGAGGAACCAACACCCAGCTCAGTTAAATGGTAACAATTGTAATTGCCACATACAGTCATGGCCAAAAATATTGGCACCCTTGCACTTTTTTCAAATAATGCACCATTTTTGAGAAAACTGTTGAAATAAAAAAAATCTTTTCAAATCCACATATGTATTTCTTTGGTTTTCAGTGGAACAAAACAAAACAAAACAAAAAGGTGAAAAAATTACTAAATATTAGCTCATTCCACACAGCAATCCTAAAATGGCCCAGACAATATTATTATATTGGCACCTTTTAGATATTGTAAGAAATAATTAGATTTCAAGCAGGTGCTTCTCTTTTACTTTGGAATTGAACTCACCTGTGGTGAGTTGCATGTACTTGCCATATAAAAATCAATAGACAAAAGGAGTCATTCTGCTGTTTTGTGTCACTGTGTGTACCACAATGAGCATGGAGAAGAAAAAAAAGAAGAGAAAAACCAGAGAATTGCGTGAGGTCAGACACAAGATTGTAGCCAAGCATGGACAATCTCAAGGCTACAAGTCCATCTCCAGCGACTTTGATGTTCCTGTGTCCACGATACGCAATGTTATCAGGACGTTTAAGGGCCACGGCACTGGAGCCAACATCCCTGGACATGGCCACAAGAGAAAACTTGAACGTAGATTGCAGCAAAGGATTGTTCGAATGGTGGAGAAAGCACCTCAATAAACTGCCAAACAGATTCAAGCTGACCTTCAGACACAAGGTATGACAGTTTCAACTCGCACCATCCGCCGCGAACTCAATGAAAGGGTGTTATATGGTAGGAGACCCAGGATCACCCCACTGCTGAGAAAGACAGACAAGAAAGCCTGACTGGAGTTTGCCAAAAAACACACATGAACAAGCCAAAATCCTTCTGGGAGAATGTCCTGTGGACAGATGAGACCAACAAGAGCTATTGAGTAAAGCACATAATCTTTGTTTACAGAGAACAAAATTAAGCCTTCAAAGAAAAGAACACCTTTCCTACAAGCAAATATGGAGAAGGTTCAGTGATGTTTTGGGGCTGCTTTGTTGCCTCGAGCACTGGGTGCCTTGAATGTGTGCATGGCATCATGAAATCAGGAGATTACCAAGGCATTTTGGAGCACAATGTTCAACCCAGTGTCAGAAAGCTGGGTCTCCGTCGAAGGTCATACAGCAGGACAATGACCCCAAACACACTTCTAAAAGTACCCAGGAAGGGTTCAAGACAAAATGTTGGACCGTTCTGAAGTGGGCAGCAATGAGTCTAGATCTAAATCCCATTGAACACATGTGGAGAGATCTGAAAACAGCAGTTGGGAGAAGACACCTTCAAATCTGGGAGAACTGGAGCTGTTTGAACAAGAAGAGTGGGCCAAACTGCCAGGAGAGAGGTGTCAGAAGCTCATTCATGGTTATAGGAAATGCTTGACTGCAGTTATTTTGTCCAAAGGTTATGTTACAAAATATTAAGTCGAGGGTGTCAATAATTTTGTCAATGCCATTTCTTTTTATTTTCCGATTTAAAAGGGTATATCAAGTTCTGAATGAAAAGCAAAGGGTCTGTGATATTAACAGTGAAATAAAGAATTGTGGAGACCAAATACTGTTGTCAATTTCAACTTATTTTCAGAGATAATTGTGAGTTAATTGAAAAAAAGTGCAAGGGTGCTCATATATTTGGCCAAGATTGTATGAGGAAGTGAGAGCTGGGATGAGTGGTCAAAAGTTTGTCCATGTTGTCTGAGAGAGATGTAGACCGAGTCATCACTGTTAGGACGACGGTACAACACTGGATCTCTTCTCTTCTGGATCCATCTCTTCTGGATCTGATTTTGACAAATTTCCCTGACAATATCTGCTGCTCTTCCTTCGCTCCAATTGGTTCTTCTGACCACGTCCTTATTAAAGTGGACATCTCTCTGGCTGTTATCAGAGAACCACCTCACCGCCGTCGAGTCTGGCATTTCACTCAAGCCGACTGGCAGGGTCTCCAAGCAGCCATCAAACTTACAGACTGGTCTCCTATCACTACTTTCTCAAACATCAACTCATCCTGGGAATTCTTCCAAAGAAACTTGCTCTCCCTCATGCACAGATTTATCCCCTCTCGTGTTCAGTTGTCTTACCCTTCCTCCCGCCCTTGGTTTACTGAAGCTTGTGGCGAGGCAGTTGTCCTGAAACAACTTGCCTTTGCCTCATGGAAAGCAAACCCAACTGAGCAATCTCAGTTCTTTCCACAAAGCTCGGAACAAGTGTGTAGCTACCCTCAGGAGAGCCAGAAAACAACATCTTTCTCATCTCCAAGTCTGAACTCTCAAACCTCTCTCCCTCCTCAAAATCCTGGTGGCGTTTAATCAAATCTGTTTCTGGTGTATGTTCCCCCTCCATCCCCTCCCTTACCTCAAATGGCCGCACTGCTGATTCCACACGTGATAAAGCTGAATGTCTAAACTCGGTGTTTGCAGCTAAATCTTGTGTCCCAAACCCATCACTATCTCTACCCACTTTACCCAGTCGCACCCAACTGTCCCTGGACTCTGTATCCTTTTCTCTGACAAGGTGGAGAGCTTGCTTTCAAACCTCGAGTCAGATTCTGCAACCGGTCCAGACGGCATCAGCCCACGTGTCCTCAAAGCCTGCTCTTCTGCTCTTGCTCACCCTCTCTCTGTTCTATTCACCCTCTCATTTTCCCAAGGTCATCTGCCATGTGCTTGGAAATCTGCTAACATCACTGCCCTGCATAAAAAAGGTGCAAAAACAGATCCCTGTAACTATAGACCAATCAGCCTTCTCCCAATCATCAGCAAGGTTATGGAATCCATCATCGCTTCAGACATGAAATCCTTCCTCTTCTCCAATGGCTTGATTTCCAATCATCAATTTGGTTTCAGACCAGGTCACTCTACCCTAGATATGCTGCTACTGCTCTCCCAACAATGGATGGAGGTCCTCAATGCCAGACAGGAAATCCGAGCCGTATCCCTGGACATATCACGTGCTTTTGACACAGTCTGGCACCCTGCCCTACTCACCAAACTCTCTGCCCATGGTATTCAAGGCCATCTCCACTCATGGCTCGCAGACTTCCTCTCCTGTCGCAGTCAACGTGTGGCCCTAAATGGAGTTCTTTCATCCCCTCTTCCTGTGCAGGCTGGAGTTCCTCAAGGTAGCGTTCTGGGCCCTGTTCTTTTTCTGGTTTCATCAATGATCTCTCGGACTCTCTGGAAAATCCTCTATTTCTCTTTGCCGATGACTCAACCCTCTGCCGTACCATCTGTCATCCCTCAGACCGGCAAGCAGCAGCTTCTTCGCTCACTGCAGATCTGGATAAAATCACAAACTGGTCCAACACGTGGAACATGTCTTTCAATCCAGACAAATCTCACACTCTCACTATGTCTCTTCGAAAGGACCGTTTACAAAACCCCCCCATCCACTTTCTCAACAATCCTCTGGAAGAAGTCTTTTCTTTCAAGCTTCTGAGTCTCACTATCTGCCATGACCTTTCCTGGGAAAGTCACATTTCCAACCTTGCCTCAAAAGCCAGTCGCCGACTGGGAATCCTCAAATCGTGCCAAAGTCCTTCCTCGGCCCTCTTGAGCTCCTGACCACTTACAAAGCTTTTGTCCGTAGCCTGATGGAGTACTGCTCTCCCCTCTGGGCTGGTGCTCCTGCCTCCCACCTTTCTCGACTTCACGCTGTCGAAACCAGGGCTTTTAAGATCATTGGCATCTCCCGCAATGAAGCTGAGTCTTTGGGCCTCTCACTCAATCACCGCAGGTTGGTCGGTGGTCTTTCTGTCTTCTACCGACTCCTCTCCAGCCTTGCCCCCCCTGCTCTCTCTGCGATTTGTCCCAACCACATTTCCACAGGGCGCTCAAGGTCCGCCAACAACCCCCTTCTGGTAAAACTACCAAAATCACGAATCACTGCTCATCTTCACTCTTTCATTCCTCTTTTTTTCCCGCCTTTGGAATAAACTTCCTCACTCTATTCTTTCCCATTCTTCCCTTCCGGCTTTCAAAACAGCTGTTCACCACCACCTCTTATCTTCCCCCATCCAAATCCTCGATCTTTTCTACCCCCGATAATCCACCCAAGCCCACTTCCTTCAATTCTCCTGCTTTCCTTCCTGAAAGTCCCTTTAATGTCCATCTTCCCCTCGCCATGTTCCCCGTCCCATCCCCATCCCTCTCCCTTCCACAGTTCACCTGTGTCTGTTCCCCAATGTTTTGTCCCTTCCACTCCCGCCCCTCTTGTCTCATGCCTCCTTGCTGTGAGTTGTGTGTTAGCTCTCATACGAGCCTCGACCAAGGTATACAAAAAAAAAAAAAAAAAAAAAAAAAAAAAAAAAAAAACACAGGTGAACAAGAGGTGGGAGCAGAGGGGACGTCACAGCTTGAGGTACACCTGGGGTTTGGGAAGTGCAAGATCAGCACAAGGAAAGTGAGAAATGGAGTTATTGATGTAAAGTGCAACTCTGTCACCAAGGTGTGGTTCAGGCTGACCAAGTCGGAAGAGACAATAACCGGGGAGACACACAAAGGAGTTTGGGATGTCCTGTGGCAGGAAGGATTCTGCTAAACAGATGATGTTTGGTCTATCGGCAGCAGCCTGGATTGAGAGATCTCAGGTTACAATGGAGACTTCAGATGACTGAGGTACATTCAGTTAGAGATTTGGGGGGGGGGGGGGGAAGAAGGCTTTGTGGGTTGTGGGGAAAGGTTTGAGCGTGTGGGTTGTGGGTTGTGGGATCTTTTTCCCCGATTCCAGATTCCCAACTTTGAGAAACGGAGACAAAGATAATGGGATTGGAGATTATAACATTTGTTAAACGCACGAAGAAATGCTGCGCTGTACGAACAGGGATGGGGGGGGGGGGTGGGAAGTTTGTGGATGAGGTGCAGAGCAGACAAGCACCTCAGAAAAATGATCTTTTTGAAGATGATGTGCAGCATTTGTGAAAGAGATATTAGGGTTGAAATGCATTCTTAAAATTATTATTTTATTTTTTTAAAGAAGCATTTATATTTAATGTACAGGTCGTGGACAAAAAAAAAGTTGGACAGCATGCATATAGAAACCATCGGCTTCCACACAGGTGCATGTTAATTAAGCAAATAACATCCCAGCATGCTTTGGGTCATGTTAAAAAAAAAACATTTTTAAATGCTGCACAGGCCTGTGGTTGCCTATAATTGTTGCTTGCTTGGCTGCAAGAGACAACCAAAGTGACTTGGAAAGAGGGGTGATTGCTCAGGAGCTTTAGAGGCAGGAGTTTTTACGTTTGGTGGCTTTAGTGGCACGTTTGGCAGGAGCTTTAGAGAAAAAGGCAGCTTGACATGCTGATGTTTCACGAGCAACATTGCCAAAGGTGATGTCGGCAGGGAACTCTGAGGGAAAGACATCAGCAACAAAGGGCAACAGTGGGCAGAAACACTCCAGGATCACGTAATCCATGCATTAATTTGAAGTGCAAGGCAAAGCAAGTGAGAAATTGAAGTTCAATTGACTGTAAATTTAAACAAAAACGGTCTGCTGAGAACCACACAGAGCGAGACACCATGATAGGGTTGCAGTGCACATACTGCTCATCAGACCTGGAAACACACATTTGCGAGTCCAGTTGCGCAAAGAGCACAATAAAATGGATTACTGAGCAGTGGAGAAATGTAATATGGCCAGATTAATCATCCTTCACCACAAGAAGAGTGAGGACTGAGAAGACTGAGGTGAAGTGGGTCAGACAGCAGAGAAAATAAATGAATATCAGGTGAGATGGGAAGGAGATCAGGCAGGTAAATAGGTTTGAGTACCGTATTTTACAGTGTATAATGTGCATGTTTTATCAGCATAAAAGGTATACGTTGGGGTTACGGTTAATACACGGATATAGGAAAAAAAAGTCTTAAAAAGATCAATTCTGAATTTCAATTATATTCCAAATGAACACTTTTAGCAGTCAGAACTGCTGTTAAGCTAAATTTCACCGTTTATATTTTGAAAATGGGTTCAGGTTTAGAGTTTGTACAGTGTTCTGTTAAACGTGTGCATAAATTAAATAAATAAATAAAAACTCGGAGATGCCTGGAGTTTAGGTGTGTGGTGTATATAGAGCCACGCGGCTATGAAAACGCCATTAAACACAAAAGAAGAATTATTCACAATAGCTAGACTCTTTGGCGAGGACACTTGCAGATTGAGTGTATAAATGGTATAATAACGATATTAACACTCCAAATAGAGCAAACAAGAAAAACAACAGCGAGAGCATCCTTCATGTTCAGCCGTGCACCGAACCTCTCGTAACTCACTCTCAGCTCCACCCTTTTTGTCCCGCCTCCGTTAGAGGGGAAAACACACCAGTTACATTCGACGAGTGAACGGATGCTTTCTGGTGTCTGGAGGGAAAGGACCGCTATAAGTCAAATAACGGAGCAGCCACCTCAAATAATCTTGCGTGGAATGCGACGATCAACACGACTGGTCACGAGGACAGATTCACCGCCATGCTTGCCTGCACCGCATACGGTGGCAAGCTTCCTGCGTTTGTCGTGTTGAAGAGGAAGACAATGCTCAAAGACAAGTTTACAGCCAGCGTCATTGTTCGTGCGCAGCAGATTGGGGTGGATAGACGAGAGACTGGTCCAGGACTGGGTGCGTATGGTCTGGAGTAGTAGGCCGGATGGTGGTCTCTCCCGACAACGAAGCATGCTAGGCCTAGATGCGTTCATTTGTCACATGACCAACACAACACCAAAGCACTGCTCCCTCGGACCAACACTGAACTCATCCCAGGTGGGATGACATCGCTCCGACAGCCCATCGGTGTCCATCAACAAGCCGTTCAAGGAAGGGCTATGTCGCTGCTGGCTCGATTGGATAATGAGTGGGGAGAAAACCGACACAAAAAGTGGGAGGATGAGAAAGGTCGACCTTCTGGATGATCAAGGTGTGGGAGGAGATACCGTCAGACATCATCAAGCGAGCATTTCTGAAATGCTGAATCTCCAACAACATGGACTGCACAGAGAACATCATCATTTGGTAGGAGGAGGCTGCAAATGATGGTAACAGCGACGGGGACTTGCTCTATCCTCATTCGGACAAGGAGTTACATGCAGTCTTCAATGAGGATTTCCTCGGGTTAGCTGAAAAGCTTCATCAAACCCAAACAGCCCTTTTCAGGACCACAAATGAACAAAAAATATGTATGATACTGGTATGACTATCTTTTCTTCCTTTTTAGCTCGCCTGTTCGAAGAACAGAGAGCTACAGCGATACCCCCGGCGTGAGCGTGAAAATGTTAAATTTTTTGTATTACGGAAAAACTCCGACAGATTTCGACGAAACTTGGGGGGGGTGAGGTATGGTCCAAGGATCATGCCATTAGATTTTGGACTTGGTCCTCCCCCCCAAAAAAAATTGTTCGAGAAAATTTTTTTTTTTTTTGCATTTCTTTTGCATTGTGCATTTGTATATCCCGGTTAGAATAGGTGTACCATATCCCTGTGTGTCGTAAGAGGCGACCAGGGTTGCGTCAGGAAAGGCATCTGGCGTAAAAACCTATGCCAAATCATTATGCGGACAACAAAACGAATTTCCATACCAGATCGGTCGAGGCCTGGGTTACCAACGACCGCCACCGGTACCGGTGGTCAGCAGGGTACCAGTGGAAATTGTGCTACTGCTGGGAGAAGGAGGAGAAGGAGACAGGGAAGGCGAGTCCGGAGGCAGTGGGAGAGAGGGAAGGGTAGAAGTGTGCAGGTGAGAGTTGGAACTCTGAATGTTGGGACGATGACTGGCAAAGGGCAAGAGTTGGCTGATATGATGGAGAGAAGAAAGGTGGACAGACTGTGTGTACAAGAGATCAAGTGGATGGGGAGTAAGGCTAGGAGCATTGGAGGTGGTTTCAAACTGTTCTACCATGGTGTGGATGGAAGGAGAAATGGTGTCGGGGTAATCCTGAAGGAAGATTATGTCAAGAGGGTATTGGAGGAGAGGAGAGTGTTTGACCGAGTGATGAGTGTGAAGTTGGAAATTGAAGGGGTGATGATGAATGTCATCAGTGCATATGCCCCACATATGGGGTGTGAGATGGAGTATAAAGAAGATTTCTGGAGTGAGTTAGATGAAGTGGTGGAGAGTGTATCCAATGATGAAAGAGTGGTGATTGGAGCAGATTTCAATGGGCATGTTGGGGAAGGGAATAAAGAGGATGAGGAGGTGATGGGTAGGTACGGTCTCAACAAGAGAAATGTGGAAGGGCAAATGGTGGTAGAGTTTGCAAA
>NC_140967.1:34797612-34852612 GCF_056783735.1 Eptatretus burgeri
CTCTGAAGCGTCGTCGGCCAGGCCAGATCGACCAGGCCGCGCTGCTAGGCCCTGGACCAACCAAGTCACCGTCACAACAGCTGCCGCGTTGACGACGAGACATACGGAGGGTCGCCGAGCAAAAGACCCATCGAGTCGCCTAAGGGCGACAAAGGTAACCTGCCTGGCCTCGCGGAGCTCCTTCGGTCATGGGTCATTCTTCCTCAGCTCACCCAAAGATTGTAACCTGACCCCCTCAGATTTGGCCAATTTTTTGCATGTGTGTTACATATGATAGTCTATGTTCATATACAAAATTTTAGTTAAATCGGACTAGGGGTTGACGAGATATGACGTTGAGAACTTTTGACCTTTTCGACTAATGTCGCATTTCCACCAAAATTCAAATCCTCATATCTCAGCAACCCCATTGACCTATCTCAATTATTTTGGTGTCGTTGGAAAGGTAATTGTCCATAGAATGCAAATCCAGCATCGGTTCGTCGATGTAGTTAAGTTAGGGGTGGATTATTTGTCGACCTGACATTTGTCCTTGACCTTGAAGACCTCGTGACCTTGACCTGGCCTTGCATGAAAATGAAAGTTCATACTGTCTACTATAACATATCAAATATACCATCAGAGATGGGGAATCCCTCGCCATTGAATGAAAAAGGTCATACATATTCCAGATAATGAGGGAGGTGAATTGGAAACAAGACACCATTTGGTCATAATCTCGAAAAAGTTCCCCAAGGGTGAGGAACGTAGTAACCAAAAATAATTCAAATCAGATAAGCAGTTTTCCATTTATTACAAAAAACATGTTTTTCAAGATGGCTGCCCCAGTCGGCCATCTTGGATCCGGCCACGCCCAAAATCATAGGGTTCTTCCTTTTCAGGTGGTACATGCGTGACCCAAATTTCAAATCGATATGGCGAACAGTTTATGAGTTATCGCACTCACAGCTATAAATGTTGACGCCCGGATGGACGGACGGACGGACAGCCAGACGACCTCGGTGACAACAATATCCCCCTTCCGCCACGAGGCGGGGGATAAAAAAAACTGGAGGGGTAGTATTTTTTGTTCTCGAGATATTTTCGGCCAAAGTTGCAAAGGTCATAAAAATGCAACCAAACCAAGGGGTTGCCGAGATATGAGGATTTGAATTTTGGTGGAAACGCGACATTAGTCGAAAAGGTCAAATGTTCTCAAGGTCATATCTCGTCAACCCCTAATCCGATTAAGCTAAAATTTTGTATGTGAACATAGACTATCATATGTAACATACATGCAAAAATTAGCCAAATCTGAGGGGGTCGGGTTACAACCCTTGGGTGAACTGAGGTAGAATGACCCTCATCCCAGCTCCGAGGAAAATTAAAGGCTTACGAGCCCAGTTCTATCTTACTTTCTGGGGGTTTTTGCATGGAAGTCTGTGGTGCCTTATCTACCAAGTAGAACTGATTAAGTGCATGTATGTAATAAATAGATATCGGCTGTAGGTTTTTGCTCGTGTCAAGTCCCCTATCCCCATTCATTGCATTGCTTACGTGTAAAAATAAATGTCCCCATTGTTGAATGTCACCTGCTCGTTGCATCCTTTCCTGCCATTGACTGCCATAATTGCATTCAGAATAATTAGCTGGCTGATTAATAGCCGATAAAACGTACATCTTGTCCAGCGGGGCTTGGCGATATAAAACAGCTCGGCAATCGCAAATGGAACGAGCTGCTTAAAGCGGCTCGTTTTCGTGCAGGCTCCGTTGAGGTATAAATTCCCAGCATTTCTGTCTGCGCGAATAATTAGGTACATCGACAATTCGGCGATCGACCCTGTAGCGCGTGGACAGAAGAGTTCGCTGGTTTATGGTGTGGTTAACAACACCCGTAGCTGGGTTTTGGTGTTGATCCGAAAGCTGCGACTCGATTGCTCGTTCGGTGGGCGCGCGCGGCCGCAATTGAGCTAAAGGCGGTTGCCCGCACGCCAGGCGGGCGAAAATCCACAACGATATATAGTCATGCGCCGCTTAACGACGTTCCGGACAACGACGGTTCGCATATACGACGGATCTGCCAGCTCTGAAAAAAAAAAATGAAAAAAAATGTGGCTGGAAAATTCCTATCGCCGAGTGATGTAGCAGACGTAGTGCTGCCAGTCGTATAAAAATAGCACATACAATTATGTACATTGTACAGTACATAATACTTCATAATGATAATAAACGACAGTGTGGCCCTGTTACAAATGCAATCGTTGAGGTCCATAAAATGTCATTGCGAAAAAAGCAGGGTCGTGCTAAATAGGGATTCAAGGAAATCGGCTTTCAAACTGAACCAATGTTTGCACGTTTACCTTCGAGCAAGTAAATTACCCTTGAATTGAAGAATTCCGCGAATAAATCGTTGTTGTTAGTCGAAATTAAAACACAACTTTATTTTTGGTGAAGCTTTTTATGTTATTAAAACAATCGCACTGTTCCGAATATATATATATATCACAATTGACAGGTGCTCGTTTCTTCATTTGTAAATTATAACATCGATGCAATGATTACTTATTTATAAAATCCAAATGCTATTATTCACCTTTCTATAATCGATGCGAGAGGAGATTGTAAGCTGCTGCTAACAACACTGATGGCCATCATGAACTGCACAACGGTAAAGCTAACATGTCTTCCGTCTCTCTTGGATGTGTGTTACAATTGCCAACAGTATTCAGTACAGTAACATGCTGTATAGGTTTGTATCCGAGGAGCAATAGGCTACACCATATAGCCTAGGTTTGTGCAAGTACGATGTTCGAAAACAAAAAACAAAAAAAACGAAAAGGCTCGCACGACGATGTTGCTTAACGACGCGTTTCTCAGAACGTAACCCCGTCGTTAAGTGGCGCATGACTGTTTATACATACATATATATATATATATATATATACATATACATATACATATACATATACATATACATATACATATATATATATATATATATATATATACACACCGATACACACACACACACACACACACACACACACACACACACACACACACACACACACACACACACACACACACACACACACACACACACACACACACACACACACACACACACACACACACACACACACACACACACACACACACACACACACACACACGGTTCGCAGAACCATATGCATTCAAACAAACAGGTGCCCCGAAGTTAGTTATGCCGTTAAGTATATGTGTAGACAGAACCCCTCCTTGTGTGTAGTGGGAAATCGAAGCGGTGCGTTGCGATGTTTTTTTAGTTAGGGTAATAAATCTTAAATTTCCCCTCTTATTTGAACCACAGTACCTTTTTCTCGCTTTCAGAGGCGAAATCTTTGTGAGGTACCTTTTAGGCGAGTGCAGACACACGTGGAGGGGACGGGGTCCCAGCGTGGCCGAAATCCCGTCCAGAAGGGGCAGACCCGTGGAGGCCCTGTCCAATCAGGGCGGACAGTGACGTCAGCTTCACCAAGGTCCATCCCCGCTGAGAGATCTATAAAATTACGACACCGTCCTCGTTTGGGGGTCGTTCGTCGTCGTGTTAGTGTGCTGAGTCGGAGGGTTCGTTAGTTGGAGGAGTCTTTAGTTCAGTGAAGTTGTATGGGTCATGTTCGTGCGCTGGAGACAGTGGTTGGAGTGAGCCAGTTTGTCGCTGGTTGCCAAAGGGAAAAAGGAGGTCGTGATGCGAGGTTGAGAGGAGAGGTGACGATCTGTGAGCAGCAATATGGGTTTATGCCAGGAAAGAGCACCACTGATGCAATGTTTGCTTTGAGAATGTTGCTGGAGAAGTATAGGGAAGGCCAGAAGGAGTTACATTGTGTTTGTGGATTTAGAGAAAGCTTATGATAGGGTGCCAAGAGAGGAGTTGTGGCATTGTATGAGGAAGTCGGGAGTGGTGGAGAAGTATGTGAGGATCGTGCAAGATATGTATGAGGACAGTGTGACAGCGGTGAGGCGTGCAGTAGGAATGACGGACCGGTTTAAGGTAAAAGTGGGATTGCACCAAGGATCGACTCTGAGCCCTTTCCTGTTTGCAATGGTGATGGACAGGTTGACGGACGAGATCAGACTGGAGTCCCCATGGACTATGATGTTCGCGGATGACATCATGATCTGTAGGGAGCAGGCTGAGGCGAGCCTCGAGCGGTGGAGGTACGCACTGGAGAGAAGGGGAATGATAGTCAGTCGGAGTAAGACGGAGTACATGTGCGTAAATGAGAGGGAGGGTGGTGGTATGGTGCGGTTGCAAGGAGTTGAGGTGGGGAAGGTGGATTGGTTTAAATACTTGGGATCAACTGTCCAAAGTAACGGAGAGTATGGGAGAGAAGTGAAAAAGAAAGTGCAGGCAGGATGGAGTGGGTGGAGAAGAGTTGCAGGAGTGATTTGTGACAGAAGGGTAGCTGCAAGAGTGAAGGGGAAAGTATATAAGACGGTAGTGAGACCAGCTATGTTGTATGGTTTGGAGGTGGTGGCGCTAACAAAAAGACAGGAAGCGGAGCTGGAGGTGGCAGAATTAAAGATGCTGTGATTCTCGTTGGGAGTGACGAGGATGGATAGGATAAGAAATGAGTATATTAGAGGGACAGCGCAGGTAGGATGGTTTGGAGACAAAGTGAGAGAGAGGCGAGATTGAGATGGTTTGGACATGTGCACAGGAGGGAAGCGGAGTATATCGGGAGAAGGATGTTGAAGATGGAGCCGCCAGGCAGGAGAAGAGGAAGGCCAAAGAAGAGATTCATGGATACGTTGAGGGCGGACATGCGGGTGGTTGGAGTGTCAATGGAAGATGTGGAGGATAGAGCGAAATGGAGACGGTTGATCTGCTGTGGCGACCCCTAACGGGAGCAAGCCGAAAGAGGAAGAAGATATATACATATATATATATATATATATATATATACATACATATATATATATATATACATACATACATATATATATATACATACATACATATATATATATATATACATACATATATATACATACATATATATACATACATATATATACATACATACATACATACATATATATACATACATACATATATATACATACATACATATATATATATATATATATATACATATATACATATAAAAAAATATATATATGAAGACCACAAGGGGAAAACCAGAGATGTCACTTTTTATAAATTTCAGGGTTATTGCACCTGCCAATAGTTGGCAACATAAGGTTTCCTCTCACAATATTACTTCAACAAATAACAAGGGGTGTCACATAATTTATATGGTATAAGGTTTAGCTGTGCAATGAAAAAACGTGTTGTCAAAGCTGAACAAGTAGAAACCCAGAGTTGTCAGTACTTTACTCCTGGTTATCTCCCTTTCATTCATGTTAACTGATCCACCATAATATTCAGAGTTGAGAAACTAAAAAATGAAAGGTTGTAAAACTTTTCACAGCATAAACTCTGAGCACAACAATGGCCTATTTGGTTATATCATGGGCTCCGTAGTTGGTGCATATCGTGGTTCAAGCCTGGTCAAACCTTTGTGACTTTTATGGGACCCACGCCGTGGCTTAATGGTTAGCGCGTCTGAGTACCCATCCTCATTCGATGTAGCCACCACCCAATCAACCTGCTTAGGTATTCGAGAGAGTCACATGAGGTGACTTCGGCTATCGCGGGGGTGGTTTATCCTTGGTTTCCTCCCGGTTTTTCATCATATTAAGTAGTACGGAGTAAGAAATGGAGAATCCGTCGTCATATAAGCGAAATACCCTTGAGTATGGCATTGAACACCAATCAAACAAAAAAGAGAATGACCGTTTAATGTTGAAAAAAATAATCTGTGATCACCAAAGTCATGTAATGTATGCTAATAACCAACAAGCATGAATTTGCTACACATCCTGGGTTAAAATTGCATGGCAATTATTAAACAAGGGAATAACCAGTGATGTCAGTTTTCAACATTGATTCGTTCTTTGCTCTTACATTAAATAACACAGAAGCTTGGCAAATGCCACATGCTTAATTTGATCGGCCAAAGATCACTCTTCCTTTTACTGGAAGAGAAATCTATATGACAGTAATTAAACAGTTCACCAAAGTCTTGAAACTTTTGTTTTTCAGTTTCTTCAAAATTGACTTATCCTGACATCTCTGGTTTTCCTTTTGTGGTCTTCATCTACATATATATATATATATATATATATATATATATATATATATATATATACACATATACACATACTGTTACGGCTGTGGAAATTCGCAGAATACCATAAAGGTTCCTTAGATCATTTATCCCGGTAAGTGAGTGTTCAGATAGGTTTCCCCACCGTTGTTTAGAGGAGATTCTTCGTATTCACCGGGCTGTGACCCTTTGAGGTAGGTTTTTCTATTGTTATCGTTATTTTGGACCGACCATATCACGACCACCATTACAGCAACCAACTTCGCCCCCCAAACAACCACAATGCCAACAACAACCACCACCAACCACGACACAACTCCAACCACGCTACAATCGCCACAACAAGTACGCCACCATCTAAACATCTTCGCCGCTACGCCAGCAATCAAACACCATCCTCCACAAACCACGGTACAACCCTTTCCGCGTCGAAAACCGTCCGAGAATGCGAGTCAAAAGACCGAGAAAAGAAACCTCCAATGGTGCGCGGGTTTTCCCACTTTTTTTTCTCCGCGTTTGGTGTGAGTGGAAGGGCGAGGCAGCTCGCTCGCTATTGGTGGATACGAGGAATGAGGCGCTAGGAGCTGAAGAACGCCCCTTTTCAAGAAGCTTCTCGAAAAGGCTCGAAGGGAGGCGGAGCCGAAAACGGGGAGGGGCGAAGCACTGAGCCCCAGGGGATACAAGGCAGACAGCACGGGAGCTTCGTGTCTTGGTCTTAGTCTTCGGGTGGCCTTTGTCTGTCTTTCTTTGGTGGTTTTTGAGCTGGAACTTGGTCTTGGTCTTCGGGGTGGCCTTGTTTGTCTTTCTTTGGTGGTTTTCGAGCTGGAACTTGGTCTTGCTCCTTTTGAGTCGGTGTTCGGGTCCGTCGTGGTGTGGTCCGTCGCTGGTGCGGTCCAAGCACGTGGCTTTCGTGGTTTAGCCTTCTGGGGTGGATGACTTAGAGGTGCTGCCTTTCCCTCTGGGCGCAAAGTCACGAAGGTTGTGTGTGAAGGACCAGCTCTGCCACGTAGTCAGGAGGAGAGTGCCGGAGAGAGCTCGCCGACCACCGAGGCACCTCCAGGGTGCAGGTAACCTGCTTACGGTCTCGCGGGACCCATTCGGTCTTCCAGGTCCCGCGTCATAAAGACCCAAGTGGTCCAGCCTGACCTTGTCTGTGAGGGGGTCCTTTTCTTTTGGGCTTTTGAATGAATGTTGGCGTGGCGCCGTCTGTCAAATAAAACTGTATAAGTGACTATACATAATAGATAGACGGTATTAGCTCTTTCCTTTGCATTGTGTTTGGCTGTATTGTTGCATGCGTACGTCCCGCAATCTTCATAATTGAACTGCACGCACGTTTTGCTTTTGTTCCCTATTTGCCTGCATACGTGTTGTCTAAATAAATGTGCCTGGTTTGAATGTATCCCGTTCGTTGCGTCCTCTTTCCCCTATTGAAAATGCCATCTTGCATCGCGGAAGAAATAGTGGGGTTTCAAACACCCGTTAAATAGAATCGGATCCGGCGAGGTCGGCGATAATACCCGCTCAGTTATCACTGCAGAACGGAACGGACCGCTTAAGCGATTCGTGTCCCAAGCCGACCTGCGTCGAGGTACGGCTGCCCGGTCGGCTCCCCGCGCAGGTACTTCGGTATATCGAATTCGGCGAGTGACCCTATCTTGCGCGGGCAGACAATTGGCACGGCCGTGGTGGGGTTGAAGACCCACCAGTGACAGGGTTCTGGCGTTAGCTCCGGAAAGTCACGACTGAATTGTCCATCCGGTGGGCGACGCGGTTGCGATTAGAGGTACGCGGCCGATCGCACGCCGGCGGGCGCGACTTCGTAACACTGGTGTCCGGGAGTGAGATTCGAATCCACCCCGCCTCAAACTAAATTAACCGGATCGGTTCAAGGGTGTGTGAGCAACCCTCGATTCCCACCAAATTCGAGCGGTTTAAAATTTATTCCGAGAAACAAGATGGCTTTTCAAGGCGAGCGGGAGCAGGGGGTATTCGGTATGCCTTTAGAAATGGTAGAATCAATGGTCAAGGACGCCGTCGCCATGCGGTTTGGACCCGTATCAGAAAATTGTAATCAGTGGGGGAGCTCACCCTCATACACTGAGCATGAACTTTACCGGCAAACAAACTCGGAGTCGCAAGATGGTGGCGCGGCCGCACTTCAGCGCGGCACGAGGCGTGAGCGGGCCGCTATTAATGGCGCTACAAACCGCGTGGCACGACGAAAGCGCACCCGCCCACCGGTTCAAACCATGTGGGCATGGCAAGCGAGGCAGGGCGACGGCAGTACATTACAAACTGAATTGGCCGATGCACGGGAACGATTTTGGGAGCTGAATGAGGAATTAGCCAGCACAGTCGAGGAACTACATAAGGAAACGACACAAGTAGATTGCATGTGTGGGTTTGTGTTAAAAATAGGCAAGCGAACTGAATAAAAAAAAGGAGGAGCAAATTAGTATCTCCCGGGATAGGAAGAACTTGGAGGAAGAATGGGGAAAAAAAAAATCAAGAAGAGGGAAAATGTGAACACAATTTGGAATTAAAACAACATATTAAAAAAAGGAAGAGGTAAGATCAGGCAAACAGATAAAAGAAAGCCTGGAACAGGAGATAAAAAGAGAGAAACATCTGGAGGAAAGGAAAATTGTTGGAAAAATCAAGACAGTTCAAAGAACTACAGGGAGAAATGAGGAAAGTTGAGGGGAGTACCCATAAGCTGGAACAGGAGAAGAGCAAACTGAACAAAAGAATGGAGGAAGCATGCAAATTGAGGGAAGAATGGAAAAAAAGCTGGGAAAAGGAAAGAAGTGAACACGATTTGGAATTGGAACATCTGAAGGAAGAGGTAAGAACAGGCAATCAGGAAAGATAAAGCCTAGAACGGAAGATAAAAACAGAACAGGAAAGGCAGGAGTTCCGTAAGTTTTTGCAGCGAATGGAGCAGAAAGTAGAGATCCGCGAAGTGAAAGAAACTATGAGATTGCAGAATGAGGAACAAGAGAGACGGTGGAATAAGAAACAAAAGGAACACGAATTGGAAATTCACCAACTTAAGGAGATGAGGAAGGAAGAATGTGAAAGAGGTGTGGAGATGAGAAAGGAATTAGAAAAAAAAGCTTCCGAGTTACAGAAACACCAAAACAAAGAAAAGGGATTACAAAACGAACTGAAGATGTTGAGTGAGGAAAGAACGAGAACGGAGAATGAAACGTAAAGGAAGCACACTGTACAGATTGAACAGCTGAAAGCGAAGGCCAGATTAAAGAATGAGGAACAAGAAAGAGTACTGAAAGAACAAGGAATGAGACAGGAGAAAGAAATCAGCCAATTGAAGGAAATAACGAGATTGCAGAATGAGGAACAAGAAAGACAGTGGAATAGAAAACACAAAGAACAAGGAATGAGACAGGAGAAGGAAATCAGCCAATTAAGGAAATAACGAGATTGCAGAATGAGGAACAAGAGAGACAGTGGAATAAAAAGCAAAAAGAGTATGAATTTGAAACTGAACAACAAAAGGAAAAAACAAGGTTGGAGTAAGAGGAGATAGTGACAGAAGAACGAATGAAACAGGAAAGGGAGATCAACAAAATGAAGGAAACTACAAGATTGAAGAATGAAGAACATGAGAGATGGTGAAGTAGAAAACAAAAAGGAAACGAGGTTGAAATTAACCAGCTCGAGGGGAGAGCAAAATTTGAGTCCACAGAGATGGAAAAACTCCGGAAAGAGAACGAACAACTCAAAAAACTCAGAGAGGAGGAACGACTCAAAAGGAGCCAGGAAGTAGAACAGCACAACAGGATGGGATGTGTGACATCACCACAGGGAGGAACGTTAATGGTGCAGGACTTGATTGACATCACTCGTCGGATGAAAGAACAATTAGGGCAAACCCTGATAAAGGAGAGACAAATAAAAATAGAGACGATGGAAATAACAGAGACAAATAAGGAAATAGAAGTATTGCCAGAGACACGGGAGATAGACCGAGTCAAGACTGAATTAAATAGACACAAAGAGACAACAGGAATAAAATGTATAGAGATGCGGGAGATAGAAAAAATAGAGGAGAGACTACACGATAAAGACGGGGTGAAAGATGAGCACACACACATGGAGTTAATGGAGGACAACGAGGGGGAGCTCTGGGAATGCGTTGTGACCCGGTGCAAGCAACCGGATAGCCTCCAGGAACGGAGGGAGACGCTATGCTCCCTTGAAGCTGATCTCAACCAGGTGGGTCCGGTCGAGCTTTGCGAGGTAGAGGGGGCGAGTGCTGTGGACGGGTGCACACGGAGCTTGGGGGGTGTGAAGGCCCCGGGACCCCTTGTGACACAAATCCCCAGCGTGATTGTTCCTGTGTGTGTGGTAACGAGTGTGGTGTCGAAATACGTTTTCATGAGTGTGGCAAAATGCGTGCTCTAACACGCGCATAGCGTGGGTGAAAGGCGTTGTGTGAAAGGGACCGTGTGTGTGAGGAAAATGGTGTGCGAGGTTGCGAGTGAGCTTAAGTGCGTGCCTCCCAGCACGCCGTGTGTGGATGAGGCGCCGTGTATGGATGAGGCACCGTGTGTGGATGAGGCACCATGTGTGAAAGGAACCACGTGTGCCAGTGAACGGCCGTGTGTGAATGGAACACTCTGTGTGAGTGAAAGGCCATGCGTGAGTGAACGGCCGTGTATGAGAGGTCGCTGCATGTGAGGGAGATGGCGGCTGACATGCGGGCACACGCAACCGCGTGCCCGAGTGCGAGTGCCATCTCAAGGTGTGTAAGCCTCGTGGCACGGGGGAGTTTGTGCATGAGAGTGCGACGACGACGGTGCCTGACGGTGGACAAAGGCCAAGTAGTGGCCGTAGATGCATTGGGGACCGTGCCGGGTTTGCAAGGCAGCGCGCGCGGGGTCAGTGCTGTGCTACGCACGAGGCCGCCACGCTCGCGCCTGCGGGAGTGAAACCCGGTCCATAAACGCACGCAGTGGATTTGCCGATCCCGCGGACGGGTAGAAGGTAGGCTGGACAACGGATTTGGACCGGATGGGTTCTCCACGCGGGTGTGTGTGTGAAGCTACGACGAGCAGAGCACATGTGTTCACGTGGGGAGCCCCTCGAAACGTGAGGCTTGTTTTTTGATGTGCAGGGTGATGTCGTGGCTGCATGGTTGGAATCCGGCAGGAGGGGTATCCCTGCCGGATGGTACCATCCGAGAAGGGCCGAGGTGCACGAGCAGCTGCCATGACGTCACGGGGAAGGTGCGCAGGTTTCGAGGTGCCGCGCTGGAGCACGCGCATTTAAGAAAAAAAAAAAGCAAGCCTCGCTTCAGGTAAACAGGATTCCTGGGCAAGAGGTGGAAGACCCCCCTGCCTGGGCACAGGATACAACTAGTTAGGGGAAAGGGTTAGTAATAGCGAGACCGACTCCATGGGGCAGGGATAAGTCCTCATGGAGCCCGTGGAATGGATTAGGTAGAGGGATTTTAGTTGATATTTAGGATGGGAGATGGAAAATTGATTTGAGGACACTGACTTTGAGTGTGTAGTGGGAACGTAGCTTAGCTACGTAGTTTAAAAAGATGTGCTACTAGTTTAAGGGACGACGTGGGAGCACGAGGTAGTTAGGGGGATGTAGTCAGAAGGATGGCCGATTTCAGCGATGTGTGACAAGAGGAGTGAAGTGGAAACATGTTGAGTGAGTGAGACCAGCGGGTCTGAGTGAATGGAGCGAATGTGGAATGCATGGTGCGATGAGTGATTGGGGGGAGGAGTGACTCCCACCCAAGGGACCCCAGGGTCAGAATAAAGTGAGTTAGTGGGTTAGTTAAATTGACAAAATGGAGGTCGTTTTGCTGTTGGTGGGGAAGTAGGCTCGAAACCCGTTATGGAGGGGTGCAGGAGCCCTGTTGACAGGTTGGGAGCGTGGCTGCGAACGGTGAGTATCGCTGAGTGGGTACCCCAGGTACCGGGTTAGTTGGCCGCGGTAGGCCAAGGGTCCAGTGGGGGCCGGGATAGCGTAGTGGGCACGGATGCACCCGCATGATGCCCCGGGGCACGGGTGCATCCGGGGAGCCATTGGCCACGTGGGCAGTGCATTGGGCACGGGCACCCAGGGAAGGGGCCCGGGGTGCCAGCCTGCCATGTGAGCGTTGAGGGGGAGTCGCCAGAGAGGGCACTCCCCAGTTTTAGGGAGCTGGTAGGCTCGGAGGCAGTGTAGTGCCCGGGGGTGCCATTGTTGGAGAATCGGTAGAGGGTAGTTCCTGCCAAGGGAGCCACGCGTCCCAGCCATGAGACCGTGTGAGGGCACGGGAGGAAAATTTGAGGGCTCGGCCCGAAATTGTGAGAACACCAACACAGGCGACGGGAATCTTGGTTGATAGAACCGGTAGATTAAGCGAGAGGCGCTTTTGGAAAGCCCCGGGGTAGTTTAGGAGTAATAAATGTTAGGGTAGATTAGGAAGTGTACCCCTCCGCACCATCCATCCCTTCGTTCTCGTTCTGGGCCGCTGGACCCACTTTGGGTTGAGATCGCTGAGATCTGAGGAGGCCATTCTGAGGCTTCGTTGGGCCTCGACACAGGACACTAGCTCTCCCTTATTCCCCGCCGGGAAGGGAACGTAGGGTTTGGGAGTAGGCTTGGATGACGATAGGTTAGCCGGACAAAGACAATAAAGAGGGTTAGGAGACGAATTATAGAGGGGGAAATAAAAAAAATAAAAAAATAAAAAAAACAAGATGGGGCTAAATTGGATTTTTGACACATTAAGGGAGTGGGTATGAACAGAGACATGCAAAGGCAATAGGTTGGGAGGGAGACAGTAGGGTAGGTCCGAGCCTGCCTTCCGAGTGGCCAGCACCACTGCACTCCCTCCACGAACCTCCAGTACAAGGCAAGAAGCTGGCCAACTTCATCTGCCGGCTGTTTTTACTGCAAGGCCTGTGCCGGTCGGATCATCTGCTGGCTGTTTTACTGCAAGGCCTGTGCCGGTCGGATGATCTGCAGGCTGTTTTACTACAAGGCCTGTGCCGGTCAGCTTCACCACCAGCCCGTTTTGCTAAAACGGCCTTGTCTTGCCTTGCCATGCCTTGCCTGCTTGCCTTGGCCCATGCCTGCCCCATTTCTGTTTTGCATTTGCCCCCATTCATTGCCATGTGCGCCAGGATCATCGCGCGTTCTGCAGGGACTGCCCTGTCGGCAGCCGCATCATGGGACCGCATTGGTGGCCCGTGCAAAGTTCGTTTTCTGCGTCAGATAGTCGCGCGTGCTGCAGGGACTGCCCTGTCGGCAGCCGCATCACGGAACCGCATTGGCGGCCCGTGCACCGCTTGTGTCCACTGCGCTCATTTCACGGGGGAGGCCGAGGACTGCGTGTGAGCAGCCGGCCACGTTCCCCGTCACCTGCTTGGTTCATGAGCCAGAGACTGCATGTGAGCAGCCTGGCTCCCTGCTTTTCTTTTCCTGCAGAGTCCATCGATCCTCGGCCATGGTTTAGTGTAAAATTTATGAGTTAAGGATAAGTTATAAATTGTAAATGAGTTGCTTGCCCCCTGCATGTGTGTCGTAGCGCCGGCAATTTATTTAAGTCGTCTGTATGAGTGGGTTTGTTTAGCAAGTTACTCAGCCCATAGGTTATTTATTTTTGGGGACATGAATACCCTAAATGTCGCACTCAGGGATCCGAAGGTAAATCGTACTAGGGGATAACTGACACATGATGGCACACGAAAATTTGACGACTTGGGACGAGTCTGAAAAAGGGGAGGGGTAGTGTTACGGCTGTGGAAATTCGCAGAACACCATAAAGGTTCCTTAGATCAGTTATCCCGGTAAGCGAGTGTTCAGATAGGTTTCCCCACCGTTGTTTGGAGGGAATTTCTTCGTGTTTATCGGGCTATGACCCTTTGAGGTAGGTTTTTCTGTTGCTATCGTTATTTTGGACCGACGATATCATGACCACCATTACAGCAACAAACTTCACCCCCCAAACAACCAAAACGCCAACAACAACCACCACCAACCATGCCACAACGCCAACCACGCTACAATCTCCACAACAAGTACGCCACCATCTAACCATCTTCGCCGCTATGCCAGCTATCAAACACCATCCTCCACAAACCACGCAACAACCCTTTCCGCGTTGAAAACCGTCCGAGAACGCGAGTAAAAAGACCGAGAAAAGAAACCTCCAATGGTGCGCGGGTTTTACCGCCTTTTTTTCTCCGCGTTTGGTGTGAATGGAAGGGCGAGGCAGCTCGCTCGCGATTGGTGGATACGAGGGATGAGACGCGAGGAGCCGAGGAACGCCCCTTTTCGAGAAGCTTCTTGAAAAGGCTCGAAGGGAGGGGAGCCGAAAACGGGGAGGGGCAAAGCGCTGAGCCCCAGGGGATATAAGGCGGACAGCACGCGAGCTTCGTGTCTTGGTCTTTGGGGTGGCCTGTTTGTCTTTCTTTGGTGGTTTTCGAGCTGGAACTTGGTCTTGGTCCTTTGTCTTTTGAGTCGGTGTTCGGGTCTGTCGCTGGTGTGGTCCGTCGCTGGTGCGGTCCAAGCTCGTGGCTTTGGTGATTTCGCCTTCTGGGGTGGACGACGCCTTCTGGGGGTCCACCTTCTGGGGTGGACGACGACGTGGACGAAAGGTGCTGCCTTTCCCTCTGGGCGCAAAGTTGCGAGGGTTGTGTGTGGAGGACCAGCTATGCCACGCAGTCAGGAGGAGAGTGCCGGAGAGAGCTCACCGACCACCGAGGCACCTAGAGGGTGCAGGTAACCTGCTACGGTCTCGCGGGACCCATTCGGTCTTCCAGGTCCCGCGTCATAAAGACCCAAGTGGTCCAGCCTGACCACCTTGTCTGTGAGGGGGTCCTTTTCTTTTGGGCTTTTGAATGAATGTTGTCGTGGCGCTGTCTGTCAAGTAAAACTGTATAAGTGACTGTACATAATAGATAGACGGTATCAGCTCTTTCCTTTGCATTGTGTTTGGCTGTATAGCTGCATGCGTACATCCTGCAATCTTCATAAATGAACTGCATGCGTGTTTTGCTTTTGTTCCCTATTTGCCTGCATACGTGTGGTCTAAATAAATGAATGTATTGTATTCCGTTTGAATGTATTCCGTTCGTTGCGTCCTCTTTCCCCAATTGAAAATGCCATCTTGCATCGCGGAATAAATAGTGGGGTTTCAAACACCCGTTAAATAGAATCGGATCCGGCGAGGTCGGCGATAATACTCGCTCGGTTATCACTGCAGAACGGAACGGACCGCTTAAGCGGTTCGTGCCCCAAGCCGACCTGCGTCGAGGTACGGCTGCCCGGTCGGCTCCCCGCGCAGGTACTTAGGTATATCAAACTCGGCGAGTGACCCTATCTTGCGTGGGCAGACAATTGGCACGGCCGTGGTGGGGTTGAAGACCCACTCGTGACAGGGTTCCGGCGTTAGCTCCGGAAAGTCACGACTGAATTGTCCATCCGGTGGGCGACGCGGTTGCGATTAGAGGTACGCGGCCGATCGCATGCCGGCGGGCGCGAATTCGTAACAATATATATATATATATATATATATATATATATATATATATATATATATATATATATATATATATATATATATATATATATGCATATGAGGCCCCACGAGGAGGAGTGATGTGAATGACATTTTTTAATGATATGATGATAGGCTCAGATGATGAGGGAAGGGTTAAAATAGTGCTCTACAGCATTAAAAAAAGATGTCGCTTTCATCACTCCTCGCGGGGCCTCATATGTACATATTCTAGTAGTATTGCCCGGCGTTGCTCTGGCGAGCAATAAAGCCTGGTGTTGCCCGGGCTTTCTTGCAAATCTCCTGAATAGCTGTTAGCGGTTAGGGTTAGCGGTTGCGGTTGCAGTTAGGGTTAGGGTTAGCTGTTAGGGTTAGCTGTTAGGGTTAGCTGTTAGGGTTAGCTGTTAGGGTTAGCTGTTAGGGTTAGCTGTTAGGGTTAGCTGTTAGGGTTAGCTGTTAGGGTTAGCTGTTAGGGTTAGCTGTTAGGGTTAGCTGTTAGGGTTAGCTGTTAGGGTTAGCTGTTAGGGTTAGCTGTTAGGGTTAGCTGTTAGGGTTAGGGTTAGGGTTAGGGTTAGGGTTAGGGTTAGGGTTAGGGTTAGGGTTATCTGTTAGGGTTAGTGTTAGGGTTAGTGTTAGGGTAGCTAATCCTAACAGCTTGGCGTAGCGGAGGTAAACAGCGCCCGGGGCAAAGTGGAAATTTGCGTCCCCTGTAGGCCTTAAACTTGAGTGGATTTGAATGGAAAATCCCATAAGGGATATCGATTTATCGATTTTTTTGAATATCGGAAGTGTTATGGAAAAAATTTATAGCCAATGACCTAAGTTGGACCAAAAGCCATAATCGTACCGAATTTGAATGGAATCCGTTGGAGTTTGTGAAAATGCATCAAAACGAATTTTGAGGGGCCTATTAAGGAAGACAATAATATCATTAGTATATGTGCCAAATCTTGTTTCATTTCATGCAGTAACAAAAATCTGATGGTGGAACAAAGAAAGGGGCGTGCCAAAATATTAATATAGATATACATATATACTTCTTCTTCTTCTTTCGGCTGCTCCCGTTAGGGGTCGCCACAGCGGATCATCCGTTATGATCCGCATCGTGATTTGGCACAGGTTTTACGCCGGATGCCCTTCCTGACGCAACCCTGGTCGCCTCTTTCGACACAGGGACATGGTACACCTATTCTAACCGGGGCATACACCGGGCCCAGTACACTGGTACTCAATTCGCCGACCTCGGAAGGATGATAGGCTGAGTCAACCTCCTGGTGTATTAATTCAGTGGTCCAACGAGGCTTGAACTCAGGACCTTTTGGATCCCAAGCCGCTGCCCTAACCACTGCGCCAACACCAGGCTCATATATATATATATATATATATATATATATATATATATATATATATATATATATATATATATATATATATATATATATATATATATATATATATATATATATATATATATATATATTTGTGACGTCCACGGGACTTGAACAGTCCTGCCAACGTAGAATGAGCCGAAACGATGGAGGCGGCTTATTTAATTATAACCCAAAGATGGCGGTTCTAATCGCTCTACTGCAAACGGGACGAGGAAGGTGGCACGAGTCGCTTTTCACCGAGTTGAGAACGTTTATTTCTCTAACCAGAAATAACAAGACTCGGCAAGAAGAGGGATCCGGGGCGATTCGACGGGATGGTGGTGTGGGTTCGGGCGTGGGGAAAACACAGACAATTCCAATGAATATACAAATCTCAAACCCTCTAAGGCGCCAGGTACACACACACACACACACACACACACACACACACACACACACACACACACACACACACACACACACACACACACACACACACACACACACACACACACACACACACACACACACACACACACACACACACACACACACACACACACACACACACACACACACACACAACGTAGCTGGTCCTGGTGGTCAGGCTGGCCCGTGGTGAGGACGCAACAGTCCCTGGATTGGTGCCGGACGAGCTGGCGTTGCGCTCGTCAGGGGCAGGAGACACCGTGGTACTGTCGACCTCCTGATGTCGGCCCAAGTCCGCTCACAGCCGCCAGGGAACCAGTTCTGGTGCCAAGTTGCGAGCAGGAGAGGGAGGCAGGTTCGCCCGCCGTTCGACCCCGTACTCAGAGCCAGCAGAACACCAGAGCCAACCGAGCTGAGGCACGAAGCACAGCAGGGCCTCGAGACACGATGCACAGCAGGGCCTCGAGACACGATGAAAACCAGGATCGAATCAGCCCAACAACAAACAGCACGCTCCCAGCACAACAACCTCCACCAAGATGGTTTCTCTGTCCCGATCTTCTTCCTCCTCGCCTTTTCCCCAAACAGAGCCTTTTTATCCTTGAGTCCTCGTCACTTCCAATCGAGCCGTTTTTATTGGCCCTCCGCCGTCGCCTTCCGCCAATCGTGATCACGGGGCGGAGCCATCCGCAGCACTGTCCTGTGACGTCACGGCAAGCCTCCAGGGAATTCTAAAAGGGTTTACACAGACACACTTACCCTATCCCGTCTCCCTGTCTAATTACATGACAATTATCATTTCCCCCTTAAAGAAATGGACATTTACTAGACAACTTCTCACCACTGAATTGCTACTTATTACATCGAGATCCTGGTAAACTCGAACAGCATGGCATACCTAATTAAACATCCTAATTACCCTTTGAATGCATACCCCCCCTCAAACGTAACTATATATATATATATATATATATATATATATATATATATATATATATATATATATATATATATATATATATATATATATATATATATATATATATATATATAATATATGGCCATAATTGGATCGCAGGTCAAGAGCAAGTCGCAGGCAATCGCCAAGGGTAAGCCGGCAAGGCCAACCCTTTGCGATTGCAGATATCTAGTTCCATCGTCCAATTTCTGTGTTCTTGCATATATTTTAGCCCTTTAGTCTTGCTCTCCCTTTGTAATACAGCTTTTCTTGATACCACCAAGCTTCCTCATGCTTTCAAAATTGACCACGCTGATGGATGGAAGACACCTGAGCCTTTCTGCCAGTTCTGTCGTCAATTCAACACCGGTGATCTCTCTATTCCTTAAGGATATTATCTTCAAGTATTGCTCATCGCTGTTACAGCATTTTGGGTCTTCCAGTCCTGTGTTTGTCAATGACAGATGTTTCTCTGTAAATGTTGATTGTAATTTTGATACCACACCTTGAAAAGAAAACAAAAAAAAGAAGATAAAAGAAAGACAGTGATGTTTGCTATTTCACTCAATTTTTTTTTTCCCCCTTCTTTATGCAGAAATGCAATTATATGGCAATCTTCCACTGAAATTTTAGCCATTTTGTTTAAAGCCAACTGTTAATCCTGTTAGATCTGTATCAGAAGTGGGACCTCACAGACTGCGCCAACTCGCGTGGCATCGCACTGCTCGATGTTTAAGTAAAAGCAGTCGCTCAAATAATACCGGGTTGGCTCCAAGAGCTTGCCAAAGAGGTGTTGCCAGATTCCCAACATCGCTTCAGGAGGGAATGTAGCTGTTCTGACAGTATCTTCACTGTCTGCCAACTGGTCAAGAAAGCTTGGGAGCACAAGTACAAGATAGATTTATTATTCATCGATCCGAGAAAGGCGTATGACTTGGTTTCTCGTGGAGCACTTTGGATTGCACCGAGGAAGCAAGGAGTCCAAGAACCCATGATTGAACTGATCCAGTCTTTCCATACAAAGATGACAACAGATCCACCAGGTTGATACAGTGCTTGAGAAGACAGACATGGACAATGAACTGAGACAAGGATGTAATATGGCACCTGCACTCTTCAAGTTGTAGAACAGTGGGCTGCAATGATAGAGGGAGTGAAAAGAGCTGTGGTCTTTTTACATACAAGCACAATGGGAAGTTCAGCAGGAAATGCACCCAAAATGAAAATTAGACTTCATTGACAATGTCACTCCCCATTGAAACAACCTTTTTTGCCACCACCTGACTGGGAGCTGCAACGGTCTTGTGTGAATACACTCAGGTAGCAAGAGATTTTGGTCTCTCCCTAAGCATCACCAAGACAAAGGTCATTGCAGCAGGCAAAGAAGTGAGCGAGGAAGACAGAAAGCCCATATACAAGGAGACCAACAAAGTTAAGTATGTGAGTGAGTCCCCTTACCTCCGCTTGGTCACAAGAGTCATCTGGTAGAATCAACTCAGATGTTGAAAGGATTGCACAGGCTTCAAGTTGTCTCTGCAGACCTGGTATCCATGAACAGAGGGCTGATAGTCCAGACAAAATGGAAGATAGATGAAGCATATAGCTTGTCTGTTCCCTTCAGTCTCACTGCTGGATCTCACTCAGGAAACATAGGAGGAAACGATGCATTCCATCACTGGTGTGTGAAAACAGTTCTTGGCATCTCCAGCATACAGCAGTGGGCACAGCGGATTACGTCATGGAAAAAAAAAAAAATCAGACAATGCTCGTGAGATGCCGCAACTGCCACTCAGTGATGACATATCTCGAATGGTTAGGTCACGTTACGTAAATGCTCAAAGACGGAATCCCACACAAGTGCCTCTGGCTGGCTCGTGCAACCATGACCAAGAGAGGGGTACGAAAGAGATACAGCGACATCTTCAGATTGGCCCTGCAGAACATCAATGTCGCTGAAGACAATTGGATTATATGAGCCAATGCCTTCAGACGTGGGTGGCGTACCATGCACAAAGAAGGCCTAGAGGACAGAGTAACAAGCAGACAACTGATACAATCAGCACCAGCCTCGGTCATCTGTGAATGTGGAAGAGCATTTAGAAAATAATTTGAGAGAAAGAAGTACAAGTGTAGAGCAGAATGGGAGAAACCTGTCAGAGAGCAGGGCTTCAAGCAGGTGGTACACTACCATCACACATCATCCTCCATCCCTGGCAGTGATCATTTCTTTCCAGTTCAATCATTCCCTTGCATAGTGTCTAAGCGTTTCAATTGGATTAAAATAAATTCAATTCAAATCAAATGGAAGACCAAATAGGTAGTCTTGCATTGGAGTAATCAGAAGGAACCCAAACAAGCAAAAAGTAAAGATGAAGTCATCAGGAGAAACCTGGATAGAATTCACATTTCAGCTGCTGCAACTCTATGCTAAAACACATCCTAGTACAGTAGATTAAAGAAAAATCATTCAGATTGTGAAAAAAGTGTGAAAATTGGCATACATGTCCATTTTTATATGTTCTTTCATACAAGAACAGGACACACCTGATCAGAATACATTTACGGCCGCCATCTTGAATTTCAAAATGGCCGCCACCAAAAATAATATTTTACGATATCTCGGTCACCAAGAGACCTAGCAAAATGAATAAAGAGTCTAATCCAATGTTTTCACACACAAGGAATCCAATGAACACACTTAAAATGCTCTATTGTCAGTCTTTCTGCTTTAAAATGACATATACACTGTCCCAAGTATAGTTCATCTGGTATAGAAACAGTTCTGACTTCACTCTGCCATTGTGCAGGAACATGTTATCAGACAAAGTTCAATGCACGGGAGAGATGCACAGAAACATTTGCATGGTGGTCTGCATGCCTTTATGCAGCCGCATTTGATCAGCTCTGTGCAGGATTTGGCCACCTCGGCAAGTGCTGTACAGAAAGGTATCCACTGTTCAATGGCGTTCTTCGTCCATCCCCAGTCGCATGGACTTGGTAACTGCTGCCTAGATATCAGCGCTTGGCCCCAGATGTGTCCTGCTTGGTATGTCGACCTCTTGATATGTTCCGTGAGGGCTGCCTTTGTGGGGGGTAGGCGATCTATTTGTCTTCCTTTCGCGAACAGAATCTTCCTTGCCTGATTCACCTCGGTGCATTCACTGGTTCTATCATAAAGATGTATGACGAACCTTTCCAGTTGACACATTCTCATCTGAGACTGATGAAGGCTCTTAGGATAAACTCAAGAAAGTGTCTGTTATATCAGGGAAATTGGTCCAGGTGCCCCAAGCGGTTTTCTTCCGAATACCACTGAATGACGACGACGTGTCACAGCCAGTGAAGGCATGGAAGAACAGAAGAGCTTTGGCCTTATTTTCACCAAGACTGTTTGCAATCATGTGAGCCGGTATTAACCTGTAGTGTTTCTTGACTCCATATGCAACCCATAGTTTGTCAAGGGATAAAGTGTGAAATATGGCAATTGCAAGGACAACAACGTCAGTGTTGACTGACCTAATCAGGATTCTGTGATGGCCATTTTGTGCACAATGGAGAGCATGCAAGAATAACCTCGTATCGGCTTCTTCATGGTTGCATGGAGCGAGAGAAGATTCTATGTTGCACTCTTGGGAAGAGATGACATTGGTATCTTGTGTGCTATATAGCTCCTTCTCTTGTGTGGATAACTTAGCGACGCACTGTGACAGGTAATAATACAGCTCACTCTTATTTTGGTCTACGCGAAGAAAGCTCTGCCAGTTCTGCGGAATTGGCGTAGAATTTGTGACAATAATGCGGCTCCCCGTTCCCCTCCTCTTTCTCGTTGAACTCTTCAAACTGTTTTCAATATTCCGATCCCATATAACATCCAGACGTTTTGTGCTTTGCAGATTTCTCAGTACATAAGGCAAGAACACATTTTCAGCATCGTCTCCGAATGTTGAGTAGGACTTAGGAAGCAGCATATTGACTATAAGAGATCGATCAAGAATCTCGGCACCTACCTCTGGTGTACCACACTCAGAAGCCGTACTAGTAGCCAGCTTGTCGAAACATCCAATAAGGTCTGATTGAGTACACTGCCTCAGTTCTCCCATGTCTGATAGAGAAGGTGGTGATCCCTGGTTTTCATAACTGAATAATTTGTCCATGTCCCCTTCTCGGGACTGACAAGATACTGTATGTACATTCTGCCAAACAACTCACAGTTGCTTTTCAGAGTCCTAATTTGGTGTGATTTGAGGGTGAAGTCTTGTGGAAGGGAGCCATGTTGTTCTTTGGTGTGATGTCTGAAATTGGTTTTACTCGCTGCTCCAAGCGTTCAGCAGCATACGTGTCATATTTTGACTGCCCATTAGCTTCCACATTCCTCAGCCCAAAGATTGCATCTTCTGTCATCACCTCCTTTGTGTCCAGCACGATCAGATCATTTGTATCTTCTGTGAAGGGATTACCTAATTCTTCAAATGTTGCAACCACAGCTTTGACATGTTGGGCAAATTTCAACTGAGTGGATTGTCCCTGATCATGGTGCTCTGTCGATTTTGTGGAAGTAATTCCAAATGAATTCTCAAACTCGTCGATGATTCGAGCCACTTCAGGAGCAGCTGTAATCCACTTGATCAAAGCAGGATTATCAGTGATTCCAATCACACCGCCATCTCCTTTGATGTGATCATTCATCTGTCCGTGGGCTTGGTCCATAGCCATAGTAGAGAAAGTGTGAGGTGATCTCTGCACCACAAAGTTACCCTTCTCAAATTGCTCATGAACTGACGGCACTTGCTGACGAAGCTGTACGATGTCCTTGATATGGATAGGGAGCCATCTTGCATAATTTGTATGATGCAAAGAAAAAAATCCATGGAACAATTTGTCCAAGGCACTGAACGTACAACTCAAAGTTTGCTTCACGCAGAGAATGCACAAATTGCAAGAGTAGAAGTTCAAGATCCAGAACCAAAGCCCAGCATTGGAATTGAGGAACCTTACCGCAATTGACTTGATGCCAAGTTTCAAAATCCATTGTGTCATCATCTGGCCCAAGTGATTTGGCATATGTGATGTACGCAGATTTCCGAAGGAGGTGCAAAGCTGCTGCCGTTACTTGGGGAACATAACAAGACCTGGTGACATGTGAACCCTCCAATATATTGTTACGGCAGTGGAAATTCGCAAACCACCATCCAGGTCCCGTAGGTGAGGCATCTCTTAAGTACATGTGTAGTTCGCCCCAAACCCGTTGTTTAGAGGGAATAAATGTGATTCATTCGGGCTGCGACGCTTTGAGTCAGTCGTTTTTCTTTTTCTATCTTTTATTTCAAACAAAAACCAACGAGGACGCTCGGTGGGCTTTTCCCGCCTGTTTTTCGCGCCATTCTTCTCCACGCTTGGTGTGAGGGAGGAGAAGCGGGGTGGGGGCAGCTGGCGCCCGATTGGTGGATGCGCGGTGTGACGCGGCCAGGGAGGAGGAACGCCCCTCTTCGAGACCTTTCTCGAAGCGCCTCGAAGGGGGGTGGAGCAAAGAACGGGGCGGAGGAACAGGGTGGAGCCCCGCGATATAAAAAGGGATGGCTCTGCGAAGAGGGTGGTTGTTGTTCCTACTGGCCTGTTGATCCCTGCAGAGCCCTTGATCCTGATGAGCCTTGGACCTTTTGGACAAACGACGGTGTGAAGAGAGGAGAGAGAGGAGAGAGAGAGAGAGAGAGAGAGAGAGAGAGAGAGAGAGAGAGAGAGAGAGAGAGAGAGAGAGAGAGAGAGAGAGAGAGAGAGAGAGAGAGAGAGAGAGAGAGAGAGAGAGAGAGAGAGAGAGAGAGAGAGAGAGAGAGAGAGAGAGAGAGAGAGAGAGAGAGAGAGAGAGAGAGAGAGAGAGAGAGAGAGAGAGAGAGAGAGAGAGAGAGAGGACGAGAGAGAGAGAGAGAGAGAGAGAGGACGAGAGAGAGAGAGAGAGAGAGAGAGAGAGAGAGAGAGAGAGAGAGAGAGAGAGAGAGAGAGAGAGAGAGAGAGAGAGAGAGAGAGAGAGAGAGAGAGAGAGAGAGAGAGAGAGAGAGAGGACGAGAGAGAGAGAGAGAGAGAGACGAGAGAGAGAGAGAGAGAGAGAGAGAGAGAGAGAGAGAGAGAGAGAGAGAGAGAGAGAGAGAGAGAGAGAGAGAGAGAGAGAGAGAGAGAGAGAGAGAGAGAGAGAGAGAGAGAGAGAGAGAGAGAGAGAGAGAGAGAGAGAGAGAGAGAGAGAGAGAGAGAGAGAGACGAGAGAGAGAGAGAGAGAGAGAGAGAGAGAGAGAGAGAGAGAGAGAGAGAGAGAGAGAGAGAGAGAGAGAGAGAGAGAGAGAGAGAGAGAGAGAGAGAGAGAGAGAGAGAGAGAGAGAGAGAGAGAGAGAGAGAGAGAGAGAGAGAGAGAGAGAGAGAGAGAGAGAGAGAGAGAGAGAGAGAGAGAGAGAGAGAGAGAGAGAGAGAGAGAGAGAGAGAGAGAGAGAGAGAGAGAGAGAGAGAGAGAGAGAGAGAGAGAGAGAGAGAGAGAGAGAGAGAGAGAGAGAGAGAGAGAGAGAGAGAGAGAGAGAGAGAGAGAGAGAGAGAGAGAGAGGACGAGAGAGAGAGAGAGAGAGAGGACGAGAGAGAGAGAGAGGACGAGAGAGAGAGAGGACGAGAGAGAGGACGAGAGAGAGGACGAGAGAGAGGACGAGAGAGAGGACGAGAGAGAGGACGAGAGAGAGGACGAGAGAGAGGACGAGAGAGAGGACGAGAGAGAGGACGAGAGAGAGGACGAGAGAGAGAGGACGAGAGAGAGAGGACGAGAGAGAGAGGACGAGAGAGAGAGGACGAGAGAGAGGACGAGAGAGAGAGAGAGAGAGAGAGAGAGAGGACGAGAGAGAGAGGACGAGAGAGAGAGGACGAGAGAGAGAGGACGAGAGAGAGAGGACGAGAGAGAGAGGACGAGAGAGAGAGGACGAGAGAGAGAGGACGAGAGAGAGAGGACGAGAGAGAGAGGACGAGAGAGAGAGGACGAGAGAGAGAGGACGAGAGAGAGAGGACGAGAGAGAGAGGACGAGAGAGAGAGAGAGAGAGAGAGAGAGAGAGAGAGAGAGAGAGAGAGAGAGAGAGAGAGAGAGAGAGAGAGAGAGAGAGAGAGATCCTGTTTGAGGGTTCGCCGGAGTCGGTGTGGTCCCGAGACCCCGCTCGTGGGACGGAGCGTCCGCCATTTCCTCTCCCTCTCGACCCCGAGTGTCGACGATTTCTCCCCCCCCCCCCCGTCCACACCGAGAGCGCTGAAAACCCCGTTCATTCCCCAAAACCCCGGTCCGTGGCGTCGAACGGCGACACGTGCCGGCGCGAAGCACGAGCTCGCCGACAACGCCGGAGGAGCGGGAGCTGAGGGTGCGGAGAAGGACTCGGTGCGCGCACAGGGAAGTGACCACTTCTATTTCTTTGCGGGGTTTTTTTGTATGGAACTTGTGGCGCCGTGTCTTGTGAAGTAAAACTGTATGTGTTGCCGTGTGTCGGTCTTAGTCGGTTGTAGCTCTGCGTCGTCGTTGCTTTTATTGTTTTCTTCTTCCATTTGCTTTATGTGCATTCTGATTCTGTTTGGCTGTATACGTGTGCTTTGTGTCTGTGTCTGTGTGAATAAAGTGCTTGTGTTGAATTGTTCCCCGTTTCGCTGCGTCCTTCCCATCGTTTGACTCTCCATCCTGCTTCACGTAACGGGTTTGTCGTGGGCTTAATACGCCCGATAATTAATCGGAACCGTCGAGGCCGACGATAACACCACTCGGTTATCCCGATAGTACGGAACGGACCGCTTAAGCGGCCTGTGTCCGGAGTCGACCTGCGGTCACCCGGTTTACCATCTGCGTGGGTACTAAGGTAGGTCGAGTTTGGCGAACAACCCTATCCCACGTGGGTGGCCGATTGGCATGATCGTGGTGAGGCCGAAAGGCCCACCCGTGACTGGCTCCGGGCGATAGTTCCCGGAGGGTCACGACAGAATTGTCCGTCCAGTGGGTGAGGTGGCCGCCATTCGAGTCGAGCGGCCGATCGCACGCCGGCGGGCGCGAATTCACAACAATATCATCAGCTCAACCAGAGGTTATGACTTCAGACTGCACAAGAACTGCTGTCCATCTGCTCCCACTGAGGAAATCTCCGAGCAATTTCAACACATTCATCTCTATGTGGAGACCTCCCATTACCACCACAAATTTATCCTCACCAAAATGGTCTGGCCATGCCCACTGGATTTGTTTCGCAATGGAATATAATGGTTGATCCATGGTTATCACAGGTATTTGATCAGGGTGCAAATGCTGAATCGTCCGAGCCATGAGACGCATAGCATGTGCTATCATAGCTGGCGTATGTGCTGGTTGTGTGAACAAAGGCATCAACGCAATGGGAGACACTGGTCTGATCTCAGCTGATTGCCTATTGGCATGGTAAGCTGCCCATGAGACAAAGTCTTTGGTATCAAGTTCCGTCTTGTTTGATACAAGTTCTAACATTGCACTCAACCAGCCGTATTCTTTCTCTCTGGATGCGGACATGACGCTTGATTCAGGTTTTACTTGACCTGCAACAACTGGTGCATAAAAGTCAGTTTGTGGCAGACCTGCTGGTGCTACTTCTGAATATTCTACCGGCAAGAGAGACGCTTCCAATTAAATTTGATAAAGCCATTTCCACACGCTCATAGCATTTGGATATCAAACATCGAGCAAACACTTTTAAGTATTTAGTTGTTTATGAAAGGGTCTCATTTTGATTTTAAAGCAGAAAGACTGAAAATGGAGCATTATAAGTGTCTTTATTGGATTCCTTGTGTGTGTAAACATTGGATTAGACTCTTTATTCGAGTGCTTAGGCCTCTTGGTGACCATCGTAAAAATAGTTTTCGATGGCGGCCATTTTGAAATTCAAGGTGGCGGCCGTAATTGTCGCCTAATCATGCGTGTCCTGCTCTTATATGAAAGAGCATATAAAAGTCGTCAGTCATGTGTACCAGTTTTCACACTTTTTTCACATTTTGAACAATTTTGGTGAAATGTTGACTAGATCTACTGTACTACCAGGCAGAGTGAAGTGAGCCTTATTTAAAAAAATAAAATAAAATAAAACAAAACTCAGATCAAAAAATTAAATAATTCTGGCTGATAGACCATGTGTCCGATCCGGTTGAAGTTTAAGACATGTATTCCCCATCACTACTAGATCATAATTGTGAAGTTTGACGTCGATTGATTAAAGGTCCCATGACACCCAAAAGTACTGAAATTGCATATATATATATATATATATATATATATATATATATAGCTCTTGGCTAAATGTGGTGGAAGAGGAAATGTGGGCAAGGGGATTAAGAAGTGGAGATGCAGAAAACAGGGAAAAGTGGAGAAGATTGTCATGGGGCCCGCAAGGCTAACCCCTGCTTTAGCGGGGAAAATGGCCTTTAAATGCTTGTGTGTGTGTGTGTGTGTGTGTGTGTGTGTGTGTGTGTGTGTGTGTGTGTGTGTGTGTGTGTGTGTGTGTGTGTGTGGGTGTGTGTGTGTGTGTGTATATATATATATATATATATATATATATATATATATATATATATATATCCTATAGGATATTTTCATTGCAATTTCAGATCTGACAATGTTTTTTCACAATACTCGTTCTGTAAAATGTAGAATTAAAAAAAAAAAAAAACCTTTTCGGGAACGCCCCTAAAAATTCTGCCGAAATCTACTGAAAGGGGCATAACCCACATGACGTCATCTCCAGGACGACAAAGGCTGCACGTAAATTACTCGGGCTGGTGGTCTATGTGATTCTATTGGCTTCCTGTGTGTTTCCACATTCGATTGGTCGACTCAAACGCTTCGTTCATTTCTGCTTTAAAAAAAAATCAAACATTTGGTTTTGAATAATGGATGACATGGACTTTGATTTGTCTGCTAGCAACAGTGAGTGTGAGATAAATGAAGGATTTTGGTCTGAATCAGATGGAGAATTGTCGGAAAATGTAGTCACGGGAGGTGAAGTTCAGGCAGCTGGAAATGAAATACGGCCTTACCAGTTCAAGCCCGAAGCAGGACAAGCAGAGGAAAATGGCGATGAAATTCCCGGCGTTCATGATGATCGGGAGGACATCGAAGGAAGACTTGGCAATAACAACTGGTTAGACTAAATCCTATTCGTAATTCAATAATGTAAATTCGACTTGCATACTGCTCGATATCAGAAATATTTTAGTGAGGTGACGTGAACAGCACAGCGCAGCGGACATGTTGCACCGCGGCGAATGAATCTCAAGGCCAGCGCATGTCATCGGCCGTATCTCTCCACGCATAAAACGAAGCAATCTCGCTGTCCAGATACGATGAAAACTTGTGCGCAGAACAAACACACCTTGTGCCACAATTGTCTAGAGTAGTCCGATAAATCTGACGTTCCGTTGCATTTTTATTTATTTTATTCCTACTGTCGTCATGTAGCACCAGTAGAAAACAATGAAGAAAAGAGAATAATAAAAGAAAGCTACAGCACGTCAGATTTATCGGACTATTCGGACAGACGACGGATTTATCGGACTAGTCTAGACTCTAGAGTTGACAAGTGACTTGTATTAGCATGCACACAATGTATAAGTCAATGCGTAAGGGTCCCGAGGCTATGAGGCCGTGTAATAGGACAGATAAATTTGTCTTTCATAGTTGTGCCAACATATTTTTCCCTGTTTATTTATTACAGCATTTTGGCTAAATGTTAATGAATAGCAAGCAAGCCAATGGAAGCAGTACCTTCACTTTAGAATAAACCCATGTATGTCGAGTGCAGCCATACCTGGCTTGCATGTATGTATAATCGTACCTATCCCAGCAAGCTGGTTTCAACTAACAATTCAACGAGCAGGCATTTTCGAAAGTACGACTAAAACTCTTTAAAACTTTCGCGAAACAATCACAGGAATTAAGATGATCAATGAGATAGCAAACATGTGCACAATGCATTTGTACGTACTTTATACGGCGCGCGACATCTAATCAATCCACTCTGTGTGAGTCGCGTTCTGGAGATGACATGAACGGTCACGTGACCTGCGGTTCGCTGGAGTCAACTTTTGAGGGGCGGGGCATAGCAAGTTGTGAAAAGCACTAGAAATGTTTGAAATATTGGTCTAATTATCCCATTTTTTATTTTAAAAAAGAAACGTGGGTGATTTCTTCACTGGGAAAGTCAAGTTAATATATAAATAACCAGAAAGTTTTGAGTGTCATGGGACCTTTAAGTGTTTCCAGAGAAAACATTTAATATTTTTCTTAAATCCAATACAGCCAGCCGCCAAACCATGCAACATCAATTATTCCTTCACAAACTTGTACAGGCATGCCTTGGGGAACATTTGTGTGGTTTTCCCTCGATTTGTCCAGTCGGTCTGGAGAAGATTTTTTTTAATGTTTTTGGATAAATCAAATATGGCTGCCAAACCATGTGACCTATGACATCATATGTGTGAACCATTTGTTCCTCGTGGACAGGTGGTCATACGTTTAATGTTTCTCCTCGATTTGTTCAGCCATTTCAGAGAAGATGATTTTTGAAGGTTTATTTTTAACAATATGGCTGCCGAATCACGTGACCGATGAGGTCAATTTTCTTTTCTGCAGACAATTTTATTCCTCGATGACCCTCAAAACTTTTCATACTCATTGGATGTGGTGTTCTACATATGCAATTATGACATCATAATGAAAGCACTTATGATGTCAAAAAACAAACAAACAAAAAAACACTCATTCACCATGAGGAGTACTTGTAATGTGCTAAGTTTCAATTTTTTCCTTGGTTCGGTTTCAGAGATAACAAGGTCTAACGTTTTTCCGTTTTTACAATAAGGCTGCCACACCACGTGACTGATGACGTCATAATTATCATTAAAATATTCTACATGAGTCGTCACACCAATGGTGAAAATTTTGTCTCAATCCGACAAGCGGTTGTAGAGAAAAACATGAAAATTCTGTGCGGGCAAACAAACAAATGAAATTGCTCGTTAAGCAAGGAATTGCTGGAATAACTTTGTCACATCTCCATGATCTGAAAAAACAAAAACCTGGAAATCAATTTGGTTCTTATAAGTAGATAGTGCAACTGTTTAATGAGTTATAGCACTTAGTTTGGTCATGATCATAACTTGGAAGTTAATCGGACTTGAAATGGCGTTTTTATCGCAATTTGAATTTTTTGACCCGACCACCTGACATTCGACCCCTGACTGCTAAGAAGGGTGTTGGTGTGACACCCAAATGTGACATATGGTTGGATGCAGAATTGGAAGAGGCACATTTTGGATTTGGTTTGAAGTCGATACGACCATTTTAGTGGAAGTTGTTGCAAAAATAAGAATTTCGGTTTTTCGGTGACCTTGAACTTTGACCGAGGTTCACCAAAAACGACAAGTGTCTAAGTTGGCCCATGGCTGACATCTGTACTCAGTTTGTTCATGATCGCTGAAACGGTGTGGCTGCTACAGAGTAAACAAACACACAAACAAAGACAGACAGACAGACACACAACCGAACAACATAATTGCCAAAATCTGGAAGGATTCCGGCAATTAGCAAACAGACAAAAATGCAACACCCTCTCCTTCGGCGAGGGTAACTCGAAGGGTGCTAGGTAGGGCGCATACCTCCGCCACGCAATGCCTGATCCACAAGAACATTTCGGGCCCAATACATTTTTGAAATATCACATTATATATCGTTTTTGGCCCCATCACTCAATGGTGAAGAATCACTTCTTTAAATTCTGGTAGTTGGATTCGGATACGGATCTTCACCAAAATCTAATCAGTCATCACACACTGAACCTGCCCACAAAATTTCATCTGGATCCGTCAACAACTTTTTGAGATATCCTGGACACAAACAAACAAACAAGACAGAAAGGGGGTGAAAAACAACCTCCTTCACTTTTATAAACACGATACCCCATGCAATGTTCAAGTATGTATATACTGCACTTCAATTTTAATACAATAATGATTTTAAAGATAGTTAAAAAAAAATTCTGGAAGTTGAGTGCGACTGAACTGAAGCAGTCTCATGTACACCACCCTTATACACTGTAATAAGACATTTGAGTCGCAATTTAGGAGATGGAGGCTATATTGATGACCATAGAACGCAGCAATCAGCATCTTACATAGCCATATTGGCAGCCTCTTCTTTACCATGATACTGCACCCTCTCACACCACGTCCACTTTGCAGGGGCTGCACTTGACAGCTATCACATACACTATTTTGTAGAACATATCCAAGCTCTGCAAAAGTGGAGGTTCTTAGAGTATTATGAAGGTGATTTGTGTTCTACAGCGTTTCAAGTATCCAATTAAATTTCAATAAAGGGTTAAAAGCATATAAATAAATTCCGGGTTTTACCCAGTGTCCATGACATCACCCTAACGCGTTACATTAATTAGTTATTCGTGCCTGTTTGTGTCCTTTAAAACATCCTTAAAACAATAACTTTCCTGTTTAGAATAATTTTCAATTCTGTTTGACTGCCAGGCAGGCAGAGTAGAAATATTATCTCACTCTCTCTGCGCATGTGCGGTCAAGACAAATTCAGAGAAAATACCGTAAAATGGCAAACTTGTCTCCCTATTGATTCATGTTCCGATTCTTGATCAAAATAAAATTCAATTTAAATAAGTTGTTCCTCGATCATAAACTGATGAGACAGATGGACGGACAGGAACCGATTGCTTAACCCAGCTTTTCATTTTGTGTGCGTGGTATAACAAAGCACTGCATCCACTTTTATCAAAATGAGTCATTGTTATTACATAAGGAAATGCATATGGGAAGAAAGCAGAGAATAGAGAAAACAGTCAATCATTTCAGCTTTACTTGGTGGAGCCATTATGGTTGCTATTGGCATATGCATCCAATCAAGAACAGAAATCCAAACATTATACCATGATGCTTTGCAGTCATAAAATATCACATCAATTCACCTCCAGGTTCTGGCATTCCTGAGCAGAGTTGGTGGGAAGGCCAATCCACTTTATTTCCTTCTTTTCTTTGGAGATGATGTTCATGGCCATGAGGACATTAAGTGCATCGTAAACTCGTCGCCTGATGTTCTTTTGATCATATGGCTTTGAGAATAAAGAGGAATAGATAACATTGATGGTGAGATGGGGGAGGCAAGGAAAATAATTCAAATACTGCAAATGAAAACAAGCTGGAATCAAAAGAAAAGCAATAAAAATACATATATATTCTGTGCAATAGGGGAACTAAACTTCCAAAGATAATGGAAGTAACGTTAAATCATAGAAAATGAAGATTTAGATAAAACTCTGACCAAGTTTGCTACAAGTCCACAAAATCCAATACACTTGATAGTTTCAATAATGCACCTTGTCTTGTGTTCACATCTCATTTTTTCCAACTATTAATTACCATTTTAACAGAACTAATACAGGCCCGTAGGGGCGGGCCCGTAGGTGAGTGCCAGTATGTGCAGCCCTCTTTCTTCGTACTCTCTCTCGCCCCCCACAACTCTCTTGCCCCCCACAACTCTCTTGCCCCCCCTCTATCCCCCCTAGTCTCGCCCTTCCTCTCTCCCCCCTCCTCTATCGCTCGGCCCCACTCTCATCCCCCCCTCTCCCGTCCCCCTCTCTCGCAGATATTGGTCGACAGATAAATGGCCGTAACTTGGGAACTGCTCGTCCGATTAATATCAAACCTCGAAAAGGCACATCCACGGGTCCCCAGCAATATTCCTGGCAAGTTTCAATCAGATTGGACCGTCAATCGTGCAAAAAAAAAAAAAAAGATAAATAAATAAACATTAATTGTGACGTCATTGAACCAATCCAGTGAATCCATGACTCCCAGGCCTGAGCGAGACATCTGTTGATCTCTGGCTCACAGCCAGCAGAGATAGGAATATCACTGCCAAATTAAGTGAATCTATACATGACCTCAACATCCTCACCACAAACAAGTGCAGACAAGATAGCAGCATCCAATATGTCATTGAAAACCTCGATCTTAGTTTTGACTCAGGAAGCCCGCAATCCCAGTGGCTAAGACTCCTCAATCAGCACCTCGAGGGCACCAAAAGGATATCCAGAATCTCCGCAAAGATGACTGCATCATCTGTGATATCAAGGATAGAGCTCTTGACATTTCCAAACGATGCATTGCAGCTTGATCTCTCAGACATCCTCCCCAAAACCCAGTCCATACAGGTGCTGAAAAGTGTGGGAGCCTGAACACACCCTGACAAACTCCACCACCAACTGGAAATAAGTCAGAGATGGTATCGCCACATCTCACAGCACTCTCAGTACCAGAGTATAGTTCGGACATCAGATTGATCAGTTTTGGTGGCACCCCAAAAAGACCAAGAATCCTACAGAGGGCATCGATTCACTGAATTGAACGCTTTACAGACATCAACATAGGCTGCAAGCAGCCCCTGCTGAAACTCTCGTCTGCGCTCAGTGAGGATCCGAAGGGCAAGGATACGGTCAATTGTTGACCTCTGGTGTAAAGCCTGCCTGCTCTGGGCGCTGGTGCTCAAGCAGATGGTGGCGAACTCTATCAATAATTATCAGAGCAAAGACCTTACCCGGCACTGAGAGGAGCATCACCCTTCAGTCTTTGCAGTCCTGGCAATTACCCTTCCCTTTCCAGAGAGGGACAACAAGGCCCCTCTTCCAGTCAGTTTGGGATGATGCCTGTGTTCCAGGCAGAGCACAGAACTGCATGCAACGACACAAGGTCAGCATTTCCACCAGCCTTGAGAAATTCAGCATGGATGCCACAAATCCCAGGAGCTTTACCCCATTTCAACAGGTTCACCACAGCCTGTTTCCACAAATGAAACTGGATGACAGTTCATTGGAGGGTCAGCAATAGGGATTGCAACACCCCGAACATCCAACTCAACAGCTGGTGGATCAGCCTGGTACAGCCGCTCAAAGTAACCAGCCCAGTGGGACTTCACTTCGGACTCCTCTGTCAAGAACCCATCACCCTCCGCTCTGACTGCAGTACACCGAGAGGGAGGGGCTTCGAAGAATACAATGCGCGAATTCCCCTGCAAGCAGAACGAGAATCATTTGACTTCAGGTGATGCCCAACCCCCTCACAGATTCCTTGCACATAGACCTCCTTGTCCACCCTCAGCACAAGTACAGTTTTACGCCTCAGCTGCCTGAACAGCTGAGGTGTGCCAGTAAGCTTGGCCCCACGACTCTGTTCAATGGTATCCAGTGTCCCTTGAGACACAAAATTCTTCTTCACCCAACGGTGAGTTCCAAGACATCCACCAGCAAGATCAAGGATGGTGGTTTTGAAGGCACTCCACAACTCCTCAGGATTCCCCAAAGCACCCAAACCCCCCAAATCCTCACTCAGCCTGTTCACAAACTCCCCAGCTACCCTCTCATGCTTGAGCTTGCCAACATCCAGCCGAGGCTGGGATGGTACGATTCTCCTGGCTTTAAGGTGCAACTTAAGAGTTGCTGCAACAAGCCGGTGGTCAATATTGAGGAACTGAGCACTCCGGAAGACCCTGCAGTTCTGGCTCATCCTCCAGTGACCATTGAGGACATGGTCAATCTCCTTTGCCACACCACCAGTGTTGGAATACCAAGTCCAGGGATGAGCATGTAGGCACTGAAACAATGAACCAGCCACCCAAGTCCATGACTTCTTGCAAAGTCAAGGAATTCAGTGTTATTCTGGTTAACAGTCCAGACCCATGGGGACGAACATGAACACGTTTCGCATAACCAATAATCGAAGTCTCAGGATTAATATTACTGATCTTTCCATGCAGGTTACAGATGCGGCTTCTAGCAATGTATGACAATCACAAATATTCCAATCAAGATGCCTCAGATTCCTCTGTGCATATCCTTGACTATCACAGTTTTAATAGTCCATACACCCATCTCAGTAGTGCTGTTTGTGTCTGGGTCAAAAACTACATTCCTCAAATGCTCACTCCTCTGGTTGCTTATCTCAGTAGTGCTGTTTGTGTCTGGGTAAAAAACTACATTTCTCAAATGCCCACACCAACCCCTCACTCCTCTGGTTGCACATCTCTTGGCCAACACCTAATGTTTGTCTGTGCGGCATACTATCCACCAAATGATGACTCCATATATACCTCCATTCCTTCCAAGAATGATAAACTTGTAACCATCAATCACAATTCTCAGTTCCTCATCTCTGACAAATTAAAGTATCACCATACTAGCTGGCTGTGAGCTCTGCAACAACCAAATGAGGCTGCGGGTCTGCCTCAATCTGTAAACCTTCAAACACAGATCTCTTCCCTCCAGGACCTGGTAATGACAAAACTTCCAAATCTCCTGTTCAAAAGTCTCCTGTTCCTCCTCTGCCACTGTTCTTGTCAAAGCCCACATCAATCTGGCTATTGTGAGGGAGCAACCTTAACACTGCACAATATGGCTGTTCTCACAAGCCAAAGGGAAGGGACTGCAATTGGGTTGCCATCTCCATGGCATCCCCTTACAAAAGGATTGGGTTGCCATCTCCATGGCATCCGATAGATTCCACATGTGAAAATTTCACAAAAGCCTACTTTCCCATTATGAAAAGGTTTATTTCACCTGCTCTGAGCTTCCCAATCCAGCCTGTTGGCCGTGGTACACCAAATCCTGTTGCAAGGCTGTTGCGGTCAAACTGCTTGCTTTTTCAACACATCATGCGAACCCGACTGAGGGCAACTTTAATTAACTCTGTAAGCGTCGTAAATCAGGTGTCGATCCTTCAGCAAGCCAGAAAACATCATGCAAACCTCATGGCTGAACTCTCCAACCAGCCTCCTCATGCCCAAACTCATCTCAAATTGGCATCACTGCAGACCATTCAAAATAAGGCAGAAAGTCTCAACTCGGTGTTTGCCTCAAAATCTCATGATCCCAATCCAACCTGCTCAATCCCAATCTTACCACTTGTTGACTGGAATTTGTCCTCACCCAAGAAGATGGAGGAAATTCTGCCCAACCTCTACCCTGCTTCAGAGATGGGTTAGGGTTAGTGGCAATGTTCTCAAATCCTGCTCTGCTGATCTTGCTTCTGCTATGTTTATGCTCTTCAGCAGACCCCCATCTGCTTGGAAGTCAGCAAACATCACTTCTATTCACAAGAAGGGTGCAAAAAAATTTCTCAACTACAGGCAAGTAAGCTTCCTTACAAATGCAAGCAAAGTTATGGAATGCACCATTACCGTTGATATCAAGCCATTCCTCTTCAAACAGTCTCATGTCGAACCAGTTTGGATTCTGGCTTAGTCACAACTGTGTGTGTGTGTGTGTGTGTGTGTGTGTGTGTGTGTGTGTGTGTGTGTGTGTGTGTGTGTGTGTGTGTGTGTGTGTGTGTGTGTGTGTGTGTGTGTGTGTGTGTGTGTGTGTGTGTGTGTGTGTGTGTGTGTGTGTGTGTGTGTGTGTGTGTGTGTGTGTGTGTGTGTGTTGCTCCTTTCATAGGAATGGGTTGTGGCCCAAAATCTCAAATGAGATAGGACAGCCTTCCTGGATAGCCATATCTCAAGCATTCAATAGAGTCTGGCACCCCACCTTGCTCTCCAAACTCTACCTAAGAAATCAAAGGCCACCTTGACACTTGGCTTACTGACTACCTCCACTTTCATAGCCAAAGTATGGCTCTCAACAGGATCCTCACATATCCTCTCCCTGTTCAGGCAGTGTTTTAGGGCGAGCCTATTCCTAATCTCAATCAACAATCTTTCCGATTTTGAAAAATCCTCTTGCTGACATCCCTCATCCATCAGATAGATAAGCAGCTGCCCCTTCCCTCTCTGCAGATCTTCATAAAATCATGAGCTGGTCAAACACTTGCAATGTCTGAATCCTCAAAAATCTCACACCTTCACTATGTTCATCCAAACGGACCATCTGGTAGACCCTTCCATAACAATCCTCTTGAAGTTCAATCACTCAAACTCCTGGATCTCACTCTCAGCCATGATCTTGGGCAAACCATAATTCAAAGATGGCCTCGGAAGCCAGTCGCCACTTGGGCATCTTCTGTCATGTAATGTCTTTCCTTGGCACACCTGAACTGTTATCTACTAACAAGGCCCTCGTCCAGTCCCCTCTGGGCTGGTTCCCCTGCCGAACACCTTGATGTCATGGAAACGAAGGCCTTCAAAATCATTCGAATCTCCAGTGATGAAGCAGAGTGTCTGTGCATGTCACAGAAAGCTCAGTAGTGTCGTCTTCGAAAGCCTCCTTTCTGGTCTTGCACCCTCTGGCCTTTCCATGCTCCGTCAAGCTGCACCCGATGGAATGCCCCAAAGGCAAATGTATTGGTCCCAGTCTTGTTCCGCATCTACTTAAACAACTTCTCAGATGCTCTGGAAAACCTCTTCCTTTTTGCAGATTACTTCATGGTATATCGCAATACACCATCACACATACAAGCAGATAGCTGGTGTCATTCTGTACTGATCTGAAATTGACTCGATGTTGGTCTGATTAATGAAGCATCTTCCAAATCTCAATCTCAACCTGTCGCTCCAAAAAGATAATCAAATTAACCCATCTCCATTTCACAAGTCCACTGAGCAATGCTCTTCCTTGTGCACTGGTTTACTGACATCATATCTGTCTCTCCTCAAATATAAAGCTCTCAACAATATTGACATCAGCTGCAATAAGGCCTCACTTTCCATCGCAGACAGGTCGGTGATCTCTTTGTCTTCCACCTTTCAAAAAAAAATCACCTATTATTGCCTAAAAGCCTGGAATTACATTGCATTAAATCAGACATTTTACACCTTCATTTGCACATCATAACCCACAACTTCCAAATGAAAAACAAATTCCACAAAATAAAATAAAATAGAATAAAACACAAAATGAGAATATCTTGGTTGGATAAGTGGCCACCCTCCTTATAACAGCAATTGTAAATTTGCTCAGGTGTAACCAATCACGTTCAAAATCACACACCAAGTTATTTGGCCTCCATCTGTGTTAAATTGGAGTGATTCTGATTATTTTAGAATAAAATCGACTGTTCCTGTCAGTTTCCTCTGCTGGGGGTGTATTTCACAGCAAAGACTCAACCATGAACCCCAAAGGAGCTTTCAAAAGACCTCTGGGATAAAGTTGTGGAAAGGCACAGATCAGGGCATGTGTATAAAAATATTTCAAAGGCCCTGAATATCCATTGGAGCACAGTCAAGACAATCACTCAGAAATGGAAATTGGATAGTACCACAGGGTTCGTACAGTCCTGACTGAATGAAATTCCAGGAGTTTCCCAAGAGTTTTCCAGGACAAATTGTCATTTTCAAGGAAACATAATGCTTGTGTTATACCTTGAAGGAACACACAAAATTCTATAATCAGTCTTTTTTATTGTTTTCATGATTGAACTGCAATACATGTAAGTTAAGGCAATTTCACCCAATACTGTTTTACTGTATGAAACATGAAAACATATATATATTAATTAAATAACTAGAAATCTTTGCTAACAAAACAAAACACTTTTGCATACTTTCTCAACTGTTTTGCAGAAACAAGCATTTACAGATACATGTACATATCTTGAAAGTCCTGATTGAACTGCAATATGTAAACTTAAAAGGCAATTACACACAATACTGTTTTACTGCATGAAACATGAAAACGTATATATTAATTAAAAACTACAAATCTTTGGAAAAACAAAACACTTTTGCATAATTATCTTAAAAGCCGCAATATTTAAAGGCAATTTCACACAACACTGTTTTATCGTATGAGACAAGAAAATGTATTGTTGTGGTTACCAAATTCGCAAACCACCATTCAGGTCCCTTAGGTGAGGTATCTCGGTAAGTACATGTGTAGTTAGGCCCAAACCCGTTGTCTAGTGGGATTACATGTCATTTATGCGTGCTGCGACTCTTCAGGATAGCCGTTTTTCTTTTACTATCTTTATTTTGGACCAACCGCCATTGTTACCACCACCAGTCACAACATCAACCACCAACCACAACGCCGCTTCACCACAACCGCCACGACCTTCACGTCACACCTCGCAACCGTCGCATCGCCACCGTTCTTGCGCCGCTTGTGGGTGCCGGTGTTGGACTCGTGCGGGGCGCGCGCCGAACAGCGTGTACAAAATCACGGATTTTGTGCTTCAAAAACGGATCAAAAACGACACACGCCCACTTTTGTGCCGTCCAATCGGTGAGCGAGGAGCGATTTGGCCCCGCCTCCAGGGCGTTGGAGGGCGATCGATATATGCAAATTTATGGATCAAAAAGCATTCACGCCCACTTTTTCTCGGGCCAATGGGGAGCGAGGTGAAAGGTCGAAGGGAGGGGGTCAAAGATGAGAGGGCGAAGCCACGGGGCTGATATAAGCGACCGTGTTCGTCAGTCCAGTGGGTAGTAGAGTCGAGCAAGAACAGAGAGTTAAGACTTCGCGGGCGGTGGAGTTGGCAAGAAGGAGCTGGTCGTCGTGTGCGTTGGAGTCGGAGCGGAGGGGACGGAGCTGTGGAGAGGCGGCGAGGGCAGACGAGGGGGTGCTCGCGTCGGGCAGGGAGCTGCACCCCAGGGAGGCCGACAGCGCGACCTGGCCGAGGTGGAGACGCTCGTCGCGGGACAATAAAAATCCTCTATACCCCGAGCATCGGCAACCCCCTCCTGTTTCCCCCCGCGCTGAGATAGTGCGACCAAGGGGGCCCCTTTCCCACCCCCTACCAGACACTGCCCGCGAGGCCCGCGGAGTTGAGGCACCATCGCCGCTCCGCGTCTCATCACCAGACGGGTAGGCCCGACCCGGTCTCGGCCTCAGGCCCGCCTCATCCTTGAGGGTATTCTTTCCTTGGTTTTGGGTATGTGTTGTCGGCGCCGTCTGTGAAGTAAAATTGTATAAGTGTTGCCGTGTGCTCGCGTAATCGGTATTAGATCTGCATTGTCGCATTTGCTTTTTGTGTAAATTGAATTGTGTTTTTCTTTTCTGTGTGCTTTTGGTGGAATTGAATATGTGTGCTGTCCGTTCGTCGCGAATAAATGTGCTTTGTGTTGAACTGTTTCCCGCTTCGCTTCGTCATTTCCTTCATTGAATCCTCATCTTGCTTCACGTAAAGGGTTGGTAGTGGGCTGAATACGCCCGATAATTAATCGAACCGTCGAGGTCGACGATAACACCGCTCGGTTATCCCGATAGTACGGAACGGGTCGCTTAAGTGGCCCGTGTCCGAAGTCGACCTGCGGCGAGGTGCGATCGCCCGGTCTACCCTCCGCGTGGGTACTTAGGTAGGTCGAATTTGGCGAGCAACCCTATCCCACGCGGGGGCTGATTGGCTCGATCGCGGTGAGACCGAAAGGTCCACCCGTGACTGGTTCCCGGCGTTAGTCCGAGAGGGTCACGACTGGATTGTCCGTCCGGTGGGCGACGTGCCGCGATTCGAGTTACGTGGCCGTCAGCACGCCGGCGGGCGCGAATCCGTAACAGTATATACCGTCGTGCCTCCAGAATCCGAACGCCCCATTGTTTGAACAAATTGGAATCCGAACAATTTTTTTGAGAAAATTTTGCCCTAAATAAAAACCGAACACATTTTCGAAAACTGAACACAACGTGGCGTTCATGTGTCTCCCCCACCTGTTCGACCCGAATCTTCGCGCTTTCTTCATTCAGTTCGTCAGTGGAAGTACTCATGAAAGCATCTCTCGTGTGTCGATCGCTACTTTACCTCGTGTTTTCACCTTGATTTGTGCATTTTTTTTTTCAATTATCACCCTTGTGCATTCACCATGGCACCCAAGAAGCAAATAGGAATAAGAGGAAGTCTGTGAGAACGACAATTGAGTTGAAGAAAGAACTTATCGCTAAGCATGAGAGCGGTACGCGTGTGTCTGATCTCGCTGCCGAAATCGACGGTGTGTACGATTCTGAAAAATAAAGAAGCGATAAAAGCGTGAAAACCCGTCGTGAAGCGAACTCATTCAATGAACCCTCTGATGAATCGGCTTTAACGAACTTAACGTTTCTTTTCGCGAGCATGGTAGTGACATCATGCTGCGTCACCCAATCGCTTCACCTCTTGATTCTCTCCCGTGGAACTGTGCGGTGAAAACGGCACGTTTGTGTTTCCACAGAGTGTACTGGGATATAAAACACCATTTGGTGCTTCATGGTTAATTACATACATCCACCAGGCTGAACAGTTTACGTTTTGGATCCCAATGGCCACTGATAGGCCGGAGCTGCATCCAGACCTGATAGAAGAAGCGACAACGCTCCTGCTAATCCCCCAGGTTTGGAATGAGATTCATGACCCAGAAAAGGTCATTTACTCATCTTACTTTACCTTAAACATTGGTAATTTCAGTTGAAAGTGTCTTGAAAGTGGGTTTTCTTGGGGTCCAGAAACGGATTAATTCACTTTCCATTATTTCTTATTAGGAAAATAGTTTTGGAATTTGAACTTTTTGGAATCCGAACAGCCTCTTGGAACGAATTAAATTCGGATTCTGGGGGCACCACTGTATTAATAAATCTGTGAAGAAAATACTTTTTACATACTTTCTCAGAAGTTTTTGCATTTAATGTCACTTGTTATCAACAAGTAACCTTTGTTGAACTGACTAGCATGTCATCTGTAAGTGCCACAAGCGTTTACAGGTTTCTCAGAAGCCGAACATTTTCTACCACAAGTTTCTCTAACTCTATCAATTCTTTTTTCTTTCTTTTTGGAGGACTCTCTCAAACTGTTAACTTTACTAACAAATGACAAATCTCTCTCTTTCTGCTCTCAATGAAAACTCGTCGGCCGTTTTTTGCATAGAGTCAATGTCTGTTTTGAGTCTTTTTTTGGCGCGATTTTAAGTCCGATAATTCTTCTTCTATCTTTCGTTTTCTGTCCGAGACAGAGGCCAGCTGTTTATTTCGCTTCTGCTCATACAAGTAATCTTGGTACTTCCTTCGTGCAGCACTTGCAGACAATAGCAGCTTCTTGTCGAGTTCAACTTTCTGCAACCCTCCGACATTGTGAAGATGATCGCAGATTACTCTAGGCAATTAAGGACTCGGCTCTCAGATTTTCCACCTCAATTTCTTTGTTTATCGAGAAGCCCCTTTCAACTGTAGCCTGTCCATGGGACAGTAGCAAAAGTTGTCTCACAACCTCCTACAGATTACTGAACTCCGGCTTTTTTGCAATGTCTGCATGCAACAGATGGTCGAGGTGATCTTTCTTTCGATCGAAGTGTGCGTGTTTGACCGAAGCGTCAGTCAGATATCTTGAGTACTGGCGGACAGTCTCATCACCATTTTCTGGTGTTATCCACTTGGCGTCACAAAGGGCACTCACTGTTCTGCGCATGTAGCGGATGGCTACTTCCTTTTTGTTGAAATGTCTTGGGGTCCAGACATGCTAAGTGTCTGGCAAGGGCATATTTGATTGGTGCCTTTTCAATCAGCTTTGACACTAATTCCACAAGAAGCCATCTGCATTCATTGCGAAACTCGAAAACTGCTCTATCGGATGCTTTCTTGGAGTGAACAGCTTCTTTCAGAGCTTTGTCGGCAGCCAGCCCAATGTCAATCTTGGACAGATCAGCGTAGTTGTCATCTTTTCTTACATCAAACGACGCCAGTTTTACAGGTGTGAGAGGTTCTGTGAGTGAGTGCTTTACAAATCTCTGAAGTAAGCTTAGTATCAACTCATGCAAATCAAGTGAAATAAAAGGCAACAAGGGCCGATCAGCTTGATAGGTTCAAGAATGGTGAAATTTGCTGGGATCTGGCAAAGAAGAATTTCAGTCTTGCCAGCGTGAGGGGAGTTTGAACAAATTCTTTCACAGTGGAAAAGGACTGGTTGTCAGGGTGAGGAACTGATTATATTCTCACTTCTCCAACATACTTGCAAACATTGTCCCATATTTATATCGCTCTTTGTGTGCAAGGTGTTGTCCAACCATCTTGTTTTGCAGAATTTTAGCAGTAGCTTGGTGGCATCTGTGACACGAAGATAGTCCTCTCTACGCGCAGGTGAGTCATGAAACAGGGTGTATAGGGCCCTTAAAAGTGAAGAAATTCCTATCTCCAACTTCTCCACGCTGGTCTGAAATGGAACTTCCAATTCACGTTGGGCCTGTCCATGCTGATCTATATCAGGTTGCGTAGATTTAAACCCTCCAAAACGGTGATAAATTCCTCTTGCATATCAGCAGTACAATGGCCGACAAACTTTGAGTCCAAGTATCGTGAATTTACCTTATCATTGTCCCAAATACGGATGTAAAAATTCATCTGCTTGTTCTGATTTTTTTTATTCAATGACTCATCAAAGAGTAGCACATAACTGCTGTTAACCTTTTGTTTCAGAAGCGATTGGAAGTGCGGTGCAAGACCAAATACGTTTAAGTAGGAAGCCTTCTTTTCTGCACATTGAAATTGTGATGCAATGCCACTATCTGGGAACATCCTGTGAAAGAGTGTTCCAATACCTTGACAGGACCTGTACGATTGGTGGGACTCTATAACATGTAAAGCCCAAAGAATCTCTGCCTTCAGCACCTCATCCTTTGTGACAAAGTCCTGTATTGTTGTTGGTCTTGGTGTAGCAGTAGTTGCTGTGCTGGCTGGTGCCAGTCTTACATCAACCTCTATCTGCGGATCCACTGTAACATCGTTCATATCACAAGTTATTAAATACATCAGCAGTCATCAGTAATATAAAAAAAATTCTCTAAATTCAAACCACAACTTTAAAATTGTTCCTTAATTGTTTTGTTTTGTTTTTATTTCATTAAATATCAATACAATTTATTTTCTCAGTCAGTTTGACTCCAAAGCCAAAAACTTTAGAACAATTTCTATGATAAAAAATTGATTATCATAACCATATTAATAATTTACCATTTTACAATTTTCAATTAAGTATTTTATTATAATCATAATTTCCTATCATTCAATGTTTATTTTATTCATTAGTTTTGTACCATTGAAATAAATTGAATAGTTTGTGTGTTCAAGAAATGAGGATATTATTTCACTCATCATTCATAATCATTCAAGGTGAGACAACCCATTATACTGTTATTTTAGCTGTGCTAAGTCTATCTCCCTTGGTTACAAAAAGTCAAATTTATAAACTGGAATTTTTTGTGATGTGTTCATTGAAATTTAATTACAGCAGATGCGTTTTATGCTTAATAGTTTATTTCATAAACAAATATCCATGACGATACCTGCTGGTGCCGATGTGCTCGCCGATCCAAAAAAATTCTGTAATTCGCGAACAGGAATCGGCCGCCGTCTGCTGCATTAAGCGCACGTGTTTGGTTCCCTTGGCATGACTTTTGAGCGCGCTTTCACCCATGTTCGAAATATCTACAACTTTCTTGCACACATGACATCTTGCTTTGTGGATGGACACCTTTTCTAGCCAATCCCAATAGTCGGGATGGCTGAGCCACGCGGTGTTGAAATAACAAACTTTGCGCGGAGAAACTTTTCGGCTACAGAACGGAGAAGCAAAATGTCCAGAGACGTTCATGCAGTTACTCAATATTGAAGTCAATATGGTACTGACAGGGAGATTATGGCGGCGTCATCGATTAACAGCCAATTAATTGTTAGAGCATATATTTCACTACACTTTACAACCACATACAGAATCAATGAACATAACCCTAATCCAGGTCAATCAATCCTTTGGCGGCAAAATGACCGATGTTGGCTTATTTTCTTACAAAAAAAAGAAAAAAGAAAAGATGATAGAAATATGTAAGGGACAATGCACACAAAAAGGTTTATTTTCGAGGAGTTTCCAAGAGTTTCAAGAAGTTTTTTCTTTTTTCCAGGACTTTCAGGGACTAGAAAATGGAATCTCATTTTCCAGGAAATTCAAGGAGTTTCAAGGAGTGTGGAACCATGTACCACCAAGACCCTGCCTGGATCAGGCTGTCAACTCCAAACTGGAGAGACTGATCAGAGAGGCCATCAAGAGGCCAATGGCAACTTTGAAAGAGCTACATGCCTTTATGGCAAAGACTAGTCACTGTGTGGCTGCAACAACAATATCCCAATGACTCCACAAATCTGGCCTGTATGGTAGACAGCAAGGAGGAAGCTATCACTCAAAAAAAGCCCACCTTAAGTCACGTTTGAGGGATGCAAAAAAAAAAGAAAACCTGGACATTGTGAAGCCATGTCGCAAAAAGTTATGTGATGTGACAAAACCAAAATGGAACTTTTTGGCCAAATGTAAAACGTTACGTTTGACACAAACCCAACATAACACATCACCCAAAGAACACCTTCCCTACTGTGAAGCATGGTGTTGGCAGCATCATGTTATGGATACGTTTCTTATCAGCAAAGACTGGTGCACTTGTCAGGATAGAAGGGAAGAGAGATGGAGCAAAATACAGAAAAATCCAAGAAGAAAACCTGCTGCAAATTACAAGAAAGCTGAAATTGGGACAGAAGTTCACCTTTCAGCATGACAATGACCTGAAGCACACAACCAAAGCTACACTGGAGTGGCGAAGGAACAAAAAGATAAATCTCCTTGAGTGGCCCAGTCAGAGTCCCAACCTAAATCCAATAGAAAAATCTATGGATTGACCGAAAGATTGCTGCCCATCAATGCTCCCCACACAACTTGACTGACCTTGAACAGTTTTGTACAGAATAATGGGAAACTATTGTCCCATCAAGGTATGCAAAGTTGGCAGAGATCCATCCCAACAGACTCACAGCTGTAATTGCTGTCAAAGGTGCTTCAACCAAGTATTAACTCAGGGGGTGGACACTTATCCGACTAAGATATTCTGGTTTGTATTTTTAATTGATTTTTTTTAAGTTTGTAGAACTTGTGGGTTACAATGTGTAAATAAAAGATGGAAAAAGTCTGATTTAATGCAACTTAATTGCAGGTTACAAGGCAACAAAAGGTGAATATATTGAAAAAGGGTGTAGACTTTATATAGGCACTGTATTTTAATTAGAGACGAGGTTTAAATCTCATTGGGTATGTTCGCACATTCTCTGCTCAGGTGCATTCGTGAGCAGATGCAGCCATTCGCAAAATGACTGCTTCAGCATTTTGCAGACGCAGACGCACACGCAGACGCACACACACGCAAGGAGCCTGTAAACACAGCAATAATACAAGAGGTAACAAAACAAAAACCTATGGAATGGCCAAAAAAAAAACCCCACAAATCTTCAAGATTTATGAATGAAAAATATGGTTTTCAAGTCACAGTAGTGTCACTATTTTAGCATGCAAAGATATTTGCAACACTTTGTCATGTCTGCTAATTTGGGACAACTTACACCATCGGATGCAGGAAGCCGACTCGCATTGCTGCTGATCTCTGCAACAAGCTCATCGGCCACCTCATTGTACGTAGTCGTGCCCTTCTGCTGCACCTTCTCACACACCTTCATAGAGAAGTGGCGCAGACCCTTGCCATTTTTCTCTCCTTTGCGGCCCCTGCTGAAGTTTCGAAGTACAATATTGTTAAGTTTTTTAAATGTCAAAAAACAACATTTCAGGAACTAAACTGCCTTGATCACAAACTCATTTTTCTAGGCATATGATTATAATGCAAACAGAATATAAATCTAGTAAATATATCACAAAATAAAGATTTACATTGCATGCAAGTTCATTCCTGAACATGCAAGAAAACAATCTTTGTCATCTCTCCTCCCCAACTGAACTACCTCCTCAATATCCTGGTGGGAGCTTGCCAAGTCGATCTTGAGCGCATGCTCTCCCCTTCCCACCACGCCGCCTTCCCCAAACCTCCACTTCCCACCACGCCACCTTCGCCCAACCTCCCCTTCCCCCCACCTCCACTTCCCACCACGCCAGCTTCACCCAACCTCGCCTTCCCACCACACCGCCTTCCCCAACCTACCCTTCCTGCCGCCTTCCCCCAAACTCCCCTTACCACCATGCCGCCTTCCACCAACCTCCCCTTTCCACCACGCCGCCTTCCCCCAACCTCCCCTTCTCACCACGCCGCCTTCCCCCAACCTCCCCTTCTCACCACGCCGCCTTCCCCCAACCTCCCCTTCCCACCACGCCGCCTTCCCCCAACCTCCCCTTCCCACCACGCCACCTTTCGCCCAACCTCCCCTTCCCCCACCTCCACTTCCCACCACGCCACCTTCCCCCAACCTCCCCTTCCCACCACACCGCCTTCCCCCAACCTACCCTTCCTGCCGCCTTCCCCCAACCTCCCCTTACCACCATGCCGCCTTCCACCAACCTCCCCTTTCCACCACGCCGCCTTCCCCCAACCTCCCCTTCTCACCACGCCGCCTTCCCCCAACCTCCCCTTCTCACCACGCCGCCTTCCCCCAACCTCCCCTTCCCACCACGCCGCCTTCCCCCAACCTCCCCTTCCCACCACGCTGCCTTCCTCTCCCCCCTTCCCTCCCCACCACGCAGCCTTCCCCTCCCCATCCCACCAAGCTGCATTCCTCCCCGCCCCTCCCCACCACGTTCACCTCCCCTGCCCTTCCCACCACAACCTTCCCTCCCCACCCCTTCAGACCACGCCGCTTTCCCCTCCCCTTCCCTTCCCACAAACTCCCCTTCCCACCACACCGTCTTCCCCTCCCCACCCCTTCAGACCACGCCGCCTTCCCCTCCCCTTCCCACCACACCGCCTTCCCCGACCCTCCCCTTCCCACCACACCGCCTTCCCCGAACCCCCCCTTCCCACCACACCGCCTTCCCCGAACCTCCCTTCCCACCTTCCCCCAACCTCCCCTTTCCCACCTTCCCCCAACCTCCCTTTCCCACCACACCGCCTTCCCCGAACCTCCCTTCCCACCACCTTCCCCCAACCTCCCCTTTCCCACCACATTCCCCCAACATCCCCTTTCCCACCACATTCCCCCAACCTCCCCTTTCCCACCACATTCCCCCAACCTCCCCTTTCCCACCACTCCGCCTTTACCTAACCTCCTCTTCCCTTCCCACCACCCCATCTTCACCAAACCTCCCTTCCCACCACACCACCTTCCCCCAACCCCCTTCACCTCCCCGCCCCAACATGCCACCTTCCCCCAACCTCCCCTTCCCTCCCCTCCCCACCACGCCACCTTCCCCTCCCCTTCCATTCCCACCACCTCCCCCTTCCCTTCCCACCACCTCCCCCTTCCCTCCCCACCACCTTCCCTTCCCTCCCCACCACCTTCCCACCACCTCCCCCTTCCCACCACCTCCCCCTTCCCACCACCTCCCCTTCCCACCACCTCCCCCTTCCCTCCCCACCACCTTCCCCTTCCCTCCCCACCACCTTCCCACCACCTCCCCCTTCCCACCACCTCCCCCTTCCCTCCCCACCACCTTCCCTTCCCTTCCCACCACCTCCCCCCTTCCCTCCCCACCACGCCGCCTTCCCCTCCCCTCCCCACCACGCCCCTCCCCTCCCTCCCCACCACGCCCCTCCCTCCCTCCCCACCACGCCCCGCCGCCTTCCCCTCCCTCCCCACCACGCCGCCTTCCCCTCCCTCCCCACCACGCCGCCTTCCCCTCCCCACCACCTTCCCCTCCCCCTCCCCACCGCCTTCCCTTCCCCCCCCCCCCACCTTCCCCTCCCCCTTCCCCTCCCCACCACGCCGCCTTCCCCTCCCCTCCCCACCACGCCGCCTTCCCCCAACCTCCCCTTCTTTTCCCTTCCCCTTCCAACCATGCCACCTTCTTCTCCCCTCTGCTCTGACTTGTTTCTCTCTCGCAGAATGAATGAACCCTCAGGGTTCGATAATTAAGAATCTGCCGTTCGTTTCAAGTAATGGATAAGGGGTATTCATTGTTCATTACGTACTGTTATTACTTCACTTTTATTCCTACCCCATTGTCTTCATTCCAAGATAAACCCACTTGGTCTCAAGGTGGTTCTGATCACGGTTACAATTGTGCATGTCTGTTAAAGAACAAATTGGCTGCAGGTGTTTAGCGTCTAAAACGCTCTCATGCGCCTTACAACTCCACTCGGTCGTAATTAGAGATCAGGTACACAGCCCCAAATCAGCACGGCAGATCTACTGGATCGCTTTCCCCACTGGCACGTTATCGGGGTGAACACATGATCCGGCATAGGCCGACCTAATCGATTAGCCACTTACATGGCTCACTGGGATTCATAATTGGCAACTGGGACAACAACACCATCATGGCCCAAAAGAAGAACTTGGTGTCCAGCATGTTGAGCAATGATTTTTATATATTTTCCACCAGTTTTACCACAATACTGTAACTGCTTTGTACCACCAGGACAACATGAGCATCCTCTAATGAAAGTTTGCGAATTTGTACTGAAACCTCAAATTACTCATTGCAGGGCACAAACAAAACATGAGATCTTTTTTCCTCATTTCAGCTGCAACATTTGGCTGCCTTTGTGCAGCAAAACTAGAAGGAAACTTAAGTACAAGACATCGCAATATATCACTCAATATTATTGAATATCACAGCCAAAAATTAGAGCTACTCACCCAGACCATGACGGGGACATATCTTGGATCTGATTGGCTGCGCTCAATGTTTGAGGAGTTTGGGGGCTTCCAAGAACGAGTGTGCCAGGATTCCCCCCTCGTTGTGGTGTACCCAGAATCTAAGCACATGCAATTACACTCAGTTTGCACACAATGTGCAGTAGTGTAAATCAAATGCCCTATTTTTGAAAAATATTCCCACATTGATAGTCATACTTTTTATTACATGAGCTCCATATAGCATTTATGTAAAATATTTTGGATATTCGAATTTGTTTCGACCTCTAACCAGGACAGAGTAAAACCTGGTACCTCCACTAATGGATCACTTTGGCCAAATATGATATTTGTCAAATTTTATAAAAAGCAACAATACTTTCTTGTAGTAATTCAAGGTCACCGATTCCAAAAATGGCAAAGCGGTGGGCTCAAAATTGGAAATTTTTCTTTTATTTTTTTGAAAATTAGATATTGGGTAACCAATGAACTGGAAAAAAAAAGAAAGAAAAAAACGAATAATTTTTCAAAACATGACAAAGTAGTTGCAGTGTGACTTCAAAACACGACATGGCATTTACAATATTTACACACTTGAAAATAACACCCATTGCTTTGCTGACAGGAATATTAAAGGGGGTGGGGATGAGAGAGGAGGGGTGGGGGAGCGAAGAAGGAAGCATGAGGGGAGGGTCTGTCCAGACACGTATGGAGATAACCGTGTGGAGAGGGGGAGGGGGCAGAGACACGGAGACGGAGAGGGAGACGGAGAGGGAGAGGGAGACGGAGCGAGAGAGCGAGCCAGAGACAGATGGGAAGGGATAGAGACGTGTGTGTGTGTGTGAGGAGGGTGCTGCACTACATTAGGAGTGAGTGGAGCAAGGATGGGACACACACACACACACACACACACACACACACACACACACACACACACACACACACACACACACACACACACACACACACACACACACACACACGCACGCACGGCAATTTTTCGGTAATCGGCAGATTGGAGTCAGTGTGATGACCGACTACAGTGCGTACTGTATACAACCCAAAAACCTTGAGTTGCTTTCACCCTTTCAAACAAATTTTAAAAAACAATGTTGCATTACAAACATTTCAAGGATAGTGTATAAACATTATTCACAGCTGCCAATTGTCTGGTGATGGGCGGGGAAAAAAAATTGCCTCCAATTTAGAAAGCACGTTAATACAGCAAACGGCTTGGAAATCGGGTATTATCAAATATATTTTGCTTTTGAAACTCACAGGGAGAAACCACATAACCTTTCAAAAACACACCCAATTCATATCGTATCGCCAATTACTTTGGAAACAGTCACGAGGACAAAGGAGAAAGGACGACGCTACTGAGCTTAAAAGTTGAAACCTACATCACAGCACCGCAGGCCACGGTGAGAGTTCAGTCCGCGCAACACACATACATAACAAGGGAAACACGCACACACAGAGTCCCTTTACAAATGCAAAGCTACCCATTAAAAAAGTTGTGGACCGGGGGTCGGGTGAGAAGACCACTGGGGGGGTGGAGCTATCGCGGCTCCCACCAGACTCTCCCGGGATTATAAGCCGCCACACAGGGATAATTCCCTAACATGGCGGGTCGCTAACTGACCGTGGATGACAACAACTCAACCGCGTGACCTAGGGTCCTCCCATCTATGGGTAAACCAGGTTACCTAAATTAATCCCGTGATTTCATTACCGGGGAACACGCCCTCGGTACGCCTTGTCCTAACCAGATCACTTTACCGGATCGGATGCAGCCGAGCGACATTGCCCAGGATGTAACGGCTAAAAGGAACGGATCGTTGGGAATAAAGCCCCGGCTAAGCGAGGATTAGTACCATGCTGGATCAATGAAGGAAAAGGCAAAAACGAGCTGGGAACATTTGTAATAACAATTTATTTATAACGGGGTGAGGAAAGGTTTGTGGTACAGTGAATAGGTTTATTGGGGTGTGTTGTGCAGGGAAAGAAAGAAATGTGAGAGTTGCGGCAATATTACAAGCAACTTTCGAAAGCAGAGACAGAGCAGACTTAACACGAAATAATAATCTTCTGCAATCTTAACTTACGGGGACAGGTGGCAGGACAACACACACAAACACAAAACCCGATGAAGAGAAGTTATTGAAGCCAGAAGGGAGGAGTTGAGGCTGCGGTCTCTCGGTACCTTGTATAATTGATTGCCCGAACGCGCCACCAACAAGTTTGGGGGGATGCTCCGTGGTGCTATACCTGGAACAGCTGGGGCGTCGTCTCGCTTCACAGGGCTTCATGCAGCTAGCATCGAGATGCCACCGTCGGTGCGAAGGAGAGACTTGAGTGGGGAGGGCGGAGTCCAGGCCATGACGACAGGAGGGCGGAGTCCAGGCCATGACGACAGGAGGGCGGAGTCCAGGCCATGACGACAGGAGGGCGGAGTCCAGCACGTGTGGGAGACGAAGAAGGGGGGGAGAGAGAACGAACGGCTCCGCTCTGACATTTATAGGCCCTGCTGCGCGGGGCAGGGGAGCACCCCGAAGCGATGCGGCGTCACTCGAATCGGGCGCTCTGATTGGCCCCAGCCCCCCCCCCCAGCCGCGATGGCCGGAAGCGGTAACATTCCACTTCCGGCAGGATGGCCCCCAAGCCGTGAAAATGTCCCGCTCCGACCTCACGACATGAATTGCCTTGCACGAACTCCCGGACCATGCCCCGACAACCGGCCGAGGGTGGTGTCGGTCCCGCATGCCTGCCTGGGCACCTCCAATTAGTACTAATCAATGCCCGCTCCGTGATGCACCACACAGCCCGAGCTGGGCAGCCTGCCTCTGCCCGATCACGGCTTCGCTGGCCGTAGAGGCGAGAAGGTAAGATTTTATGGAAAACCATACACAGATGGTAAAATGTGTCCATTCGTGCCCTGCTCGATACGATAAAAAGGTGTCACGAGCTAAGCATGGGTCTGCCTTCGAGCACGTTCCTTACAGTACGCGCGGATCCGCCATGGTCAGCGCTCGCATGCGCGGGGCAAAACCCGGTCTGTGTCAGAAATTGAGGGGAACGATTGGTTATAATAATTAGATGGAGGTATGGAGGGAAAAGAGGATGCCAAGCTAATTAAATCCAGAAATGGGTTGAAAAGTACGCACTGCCCGTATCGTGCACAACGTGGAGTGGTTGTCGTTTTACTATTATCGGCCTCTGACGATGCAGCTATTGGCACCAAGCTACGAGCCACGCTCTTGCCGATATTGGGTCATTTGCTTGTGTTGTGAAAAACACCCATGCAGCCTCTTTAAGAGATATTAATTTGTATGCCTTTTCAATGCAACCGGCAATCTCATTCAAGATCATTGGAAACTCGAGTCGATCATCTCGAGCTGCCGAGAATACTGTATAACTTGCCGCAAAAGTTGGGTTGAGGGATCGCTTGAGGACGGGGGCTCTGCGCTGTGCCGTCGCGGCCAATGGCCCTCCCCCAGCCATGCACGTGCTGCACGTGTTGGCCTTCGTGAGGACCCAAATTCAGATTTACCTCAGAACTAAGCAGAAAAGGAGTAGAAATGAAGTTTAGTGGTGTAAGCAAACCTAGCTATGAGATCCCCGTAACGCACGTCCCATTTGACCCACGAGACAAAAGGAAAGGGACTATCTAAATGTATATTAATGGAATAACTGTCTTGGGGCCACTATATGTTGGATGCCATTGCCTTGGAGGCATGCAGTTCCTAGATCTGCAACAATATTATACCACATCCTTGTGAGCTGTCCACGTACCTCTTCGTGCTCAGAGCAAACTGACCTCGTGATCAGGACACAAACTATGTACGTAATACCGCTATCCACTGTCGTGTGCTTGCCAAGTGGCTTAAGCACTCCAATGAAATGGTTGATAAGGAGCGGCTGGCTTGGCAAGCGATAGCAAGATGATTGGGAATGGCACATACCCACAAAAACCAAACAAACATCGCCAATTTCAACAGTCATTTTGTCCAAGTGATCCAATCCTCAAAACAGCAATTATATGTTAGTCCATGAGAGTTGGTCATGGAAAATCGTATCATATATTTATAATGCATGAAATCGCTTCAACCTCCAAAATTGAAAAATATAGCACTTACAAAAGCGATATATACAGCAATTTCTGTTTGAAAGTAGGAGTGAGGAGAGTGAAAAAAAAATTTGAGGACTTTATCATTAAACAAGAGCGCAAGTGAGCACAATATACGCCTGAAAAAGTCTGTGACAGACACACAGACACACACAGACACACACACTGTTGTGGATTCCTGTCCGCCGGCGTGCAAGCGACCGCGTTTAGCCTATGGCGGCTGTCTCGCCCATCGAACGGACAATCCAGTCGCGGCTTTCCGGATCAACGCCGGAAACCAGACACGGGTGTGTTTTTAAGCACACCACAGCCTAGTCAATATTCTACCCGCGCACGACAGGGTCAATCGCCGAATTGTCGATATACCTAATTATTCGCGCGGGCAGACTACCGAGAGACTGTACCTCAACGGGGCCGCTGGGAAACGAGCCGCTTAAGCAGCTCGCTCCGTTTTGGGATAACCAAGCGGGGTGTTCTCGTGACTCCCATTGGACCAGATCACTTTATCGGCTATTTAAAAGCCAACTATATTCCGAGTGCAATATGGCAGTTCGATTAGGGAAAGGACGCAACGAACTGGTGACATTTAAACAAGCACATTTATTCCACACATAACACATATGCAGTCATATATCAATCAATGCAAAACACACATGCAGTTATTTAAAGGAAACGCGGGTAAGGGACAAACCACGAGCAAGACAAAGAGCTAAGACAGTCTATTTATTATGTACATGCACTTAACAATTCTGCTTAGCGGACAAGGCGCCACAACGTTCATTCAAAAGCAAAGAAAAACCCCAGGACAGACGAGGGGAAGACTGGACCCCTTGGGGTCTTTATCGACACGGAACCGTG
>NC_140967.1:34857612-34882612 GCF_056783735.1 Eptatretus burgeri
GACCATATACCAAACCCATTTTTTTATTTTATTAAAAATCCAGAATACCATTCATTTTTATTTTGAACTAGCAAATACAACCTGTCACTTCAATGAAGGAAATAGTTACGGATTTAGAAAACTTTTGCACACAGACAGCAGTCCCCGCAGTTCAGATATTTCGATAAGTATGCGTTTATAGTTAGGGTGCCGTCCTTCTGTCTAATGGGAATTTCATGTGTGCACTGTGGGTTTCTTTTATAGGCAAGTTTTTATATCTTCCTTCAATCCTTCATTCTTTGCACCAGACGCCATTGCTCACGTGCATGCGACCACGGACATGAGTGGAGGTTTCCTCAACTCAGAGCTCAGACTCCGCCCAGGAAAGGAGGGGGTTCCACCCTGTCCAATCAGGAGGCTCATCACCTCAGGGCCGACTCCGCCCCAGCCAGATGGAGTGTTCGGCCCGTCCAATAAGGGGATGCCACTGATCGCCAGACAACCCCTCGTCCAATCCGGTAGCGAGTTACCTCAGAGCGGTTCCCTCGACCCAGGAGGGGGGGGGGAGAAAGGATAAAAAAGGTAGCATGCTGTCGTAAAGACAGAGAGGAGAGTAGAGTCGTCGTCTTTGCTCTTGGCCCTTGGGTCTGTCGTCTGCGGTTGTGGTCTGCGGTCTTTTCCGGGGTTCCTTGTGGCGGTGGTGGTGGTGGAGCAGCCAGGACCGTGGTGCTCGATCATCGTTCGTGGCAGCCAGGATTATGGGCTCGCTGGATTCCGGGTCGTGGGTTTGAGTCCCACCGTGGTAGATTGGAGTTGGTGTGACCGCATGAGGCGGACAGGTACCCGGCCAGGCTTTGTCCCCCAGCTGAACTATCCTCCCTGTGTGTGTGTGTGTGTGTGTGTGTGTGTGTGTGTGTGTGTGTGTGTGTGTGTGTGTGTGTGTGTGTGCGCTCCGCGCGCGCGTCCTGTCTGTTAAGTAGAATTGTACAAGTGTTGATTGCTCATTGTACATTGCATTTTATTCGTGATCAAGTCTGCACTGTCTTATTATTGTAAATAAATATGTTAAATGTTCCAGTTCGTTGCCTGTCATTTCTGCCATTGACCCAGCAAGGTGCGGGCTTGAGAAAGTAGTAAGGCCGTTTGGGCTGTGCCGTAAGTGCTCATTTGGTCCGGCGCGGCTTTGGTAACTTCCGCTCGGTTACACCGGATCCGAGTCGGTTTGGACAAAGTCGGCCGAGGGTGTGGTTTCCCTGATAGTTATACGGCGTGAGTACTGAGGTAAATTGGAACAGACAAGTGGACCCTACCTCAAGCCGTCAAAATATTGGCGACCACGGTCCTTTAAGTGACCCGTCGACTCGAGTTATCCAGGGTGATGACCTTTCAATTCCGGTGTTCGGTAGGAGACGGCCCACCTGCTCCGTCTGCAGGTCGTCCTCGCTACCGAACCCGGCACCACAACAATATTTAGGGGGGGGAGTAAGGAGAGGAGGAAGAAAAGAGGAGAGGGAGGGGAAAACAGCTTGAGGGGAGGGTCCATCCAGAAATAACCAGTCGAGACACATGCGGGGAGAGAGAGACTCAGAAGACGGACAGACACAGGAGACGGAGAGGAGATGGGGAAATTCTGGCAGATGCAATGTCCAGTTTAACGGCACACACATTGATGAATCACCCTGCCTGTGAAACACTGGGTGACAGCTTATAGCTGGGTCGGGATTTCAACCCAGGCTGGACAGCTTAGAGCAAACGAGCGTGTCTCTCGGGTATCCTGACATGATGTTACTGAAATGTGTAATTTTTCTTTTTGTATTTAACTATGCCAAAGTGAACGCAGAACGCAGGGCCATCACAGTTGAGCGGTCCCTGAGCATTGTTCAAGTCAATCGATAAACGGTGTTCAGTGAACGCTCAAAAATAGTCGCACTCTCACCAAGTGGCTTAAGTACTCTAACGAAATGGTTGATAAGTAATGGCTTGCTTGGCACACGATTAGCAATCTTCGAACCGTCATATTAAATACACACCTCCAGGAGACACCCGAAATATCAAATATGTCTGAATCGGACAAATGAAAATAAACAGTCGGAACTGCTGCTTAGTTCAATTATGGAGCTTAAATTTTTGTTCGGGTTAGGGTTAGTTTAAGATTTTGCTCAGTTTAAGAGATTCTCGAGGTTATGGCACGTGCAGAAATGACATAGAGCCACGAATGCTGGCATCTCCAGGCGTTTATAAGCGTTGCCATGTACCCAGCAATTCATAGCTATGATGATGAGATATTCGATAATATGAGTGAGGAAAGTGAGGGGGGGAAACATAAAATGAAACTATCATTAAGAAATCTTTGCAGCCTGGTCCAAGTCAAGGCATGGTTGAGTAGGCCAAAAAAATCATGGTGGCTTTCGACCCCGGCAAAGTAACCCGGGACGCGCCTTACGACACAATCAAGAGTGAGGTGGCTGTGGATGTGCCTGATAAAGGATATAATTAAATAAGGCTGTTAATTCTCTTCAAAAGGCGTGTTTTAATTAACCCAAACACCCAATTTTTCACTCATGCACTCCCTTGGAGTTCTCTTGGGATGCATGCAAAGTTTCAGTAGACAGACACACCACACACACACACACACGAATATGTGCTACATCTTATGTGACACAGGTGTACCGAGTATCAGAACCACAACTTGAAAGACTTTTATTTGGCACTCAGTCAAAATCACATGCACTCAAGCTCAGTGGCTGTTTGTGAGAAAGTCAAGTCAAGTGCCATCTCATGTATTTGTATGAATGTGTGCATGATTTGTTTTTTTTCAATAAAATAAGCCATTCCTTTCACGCAGTGAGACGCGCAGGTCTGCCGAGGTAGTTTAACTGGGTAGGGAGTACAATCCTGGATGGGTCACCATGCCGACGTGGGATACTCGAATGGCTCATTCTTCCTCATAAACTGGTACTCATTTGGCAGACTTCAGAAGGTTGACAGGCTGAACCAACCCACTTGGTGTTCATTGCAGGGCTTGAACTCAGGACCTTAGGCTTCAACTAAGGACCTAAAGATGATTTGTGTTCAATGTAATAAGCCATTCCTTTCAAGCAGTGAGGCGCACAGGGCTGCTGAGGTTGTCTAATTGAGTGGGGGGAACAATCCTGGATGGGTCGCCACGCCGACGTAGGATACTCGAATGGTTCATTCTTAACTATTAAGCCAACACCAGGCTTTAAATAAAATTAAAATAAAACCGTTACTTCCATTAGTTTCTATCATATTCCAAGTCTTCCAACAGCTCGGCTTTCTTGTGGAAGTATTGGCCAAAAAGGTGATCTGGCAGAAAAAAAAAATCTACATCGTCAAACAGGTACCCACAATGTTTATTCATCATCCATCAAATTGAAAATTAAAAATATATTTTAAAAAAAACAAAACAATGAACATGGTATACAGATGTATTTCCTTTAGGTGCCAGTCACTAGTCTTGCACACCAAGTTTTCACACAAGCCAGGCAACTTTTCGATGTTAAAAGAAAAATAGAAAATACTATCCATAAGTGCTCCAATAAATAATACACTTTACTTTATATTGAAAGCCCTGCCAAAAGTCCATAACTGGGCTTTTCCCAATTACCCTTGGACAGCCCTTCCATTACCCCAACACTTTTTTTTGGAGGGGGGGAGAGGAAGGGGGAGGGGGGGTATTGTAATTGGCCCATCTGTCTGTCCGCCACAGGATCTCCTAATACACAGTTGTGCAGAAAGTTACCAAACGGTAGTTATGATCACCACGTGGCACAAAGGTGCAAGAGCAGTATAATTTTGGATTGCCACCTCGGGCAGGGTCAAAGAACCAAACAATGCAATTACAGCGAAATTTTACAACTATTTTTTAATGAAACTACATGCAATCAACATTGGGGGATGCATGAAATATGTAACGATTTTTTGGAGATTTGACCTCCAGGGGAATTTTTTTTTTTTTTTTTTTAACTCAAAATTTGATATCGAGTCATTCCTAGTCAAACTTTTTGCAATCTTTCAACTTTGCTTTTGGTGGAAAGCATGGCGATTTGCAAAGGCACGCCATCAACTTTGCTCTCGTTATCATTGCAACGAGACCAGAATGTCAATTTAGCCAATCAGAAGCCTTCACAAAGTTAGCCCGGACATTCCAGGAAACACCGGAATATCCCGTGCAGCCAGCAAGTGAAGGGTACGCAAGATGAAGGGATTCCGTTTAGTGGGCCTCATTGAGGCTTTTGTCTTCCAGAACTGCAATAAAAACAAAAGTATGTTTTTACTGTTTTATTTACATACACTACATATTCCAAGGTTTCAGTGCTACTGCCCCAAGAATCTGTTTCATTTTCTCATCCAGTCTGTCTATTATTTATTAACCAATTACCCCCCAAGGCAAGCATGTTCATCTGCCTGTGAGATGTCCAGTACTTTATTCAAGTTTCCTTGATTATGGTTAAATTGGTAAATATTTATGACCAGTGTGGTTTGAAGACTGCATTCCAAATTTGGCCACATGCTGCACCGGCTGGGCATGCATGTTGCCAAAACTGTTTAAACCGGTAATAGACATCCACAACTATCCTTGATCATGTTGTGGAACGGCAGCATAAGCCCTCACTTTTTCTTTTTTTTTAAGCTTTTAAATTTGTATTCTCCACAACTGCTTGAGCGAATAACAAAACCTTCAACATAGGAGAACCTATCCATGGAGAATTTCTTAAATTTAGATGATGGTTGGATGGAAAATCTAGCCGGCGTTCCAAAAAGTCGGTTTTCTGTAGGCATGGGTTGCAAAGTGTTTCACGAATCTATACTAATAAAAGGCAGTGTGCGTGTGCGCGTCAGTGTGCACGTGCGCATCAGTGTGTTTCCTTCATACCTCCAAAACCATAACACCTAGCAGCCTGAAACTTTGCATGCACACTAAGAAAACTCTAAGGAAGTACAAGAGTGAAAATTGGATGTTTGGGTCAATTAAAACACCCCTTTTGAAGATATTAACGTCCTTATTTAATTATATCCTTCATTAGGTGATCCTCGGCCACCTCACTGTCTGGGTAGGAGTTTCCTGGGTAACCTCGCTGGGGTCTGATGCTGCCATGTTTTCTGGCCTGCTAAACCATGTCTTGACTTGGAACAGGCCGCAACGATGTCTTTACAATAAAATTTGTTGTTTTCACTTTCCTCACTCATATTATCGAATGCCTGTACATCATAGCTACGAATCACTGGGAACATTGAAATTTTAGTTTTACAGGATATCGCTTTGTTTAACCTTTTCTGCAATTTATTAAAATAACCCACCCCTCACTTCGACATCGATACATATATAAAAACAATAAGGTCCATCCGACCATGTGTTTGCCATGATCTCGCACAGAAAGCACAGAGCATAGATTGGCATTTTGTGTTCTGGGCCTTGATATATTTTTCAATTGAATTTTGCTAATTTCCCAATTGAAATAAAAGTAAATCTTTGTGTTTGTCGTTTTTATGTATTTTAGGCATGTGTACAGAAATAAACTGTATGACCACAACGGAACAAAGGTATGTGTCCATCCATAACTATAAAACTTAGCAGCCTGACCAGCTCAACCTAACCTCGACTTGGAACAGGCCACAACTTGGAACTAGCTGTTCATCAGCTACAAATCGATGGGTACATTGCAATGCTTATAAACGCCTGGAGACGTCAGCGGTTTGCTTCATTTCCGCAAATGCGTTTGCCATGAGTATCTCTTAAACTAAAATGAATTACAAAATTTAAGCTCCGGAATCAAACTTACAAGCTGTTACGACTCAGAGAAAAGTGTTCATTTGTCCAATTCGGATACATGTGACATTTCAGGCATCTCTGAAAGGTGTATGTTTAATACGACGGGTCGGTGATTGCCAATTGCGTGCCAAGGGAGCCGTTTTATATCGACCATTTCGTTGGAGTGCTTGCTTGAATGCTTAAGCCTCTTGGTGAGCACCCTCCAAGCTGCTTCGTTGTTTTTTCAATCTCATCGATTTGCCGTACGTTTCCACCTTTGTTGGGTCCTGCGGTGCGTGACTCGGGAGGTGTCTTTTCCACTGAAAATGCGCAAGGATCACTTTGTGCGATCTCCATTTGTAATTCTCCTCTCACTTCGACCCTGATACATATTAAAGAAAACAATATGGTCCATCCGACAAGGTGTTTGCCATGTTTGTTCTAGCTATGAAGGCATAAAGTATAGATCGACATATTGTGTTCTCTGGCTTGGTACATTTTTGAATTGAATTTCGCCAATTACCCACTTTAAATCCTCTTTCAAAGAATGCAGTTTTCAAGGTAAATCTTTGTGTTGTTGGTGTTTATTTACTTCATGATTGTGTACATTTGCACATGTGTGTATGTACATAAACTGTATTACCACAATGGCATTTGGCGTGTGTGTGTGTGTGTGTGTGTGTGTGTGTGTGTGTGTGTGTGTGTGTGTGTGTGTGTGTGTGTGTGTGTGTGTGTGTGTGTGTGTGTGTGTGTGTGTGTGTGTGTGTGTGTGTGTGTGTGTGTGTGTGTGTGTGTGTGTGTGTGTGTGTGTGTGTGTGTGTGTGTGTGTGTGTGTGTGTGTGTGTGTGTGTGTGTGTTCGGTTGATTGGTATCTTCAAATGCGAGTTTCAGAATGTGGAATGGAGTCCTCAAAGGGTGGGATCAAAGTATCTACCTTCATTTCGGTAAGGGGTCACGATTCACGGACCAAGCTGAAGTTTTCTGTTTTCAAAGTTTTGTGCCGAGGGGTCTCTTCAGGATCGTCACTGAGCCCAGTACTGCTTCCAACTGTAGTTTGTTTGGAGTGATATTCCAAGGGATGGTTTTTAATATCCCTGTGAGGTTTTTCTTCATCATGCTCGTGAGGTTCTTCATCATCACTGGTACAATTTTGGCATAATTCAGCTTCCAGGATATTTTCACTTCATGCTTGAAGTCTTGGTATTTGGTCATTTTCTTGATTTCTGCATCGTTAATCCAAAATCGCCGTATTAACACCTCAATTATCAATGCCTTCTTCTCTGTTTTTGCACCCAAGTATGATATCTGGTTGCAATACTTTGTTTTCGATGTTCATGCCCGATGGGATCAAACGGTCTTACGTGAATGGTACTTCAATGTTTTCAGCGATTGCTTTTGGTTAATTTCCCCACAAATTTTCTGGAACTGGAATATCAAAGTTTTTGCAGATGGACCAGCAGATTACTTTACAAACTCTGTTGTGTCATTGTGTGTACAGCTGCTCTGATACGTTGTTTTTTTTGTGTTTCATGTTGGGTCATTAAGCATCATATCATTCTCTTTGCTAACCCCACCTCTATTCCTCACCTGTCTTTTTTCCCCTCCTCTCGCCCACCATTTTCTCTCACTCTGTCCCCTCCTCACAAAATGCAGCAATTCTCCTCCCACACATACCCCTCCCTCCCGCAGTAAATAGCAACACTTGGTGAGGTGTCGCTCTCCCCACCTCCCACCCCGTAACTGCCCTTTCTTCATCCTCTCTGCCTCCCCTCCCTCATCTCACTCTACACCTGCCTCCTCTCCCTCTTTCTCCCCCCCCCCTTTCTTTCTCTCCCCTCCCCCACCCTATTGACCCGTCAGCGAAGTGACAGGTTGTATTTGCGAGTCAGGAGTAAACAGCCTCGACCTCTGCTGAATCAGACGTACACCATAGTTAGCTGAGGAGTAATGTTATCAAGAGTAATGGATAGCCAAGTTATTGAATGACAACAAAAGCAATGAAGTTTAATTTCAATTATCAACTCTTTAATGTATTTGTCAAGAAAGGCAAAATATACATGGACAGACAGACCACAACAAATTTACAAATGGAGCAAAAGCTGCACTTTCTGGAATGCCATTGTCAATTTTTGCATTCATGTCATATTCCAAGACATGTTATTAAAGTCTTGATCAAACAAATCGATTTATAAAAAAAAAAAGTACCAAGATGTTGGCATGATCAAGTTATCTTATGGTCAAAAATGGTTGTGAATGCAGGAGAGACTCTCGGAACCCCTGGCATCAGGGGCCCCAGATCCCTCGGCTGGTAGTGGGGCTGTTTCACAATGAGGGTACCAAGTTTGTCTCACAACCACTAAAAATTCAAACTCAATATTTTTATTTCTCCAAATCCAACATTGTTAATTACAATACTTATATCCAAATTTTTGGAGCATCTGAATGAATATTTCTTATTAAAAATAATACCCCAAGGATGTTAGGAGAGTATTTTTAAAATTACAACAGTCTTTAATACAATTCAACTATAACCACAAAATAACAACACTATCAAACTTCAGTGGTTTCCATACATGTTCCACAAGTATTATCAAATTACTGGAATTACGATTCAGTATATTTGTCGAAATATCAATAAAAGACTGAACCAAGTTTCAAATATCCAGAAAAAAGATAGGTTTTAATTACCACTGTCACTAATAGCACTGCATATGATGGAATTTAGCACAAAATTTTAATACAACATGTACTTTTCTACATATTCTGAAAAAAAATTATTAATTTATCGCTGAAAATAAAAGTTTACCACCACAATGAAAAATATGAAGAAAATCACATATTTCTTCTGGAGAGGACATAATTTTTTGACATGAAACAATACATTCTGTACAAGATACAACTGCAAAGTAATACATTTATCTTATAATGCCAATACAAAATACACCTAGTAAATGAATCTAGACGGGATTTTGACACTTTTTAAAACTGGCTGTATCATTTAGCCCAACGGTTTCTTTCTCTTCAGCGACGCCATTGCTAATGAGTCCTGTAACTTGCGTACCACACCTCTCTTCTCTAATTCAGCCTTCTTTGATGGTGATGCTTTTTCTACCAGGTTTGACACAACTGCAGCAAATGTTCTTGGAGAGCTTGGCAATTTTTCTTTAATTTTGGCAATCTTTCGGTGCATAGTAGCTTTGCTGGGGGGAGATTTCAAAGCTGCTGTTTTTGTAGGCATTCTCATTATGTCTGTTGGCCTACTTTGATCCTCTTCTATCTGTGGCATGTCCCCTTCTCTTGGTCTCCTTTAGTTTTATAATTACCTTCTTCTGCTTTGTTAGCTTCCCTCAACTCTCCCTCTTCTTGTCTGCCATGTATTTTTTCTTTTCCTCAGGTGTCATGTCCTTGAAGTGTTTTTTGTTGTTGTTTGTGGATTGTGCCTTAATGTGTTCCTTTCGCTGTTCTCTCTTACTTGCTGCCCACTTCCTTCTGCATTCCTTCAATTCATTATCTGTCTTCTTGTTGGAAGTTGATGCATAATGTTTTCTCTTCCTTTCAGCATCTCTGGCGAGACATTCTTTGTGTCTATCTGGATTCTTTTCCTTTAATTTGCGGCGAGATTTTGCAGCAGCACTTTTGGGAATGCTGCTTGGAGTTGCATCTTTAGCACTCGCACGAGAACGTGTATGACATGTCCAATTAAAATTGACTGTCAGAGTTTGTGACATTGTTTGTGCACAGCTGTTGTGATTACTTACTTGATCTGGATCTGGAATAACAACAGTTAGTTATGGTTTACTGCCATAATGATTCTTTACCAGTATTATAACCAAGCTATATCCTTACCACTATAGTTTGGGTATAATACAAAAGCAGTAACCACTATAGCAGTAAAATGCTACAACTACAGGAGAGTGAGGGGTTATTCTAACTGCCACCACTGTTTTCCACCACCAGCAGTTGATTAATCTGCAAGCAGAAAAGTAGAAAATCTACATAAAGCAACAGGCATACATAAGTCAAATATTTTTGTCCTCTCTGGAAAGTAATATTATGGGCTCTTTTATGGACCCTTTATTTATATAAAAATATAAATATTTATTATTTTATTTTAAAAAGACCCTTTATTTATATAAAAAAAAATCTTCTACAATATGCATTTCCGGAGAGGACATTTTTTGACGGACGAACGGTGGGACATTTATTGAGGGTGAAATAAATATTCATAGTCTGAAATGAATAATATGTTGTGGACAAAGTATAGAAGAGGTATTAAATTGATGCAACAACAAATAAGTCCCAATTTCTGCTTGTATTTGTTTATACACTGTGAATGCAGTGTACCTGGAGAAAATGAGACAGCTATTTGTCAATAAAATGGCAATTTTTTTCCCATTCTGACAAAAATTGACATTTTTTGTCAAATAAAAAGTGGTACAAGTTGTGCCATCACTAGTACCAACTACTGGCCCTAATGACAGATACTACAGCCTCTCATTTCGCTATTTAGCATGCAAGGGTACAAAATACCAGAAATGACCATGACTGTGAAACAGCCCAGTGGTAGGACCCAAGACCAGCATTATTGAATTTAGACCTGCCACTGAAAATACTGAATACATCACTGGTTATATGTGGTACACCATTACAGAGACAAGTTATATGCAAAATTACAAAAATAAAATGACCAGCCAGCACACCTACACAAAGAAATAAAAGTTGGTGAAAACCACAAGTTATGTGGCATTGTTTAAAATGATGCACACCAAACACTGTGCAGGACAAACATGGTTTAAAATGGAATTTTCTCCAACAAATCATCACAATCCAGGTCATATTGAATAGCAAAGGATTTCCAGCAAATACAAGTCAAAAAACAATGAAAAAAAAAAAAGCACTCACACTTGGATGGACTGAAGTTCTCAATCAAACCTTTAAATTCACCATTCTTGTCAAACAAACTCACCTAAAAAAAAACAAAAAACATTCCATGATACATTATTTATACTAGCAGAGCACCCACCCTACAGGCAGTCATGTTCCAAGCATGCAACACAGTCTGATACATACCTTTATTTGGACGGTGTATGGGCAAGTGACAGCTCCAAAAAAAAGAAAAATAAATAACCCAGATTACGTGCATGAAGCAAAAACATACCTACTGCTTATAATTCAAAACACCTCACTGCACTGGAAAACATGCGGACAGGAATACTGTACTGTAAATGGTGAAGACTAATACCCTCCCCCACGTCGAGGCGGTGCTACACGATACACATTTACATCGAGAATTTGCATCCAACCACTCACACCCCTTCCCCCCCCCCCACCCATTCCCCGCTACTGAAACCTATGTTATGTTTCATCTCGATTATAGGTCACATGAAAGAAGGGGGAAAAAAGAAAAGCAATAGCGAAGAAGAGAACCTCAGATGCTTCCAAAATGAGTGATGGTCTGCAAATTATTTTCAAAGGGTACATGACCTTTGCCCTGTTGATCCCAAAATTTAATCAGTTGATCTTTGTATTACTGTCTACACTTTTGCCAAGTTTGGTTATAATCCCTTCTGTGGTTCACAAGTTATCATGGATTGCATGGACAACCAGAAAACAATGTCTCTTTTGTTCAGCTATTGAAGAATGCATTTTTTTTTCAAAAAAAGAACAAAAAACAATTGCCAATATCACCAGTCTTCAGCACCTATTGATTTGAATTGATGAGTCAATTACAGTCATGCTGTGATGGCTCATATTGGAGTAAAGATGTGAACATACAGCAATTTGTAAATTGATGGGTTGAAAATTCAAATCCTATCATCATATACGACTTAGCTCCAAAACTGTTGTCTGTGGACTGTGGACTGATTGGGGTGCCAGGTATCCCATTTGAACAAGTGTCATTGGTTTACCACGAAGGTTGACAACCATGTTGATCGAATTGCCTTTCCCCAACATTCAAAAGACTGCACTGTCAGCATATTCAAAGCACCTTGCCTGCAAAGCATTGAAAATAAATAAAAGGAAATCCAATGCACCACAACAGCTGACCCAATCGCCTTCACCACACTACCACGGTGACAGGGTGTGTGATGCGTTGCGGCACGAGCACGATCCAGTGATGATGGAATGGAATGGAATGGTCTGGGATTCAATATGATGAGAGGGACAGAGAACAACAATCCCGTGATGTCATCCAGGATGGTCAGGTCAGGTATGGGAGCATGTGCCAGAACAGTGCGTCACTGCATCTACTTTCCGCCGGTACTCCAGGGGCCTCCGTCTGGCCATCCGCCAGGCAGATGCCAGGCCCATCCCCATCTCCTTGAGATGATGGTCAACCTGCTGCAACCACGAGGCACGCGGTCGGCCCACTGGCCTCCTACACTCATGAGACTCCCTCGCTGAGAGAATCTGGTGAACAGGATCAGTGTCAGGAAAACGAGCCACATGTCCATACAGCCGCAACTGACGCTCATGGACTATGCAGGTAACAAATCTCATCCGAGTCTCTCTCAGCAACCGCTCGTTGGACACAAAATCCGACCAGCGATTGCCAAGGATTCTGCGAAGAGACCTGGTACCGAAGGAATTAAGTCTCCGTCTGAGATCCTTGGTCAGAGTCCAAGTCTCGCATCCATAGAGCAAGACTGGAAGTACCAAGGACCTGAAGACTCGGACTTTCGTCCTCCCACACAGGTACCGGCAGCGCCACACCCCATGATCCAGTGAATTCACGACTCCCCAGGCCCGACCCAGACGTCTATTGACCTCTGACTCACAGCCAGCAGAGACATGAATATCACTGCCAAGGTAAGTGAAGCTCTCCACGACCTCAACATCCTCACCACAAACAGACACAGACAGGACAGCAGCATCCAAGATGTCACCGAAAGCCTGGATCTTAGTTTTGACCCAAGAAACCTGTAATTCCAGCGGCTCCGACTCCTCATTCAGCACCTCGAGGGCCCCCAAAAGGATATCTAAAGTCTCCGCAAAGATGACTGCATCATCTGCAAAATCAAGGTCCGAGATCTTGACATTCCCAAACGATTTACCGCAGCTTGAGCTCTCCGACATCCTCCCTAAAATCCAGTCCATACAAGTGCTGAAAAGTGTGGGGGCCAGTACACACCCCTGACGAACTCCAGTAACAACTGGAAATAAGTCAGAGATGGTACCAACACACTTCACAGCACTCTCAGTACCAGAGTAGAGTTCAGACATCAGATCGATCAGTTTTGGTGGCACCCCACGAAGACCAAGAATCCTCCAGAGGACATCCCGATTCACTGAGTCGAACGCTTTACAGAGATCAACATAGGCTGCAAGCAGCCCCTGCCGAAACTCTCGTCTGCATTCAGTGAGGACACGAAGAGCAAGGATACGGTCAATCGTTGACCTCTTTGGTGTAAATCGTTGACCTGAGTGCTCTGGACGCTGGTGCTCAAGCAGATGGTGGCGAACCCTATCAAGAATTATCCGAGCAAAGACCTTGCCCGGCAATGAGAGCAGCGTCACCCCTCCTCACCAGGATGGTGAATACTTTGAGAAAAGTAAAACTTCCTTTGCACCACTTTTCTGGTCTTGCACCCTCTGCCCTTTGTACGATTTGTCACCCCAGGTTTATGCAAGGGTGCATGAGGTCTGCCATTAAACACCCTTCTTATGAAACTACCAAAATCCAAAATCAATGATCAACTCAACTCATTTGTTCCACCTTTTTCCCCACATGTGGAACCAACTTCTACATTATCTTTCTTCCAGGTCTTCAAGACAGCTGTTCACCACCACCTCAGGTTATCTGATTACCTCCACCACCAAAGGTGAAGGACGTTGTTTTCACCCATCTCTGTCTGTTTGTCTGTCTGTGCAGGATATCTCAAAAAGTTATGGACGGATTTGGATGAAACTTGGTGGACAGGTTTGGTGTGTGGCAAGGATGAATCGATTAAATTTTGGTGAAGAGCCGAATCCGGATCTGGATACGAGTATTATTTAATTATCCAAGTGATTCTTCAGCATTGAGAGATAGGGCCAAAAACAATATATGGCATGATATTGCAAAAATGTATTGGGCCCGATACGTTCTTGTGGATCAGGCATTACATGGCGGAGGTATGTGCTCTACTGAGTGCCCTTCTAGTTAATTCTGTGTTCCAATTCCTCCACGAGCCTCGACTCCGCATACAAAAAAAAAAAAAAGCCTGTAAATAAATTGATTATTCAAACCAGCTAAATTGGCAAGCATATCTTGTATATTAATTTACATTAAGCTTGGAGTATGCATCACACACTAAAGGGCAGAAAGATGTTTTGTTGCTGACCAGTGTTTAATCAAACCTTCAACCAAACCACAGCAATACAAGTTATTGGAGAAACTCACAAAGCAATGCAATCTTGTATCACAAGATACTCACCTCCTTAGCCATCACAACACAGCACTGAGCAGTCCAACCAACAGTCACAAGCATGAAAAGGGAAGAACAAAGGGGAGTAGGAAGAAAAATTAGATTTAAAAAAAAAAAAAAAAAAAAAAAAAACAGCTAAAGAGCATAACCACAGTCGTTTCACCTTTAAGGTCATTAGTGATTTGATGGACCAGACAGACAATAAAAATAAAAACCAATACTGCACATTTTACTTCCATTTCAAGCACTCAATTGATGAAGGTTAAAAAAAATTTTTTTAAATTAATGAATAAATAAATAACAATTTTAAAAACTGATCTGGAATCAAAATCATGGTCGCAGACAGATCTTTGCACAAGGAAAAGTTAAAAAAAAATTGGAGGCACCACACTTGTGGTGAAAAACAAGACAAAGATGGACAAAGAACACGAGTCATTAATAACACTGCATTCCTGCACTGCCGAGTCGAATGGCACGATTTTATACGCCGACGACGACGACTTGAACAATGTCCCTAAACGACAAACAAAAAGGTTAATCGTTTCATCTATTCCTCAAACTTTGCATGAAGAGAAAAACCATCCATGAGGAAGCAGTAAAAAAAAAAAAACACCAGTCACTGAGGACTTAGTGTTAGGGAATAACCAAGGCTGGAATGTTAGGGAGTCTCAGCACACCACCATTGCAACCACATCCTGGCTGAGTTTGACTTGTTCCAAAAAGCAGAGAGACATTGAAAAGTTCAAAATTTTAAAACATCCACACAAACAATGTCATTTGTGAGGTCATTGTCCCTGCCAACCACCCCCTACCATCTCTTCATCCGAACAGCGAGTGAAGTGCGTTCATTCAGAGGTCTACAATTCACTAAAAGGCAAAAATGTGAGATGTCAACAGTGCAAGATCAACTTGAGGGGACTTCTGTCGATGCAAATAGCGACGTTTAATCAATAAACACCGATTTGTACAATGATGGCACTTAACATAAAACAAACAAACAAAAAACAAAAAAAAAATGGTCAAAATTTTCATCCAGCTACAACTATTAACTCCCATTTGTGACTTTATACCGCCCTGATCATTGCCAACTTTTTGTGGGGTCAAGAGAGAAAGGGTTTTTCACAAAGCAGCTGGCAAGACCCAACGTCACACCGAAGGTGAGCCATTTGAGAAGGAATTTGCTAATTTGTTCAGGGAGTGACAGATCACCTCCTCTTCGCAAAAAAAAAGACACCGTGGGATATTAAATGGCCATCTACGAAATGACAGCTAAAATGGGGACGCCATTTAACAGGTCGTTCGCGTGTTACATGGGAACCAAAGGTGGCTGCTCACACGTCGCATGGAACCCAGAGGTCAATGTCCACCTGGAGAAAGGCACGCTTTCACCTGTGAAGCACCGAACCCAAAATAAAGATCTCAAAGGTAAATGCACTGGACCTCTGCACCATCCAGTTAGGGCCACATTCACCCAGCTAAGTACTCCGGTGAAAGCATCAAAAGGAGGAAGATCCTTTTGCATTTGGGCACAAGAGGAACGAAAAGACACGCAAGATGTCCAAGAACACGGGCTCGGACTCTCACTTGTGGAATAGATTGAAAAAAATAAATAAATAAAGAGTGCCAGGTTAGCCAAAAAGGTCCAGATGGCTATACTGTATAGTACTGCAGCTGCTATTCAACATTACCCCCTAATTATGCTCTACAGCAGACAAACAGCTTCCACTCATTGACAACAGCCACGCATCCTTAAGCACACTACCAATGGCAGTGCAACCAGGTGTGCATTTAATGAGAGCTTAATCACCATCTGGCACACAAATCTGCTGCTACCTTACCCCCCCCCCCCAATTTCCTTATCCCCAGGAAGTAAGAGTTAACAGCCACCATGTCCTCTCGAGTCACCATGCCACTACCTAACCAAAGGCAGAACTCCCTCCTTTAGATAGTTACAAACTAAATAAGTCGACATGAGCAACCACCAGCAAATTCAGAAGGAAAATAACTTCAAGGAGCAAATTGTTGTGACATGCAAAATGGAAATCAAATTTTTTATTTCTTTTTTTTTTAAACATAAAACTACATTTACACCTTCCGTGTCATTGTACCGTTTTCAGTCTGGAATCAAACCAGATCAACAGCTGGCAATCGAGTCGGACCTTACTATATATACATATATACAAAGACGAACATAATCTGCCCCCATTACTATTACGCAGCCAATTGAGAAAAGCCCAAACCCAACACCGATGTGACGAGTCTCCCACACAACCTCCCGACTCACGACCAAAGGAGTCCACATCGTCCACATCGCAAAACAACGTCCGCACGTTAAGCATCTCCAAACTGTCCCCATGAAAAGCTAAAGCCTCGCTCTCTCATGGAATCGACAAAGATGGCTGGTATAGGCCCAAGCACGAACTCAACGGCCACGAACTAGCTGTGCAATGACGACTTGGCAGGACGTGCCGCAGGGGGTTTCATCATCATCATCATTATTATTATTATTATTATTATTGTTATTGTTACAAACAAACGAACGGAGTCCGCTTGAGGGCAATCCGTGCAGCCCGAGTCTCCTCGGTCCTCAGGCGCAACACCTCGGATCAACGACCGCATGTTCTTCCACCATTCGCCATTGCGACGGGGACGCGCGAAGGAGAACACCGAGACGGTCACCGCGACCAGAACCCCCGGGAGCTCTGCCGGTCAAGCGGCCGTGACTGCGAGCCACTCGGACCGGGCCGGGTGAGCGAAAAGCACGAACCGAACACGCGGCCAAAAGTTTAGCGAACAAGCAGTCAGCAAACTAGGCCGCAAATGGCGTCGAAAACGAAGCTGCTTTTTATTTTCACCGTTCAAACTTAAAAGGTCGAATGGAAATTCGAAAAAAAGCCGAACGAACTCGCACGTACCGACTCAATGCAGGTATCAAGTGCAAAAGGTGAAGAGAAAAAAAAAAAGGCACGTTTAGAAAAAAAACAAACAAAAATCAGGACACTTCGAGCGGACGCGGACGAATCGACGACTCAAAGGCAAAGCGGCGCGCTTTTCACGCCGACCGCGCTTAGAAGGCGCTGCGTTCTTGCCTTCTGCTATTGGATGGATGCTGCTCACGTCACTGCGGTGACGATCTCTGATTGGTTAGTGCTGCGGTCGACGCAGCCCGCCCGTTTGAATATTCATGAGCGCAAGGAGAGGGCCGGGAAAATGGGCGGGGTTACGTTCAATGGCGAGTTATCATTGGCCGTCGCTCCTGCGCGCGCGGAATAGGAGCCGTGGCGGGAGAGACGGGAGGGCAAGAAGCCAGAAGGCGGGGAGTGAGGAGATGCGAGCAAACATTTCCACACACAAGTTGTGCCAGAGGACAACAAAAAGCGCAACACAAAGCAAAAACGATGTTTCGTGGCCACGACACGATCAGCAAGTCCTGATCACCACAATCCGACACGGAAGCTCTCAACACGACTGACCGGAACCTCTCGTCACGGAGTCGCAATATTGTACTGTAGTCGGGGCCAAACAACGAAGTGCACCTCGAATAGTTATCGCACCAACAAATAGGGTTCATTCACTGATTGACATCGAGCGGAACGAGCGGAAGTCAATGCATACCAGAGGGGAAGCGACCAAGGGTTGGCAACCATTGCGCGGGCTCTGCTGGGCCGAATGGCCTCCTCCCTCCTGCGTTGAATTTCTTCACGAGAGTGAACAAGAATCACAAAATAGATTTTAATTCCTCATATAGAACCGGTGTGTGTGTGTGTGTGTGTGTGTGTGTGTGTGTGTGTGTGTGTATATCTGTGTGTTTGTGTGTGTGTGTGTGTATGTGTATATATGTGTATATCTGTGTGTGTGTGTGTGTGTGTGTGTGTGTGTGTGTGTGTGTGTGTGTGTGTGTGTGTGTGTGTGTATGTGTATATCTGTGTGTGTGTGTGTGTGTGTGTGTGTGTGTGTGTGTGTGTGTGTGTGTGTGTGTGTGTGTGTGTGTGTGTGTGTGTGTGTGTGTATATATGTGTATATCTGTGTGTGTGTGTGTGTGTGTGTGTGTGTGTGTGTGTGTATGTGTATATCTGTGTGTTTGTGTGTGTGTGTTTGTATGTGTATGTGTATGTGTATATGTGTGTGCGTGTGTTTGTTTGTGCATGTGTGTGAGCATGTGCGTGTATATGTGTGGGTGTGCGTGTGTGTGTGTGTGTGTGGGTGTGTGTGTGTGTGTGTGTGTGTGTGCATGTGTGTGTGTATATGAGTGTGTGCGCATGTGTGTGTATGTGTGTGTGTGTATGTGTGTGTTTGTGTGTATGTGTATATGTGTGTGTGTTTGTGTATGTGCGTGTGTGTGTGTGTGTGTGTGTTTGTGTGTATATGTGTGTGCGTGTGTGTGTGTATGTGTGTGTATGTGTGTATGTATATGTGTGTGTATATATATGTGTGTATATGTGTGTGTGTGTGTGTGTGTGTGTGTGCATCTGTGTGTGTATCTGTGTGTTTGTGTATGTGTGTGTGTGTGTGTGTGTGTATGTGTATGTGTGTGTTTCTGTGTATGTGTATATGTGTGTGTTTGTTTGTGCATGTGTGTGTGTGTGTGTATATATATATATATGTGTGTGTGTGTGTGTGTGTGTGTGTGTGTGTGTGTGTGTGTGTGTGTGTGTGTGTGTGTGTGTGTGTGTGTGTGTGTGTGCGTGCGTGTAGTCGATTCATGAAGCTTGGGCCACACTTCACCCCCATTGTAAACCCCAAAAGGTGAGATTAATATTAACCCTTAAAAAAAAAGTAATCGTACAATTTCTGACTCGTTTTACTATCTTGACGTGTCTTGAACTTTGGTATTTCGTTTATACATCGTTTTGAACATGCTGTGTAGATGATCTACAAAACGTATAAAGTACAGAATCTACAAAAAAATTTTTTTAAAAGAGACAAATAAACATCTTGATTCAACAACAACTGATGCAGACCAACTGCACGAGTACAAACAAAGTTGGCCTCATCAGGTCGTCCACCCGGCCACCTTGCCACATCCTCCCGACTCATTGAATCCTCTTCAAGGACCTGCACATCTTGTGGAAGTTCATGCCCATGAAGGTATTCGGTGGCATGCAGTAATCCCCGCAGTTGTCAGTGGTGTTATCCCTCTTTGACTCGTTTCCAGCAGAAACTTGTGGAACTCGGATGCAGGGAGTGGTGGTTGAATCGTGTTGTTGATAACCCTCTTCACAACGATTGCAGTGGACTCCGTCAACTCCATCTTTGCAATCGCATGCCCCAGTATATCGTCTGAATATGTTGCATTCCATCTGACTGGAATGCAAGTTCATCTGGTCATTTCTGTAGAATCACTCATCTGGTCATTTCTGTAGAATCACTCATCTGGTCATTTCTGTAGAATCACTCATCTGATCATTTCTGTAGAATCACTCATCTGATCATTTCTGTAGAATCACTCATCTGGTCATTTCTGTAGAATCACTCATCTGATCATTTCTGTAGAATCACTCATCTGGTCATTTCTGTAGAATCACTCACTCATCTGGTCATTTCTGTAGAATTTGGTGTTTGCAGCTAAATCTTGTGTCCCAAACCCATCACTATCTCTACCCACTTTACCCAGTCGCACCCAACTGTCCCTGGACTCTGTATCCTTTTCTCCTGACAAGGTGGAGAGCTTGCTTTCAAACCTCGAGTCAGATTCTGCAACCGGTCCAGACGGCATCAGCCCACGTGTCCTCAAAGCCTGCTCTTCTGCTCTTGCTCACCCTCTCTCTGTTCTATTCACCCTCTCATTTTCCCAAGGTCATCTGCCATCTGCTTGGAAATCTGCTAACATCACTGCCCTGCATAAAAAAGGTGCAAAAACAGATCCCTGTAACTATAGACCAATCAGCCTTCTCCCAATCATCAGCAAGGTTATGGAATCCATCATCGCTTCAGACATGAAATCCTTCCTCTTCTCCAATGGCTTGATTTCCAATCATCAATTTGGTTTCAGACCAGGTCACTCTACCCTAGATATGCTGCTACTGCTCTCCCATCAATGGATGGAGGTCCTCAATGCCAGACAGGAAATCCGAGCCGTATCCCTGGACATATCACGTGCTTTTGACACAGTCTGGCACCCTGCCCTACTCACCAAACTCTCTTCCCATGGTATTCAAGGCCATCTCCACTCATGGCTCGCAGACTTCCTCTCCTGTCGCAGTCAACGTGTGGCCCTAAATGGAGTTCTTTCATCCCCTCTTCCTGTGCAGGCTGGAGTTCCTCAAGGTAGCGTTCTGGGCCCTGTTCTTTTCTGGTTTTCATCAATGATCTCTCGGACTCTCTGGAAAATCCTCTATTTCTCTTTGCCGATGACTCCACCCTCTGCCGTACCATCTGTCATCCCTCAGACCGGCAAGCAGCAGCTTCTTCGCTCACTGCAGATCTGGATAAAATCACAAACTGGTCCAACACGTGGAACATGTCTTTCAATCCAGACAAATCTCACACTCTCACTATGTCTCTTCGAAAGGACCGTTTACAAAACCCCCCATCCACTTTCTCAACAATCCTCTGGAAGAAGTCTTTTCTTTCAAGCTTCTGGGTCTCACTATCTGCCATGACCTTTCCTGGGAAAGTCACATTTCCAACCTTGCCTCAAAAGCCAGTCGCCGACTGGGAATCCTCCGTCGTGCAAAGTCCTTCCTCGGCCCTCTTGAGCTCCTGACCACTTACAAAGCTTTTGTCCGTAGCCTGATGGAGTACTGCTCTCCCCTCTGGGCTGGTGCTCCTGCCTCCCACCTTTCTCGACTTCACGCTGTCGAAACCAGGGCTTTTAAGATCATTGGCATCTCCCGCAATGAAGCTGAGTCTTTGGGCCTCTCACTCAATCACCGCAGGTTGGTCGGTGGTCTTTCTGTCTTCTACCGACTCCTCTCCAGCCTTGCCCCCCTTGCTCTCTCTGTGATTTGTCCCAACCACATTTCCACAGGGCGCTCAAGGTCCGCCAACAACCCCCTTCTGGTAAAACTACCAAAATCACGAATCACTGCTCATCTTCACTCTTTCATTCCTCTTTTTTCCCGCCTTTGGAATAAACTTCCTCACTCTATTCTTTCCCATTCTTCCCTCCAGGCTTTCAAAACAGCTGTTCACCACCACCTCTTATCTTCCCCCATCCAAATCCTCGATCTTTTCTACCCCCGATAATCCACCCAAGCCCACTTCCTTCAATTCTCCTGCTTTCCTTCCTGAAAGTCCCTTTAATGTCCATCTTCCCCTCGCCATGTTCCCCGTCCCATCCCCATCCCTCTCCCTTCCACAGTTCACCTGTGTCTGTTCCCCAATGTTTTGTCCCTTCCACTCCCGCCCCTCTTGTCTCATGCCTCCTTGCTGTGAGTTGTGTGTTAGCTCTCATACGAGCCTCGACCAAGGTATACAAAAAAAAAAAAAAAAAAAAAAAATCACTCATCTGGTCATTTCTGTAGAATCACTCACTCATCTGGTCATTTCTGTAGAATCACTCATCTGGTCATTTCTGTAGAATCACTCATCTGATCATTTCTGTAGAATCACTCATCTGATCATTTCTGTAGAATCACTCATCTGATCATTTCTGTAGAATCACTCATCTGGTCATTTCTGTAGAATCACTCACTCATCTGGTCATTTCTGTAGAATCACTCATCTGGTCATTTCTGTAGAATCACTCACTCATCTGGTCATTTCTGTAGAATCACTCATCTGGTCATTTCTGTAGAATCACTCACTCATCTGGTCATTTCTGTAGAATCACTCATCTGATCATTTCTGTAGAATCACTCATCTGGTCATTTCTGTAGAATCACTCATCTGGTCATTTCTGTAGAATCACTCACTCATCTGGTCATTTCTGTAGAATCACTCATCTGGTCATTTCTGTAGAATCACTCACTCATCTGGTCATTTCTGTAGAATCACTCATCTGATCATTTCTGTAGAATCACTCATCTGGTCATTTCTGTAGAATCACTCATCTGGTCATTTCTGTAGAATCACTCATCTGGTCATTTCTGTAGAATCACTCATCTGATCATTTCTGTAGAATCACTCATCTGATCATTTCTGTAGAATCACTCATCTGGTCATTTCTGTAGAATCACTCATCTGGTCATTTCTGTAGAATCACTCATCTGGTCATTTCTGTAGAATCACTCACTCATCTGGTCATTTCTGTAGAATCACTCATCTGGTCATTTCTGTAGAATCACTCACTCATCTGGTCATTTCTGTAGAATCACTCATCTGGTCATTTCTGTAGAATCACTCACTCATCTGGTCATTTCTGTAGAATCACTCATCTGATCATTTCTGTAGAATCACTCATCTGGTCATTTCTGTAGAATCACTCATCTGGTCATTTCTGTAGAATCACTCATCTGGTCATTTCTGTAGAATCACTCATCTGATCATTTCTGTAGAATCACTCATCTGGGCAAAGTCTCTGTAGATTCATTCAGCGCACAACTGACTGTATTCCGTACGTATTGTGACGGCAATCGCTGCACAAGCTACCGCTGCCCAAGATGCTGCCGAACATGACGCACAACCACGGGTTGAACTCGCACCTGCGCACATACCCGTTACAGTTGCATTCTTGCTTGCACATCACCATGGAGCACATTCACGGTCCATCCGAAACCTAAACCAGACAAATCCATCCATCCATTGGGACCATACTCTGTGCAGAGCGTTGGTGCTGCTTAAGTTGTCTCCTGGGCTATTATGCACACACCTGGACGGGTCGCCACTCCAACACAGGATACCAGCAAGCTGGCACTCATTTTACCAACCTCAGAAGGATGACAAGCAGAGTCAACCCCACCTGGTATTAATTCAACACCGAGTGGAATTTGAACTCAGAATCCTAGGATCCCAAGCCCACCACCCAAACCATAAAGCCAACACCAGGCATAACCAGACAAATGATGGAAATATTCATGTGTATATGTTTTCTGTTCGAGTGTGTGGTTACTTATTCTCCTCCATATTTATTTCTCTTTCTTTTTATTTGTCTATGAAGGGGTAAACTCTTGCAAATATTTTTTGTGGGGTTCACCTGGCTCTGCATGGTTGGGTTTAGGGGTGGAGGAGATAGCACCTGAAACCAGTGTGTGTCTTATCTATAACTCAAAAACCATGAAACTTAGTGTCCCCAAACTTTGCATGCAAATGAAGGGAAGTCGAAGGTAGTGCATGAATGAGAATTGGGTGTTTGAGTTCATTTAAACACCCCTTTTGAAGATAATTAACCACCATATTTAATTATATCCTTTATCATGCACATCCTCTGACACTTCACTCTCCGTCACAAGGGTCCTAATTTGCCTTTTTCTTTTGGCCTGCTCAACAATGCCTCGACTTTGAACAGACCGCAATGGTTTCTTAACGATAAAGCGCTCAATGTTTTTCTATCACTTTCCTCACTCACATGAATGAATGAGTAGATGAATGAGAAGAAAAAGAGCAATCAGAGATTGCAGACCCTCGCCAGGACTTCTTTTGAGTGGTGTATTTTTATGGGTTTTAGGGTAAATCCAATATGGCTGCCAAACCATGTGACCTATGATGTCATATGTGTGACCCTTTGTTCCTCATGGACAGGTGGTCATATGTGTAAAGTTTTGCCTTGATCTGTTCATCTATTTCAGAGAAGATTCTTGAAGGTTTTTTTTTTAACAATATGGCTGCCAAAATGACCAATGACATCATCAAACAATTTTTTGTGGACCATTATATCCCAAGATGACCTTCAAAAATTTTCATACTGATCAGATGTAGCGTTCTACATATGCAATTATGATGTCATAATTATCATTACAACATTTTACATGAGTAGTCGCACCAATGGTGAAAAATTTGTCTCAATCCGAAAAGCGGTTGCAGAGAAAAACACGAAAGATCTGTGCAGACAAACAGACAAACAAACAAATTGACCCAAATGCAATACCCTCTCGTTTCGGCAAGGATAACGAAAATTGGGTGATTGGGAAAAATTATACACCCATTTTTGAAGAAAATTAACAGCCGATTCAAACATGCCTTGCCTTGGAAACACGATCTGCTCTCACGGACACATTAAGGTACGTAATCAAAATATTATACCGGATTCGAAAATCGCATTTCGTGGCCTAAATAAATGTCAAAATCTGGAATGAAATCTGAAAATTTTAACAAATTAGTAATTTTTATAACGAAGTATATATATATATATATATATATATATATATATATATATATATATATATATATATATATATATATATATATATATATATATATATATGTATATATAGCCTGGTGTTGGCGCAGTGGTTCGGGCAGCGGCTTGGGATCCAAAAGGTCCTGAGTTCAAGCCCAGTTGGGCCACTGAATTAATACACCAGGGGGTTGACTCAGCCTATCATCCTTCCGAAGTCGGCGAAATGAGTACCAGTGTACTGGGCCGGTGTATACCCTGGTTAAAATAGGTGTACCATATCCCTGTGTCGTAAGAGGCGACCAGGGTTGCGTCAGGAAGGGCATCCGGCGTAAAAAAAACATGTGCCAAATCACTATGCGGATCATACGGATGATCCGCTGTGGTGACCCCAAAAGGGAGCAGCCGAAAGAAAAAGAAGAAGATATATATATATATATATATATATATATATATATATATATATATATATATATATATATATATATATATATATATATATATATATTGTTACGGCTGTGGAAATTTGCAATACACCAGAAAGGTCCTCAGGTCAGATATATCGATAAGTTCATGTGTAGTTAGTCCACACCCGTTGTTTAGAGGGAATATGTGTGATTCATT
>NC_140967.1:34892612-34965112 GCF_056783735.1 Eptatretus burgeri
ATTAAGCCTGGCCCTGCGACTCTGGTCAATGGTATCCAGTGTCACTTGAGAGACAAAATTCTTCTTTGCCCAACAGTGAGTTCCAAGACATCCACCGGCAACATCAAGGATGGTGGTCTTGAAAGCACTCTACAACTCTTCAGGATTCCGCAAAGCACCCACATCCCCAAAACCCCCACTCAGCCTGTTCGCAAACTCCTCAGCTACTCTCTCATCCTAGAGCTTGCCAACACCAGCCTGGGCTGGATGGTACCATTCTCCAGGATTTAAGCTGCGACTTCAGAGTTGCTACTACAAGCATGGATAAAGAAGAAAACTCTCAGAAGGGATAACTGGAAATTTGGAAGGAGGAGGGATTCGGGTGTGTTGGGGTTGGTTAATGAGGGTAGGAAAGATCATGGTTTTGGATTGAGGATGATCTGAGATGGTGGTGGACAGGTGTGTTGTACACCTGGAGGGAAGAATGACGTTGAAGAGAATGTGGAAGCTGGTTCCACAAGTGAGCAAAAGACGAGGAACAAATGAATGTGAGCAGTGATCCTGGATTTATGCAGTTTCAACAGAAGGGGTTGATAGTGGACCGTGTGTGGCCTGCAGAAACCTGGGTGAACAAAGCACGGAAAGAGCAGAGGGTGCAAGACCAGAAAGAGGATGGAAGAAGACAGAGAGCCGACTGAGCTGTCTGCAATGGTAAAGTGATAAGCCTATAGATTCATTTTCATCGCAGGAGTTTACAATAATCTTGAAGGCCTTGGTGTCCACGGCATCAAGCTGAGCAAGATGTGAGGCAGGGGAGCCAGCCCATAGGGGGAGAGGAGTACTCCATCAAGCTGCGGAAGAGAGCCTTGTCAGTGGATATGAGTTCAGGTGTACCAAGGAAGGACTTTGAACGATGGCGGATGCCCAGTCGGTGGCTGGCTTTGGAGGCCAACTTTGAAATGTAGCTTACCCAAGAAAGATCATGGCTGACAGTGAGACCCAGGATTTTAAATGACTGAAGTTCCTCAAGAGGATCATTAAGAAAGTAGAGAGGAGAGTTTGCCAGAAGGTCCTGTCAGAGAGAGATCATGCAAGTGTGAGATTTGTCAGAATTGAAAGACATATTCCAAGTGTTTGACCATGTTGTGATTTTATCAAGGTCTGAAGAGAGGGAAGAGGCTGCAGCCTGTCTGTCTGAAGGATGAGGGATATCACGGCAGAGGGTGGAGTAATCAGCAAATAGATAAAGGTGTTTTTTCCAGAGAGTCAGAGAGATCATTGATGAAGATCGGGAATAGGACTGGGCCCAGAACGCTGCTATGGGGCAATTCAGCCTTGACAGTGAGAGGTGATGAAAGGATTCCATTGAGAGCCACTTGGCTACGATAATAGAGGAAGTCAGGAAGCCATGTGTGGAGTTGACCTTGGATGCCATAGCCAGAGAGTTTGGAGAGCAAGGCAGAATGCCAGACTGCATAAAAATCACGAGATACTGTACGTCCATAGAGATGGTCCTGATCTCATGTCTGAGTGTCTGACATTGAGGGCCTCCACACATTGTTGGGTGAGGAGAAGCAGCATGTCCAATGTGGAGTGACCAACTTGATGATCTGGGATGAGGTTGTTGGATAAAAAGTTGAAATCCTGAGATGAGGTTAAAATCCTTCCACAAAAGGTAGGATTTCATATCAACTGCAATGATGGATTCCATGATCTTGCTGATGATTGGAAGCAAGCTGATGGGTCTGCAGTTAAAGGGATCAGTTTTGCACCTTTTTATGTAATGCAGTGATGTTGGAGGATTTCCAAGTAGATGGAAGATGATTTATGGCAAATGATAGAGTGAAAAGGGTAGATGGTGAAACAAATGATAGGGTGAAAAAGAGAATGTGAAAGAGCAGCAGAGTAGATTTTTATGACATGCAAGCTGATGCTGTCTGGTCCAGCAGCAGAGTCAGAGTCGAGGGTTGAAAGAACCTTCTCAAGTACAAAAGCCACAGAGTCCAGGAACAGTTGACTATGACAGGGAAGGTTGGGAAGTTGGTTCCACAAGAAGTATCGAGAGTGAGAGGTTGGGGACACAAGATTTGGAAGCAAACACAGAATTGATGCATTCAGCCTTCTCACAAGTGGAGTTGACTGTGGTGTCATTTGAAGAGTGGAAGGGATGGAAGGAGAGAAAAATCGAGAGACAGACTTAACAAGGTACAACCAGGTTTTAGAGGGAGACAAATTTGAAAGTTCACTGTTAAGGTTGGCCAGATGTTGTATTCTGGCTCTCCTGAGTGGACACACAATTGTTGCAAACTTTTTGGAATGCACCGAGATTGCCTTTGGTCAGATTAGCCTTCCAGGAAGAGAAGTTGAGCAGTACATTTGCTCTGAATTTGGCGATTGTGCATGTGCAGAGAGGAGTAAGGTAATTGTTTTAGCCTGTCTAGCAGTCAAACAAAATTGAAAATCATTCCAAACAGGAAACACTGTTTTTAAGGACGCCACAGAGGACATAAACAACAGGCACAAATAACTAATGTAACATATTAAATAAGATGATGTAAAAGACGCTACATCAACAGCGGTGAACTGAATTTTGTTTTTCTACAACCTCTCAAATTGTTATTTTATTTCAATTGAGTTATATACATGAACACTGAAGAACACAAATCACCTTACTTGCAGCACTTTCAAAACTTTCCACTTAAAAGTACTTGGACAAAATGTTACAACATTAATTTGCGGCTTGTAGAACCTTCCCATGTCCTTTTCCTCAAGACTGCACGGGGTAAGGTGTTCTATAAACTATCTAGTTTTTTATTTATTTAAGGATAGTGCTGATTTGGCAGTTACTGCACTGTCTGGTAGTTTATTTCACTTTTCCACTCCTCTGGCTGAAGAAATATTTCCTGACATCCAGACAAGTTTGTTGCTTTATTAGTTTCATGGAATGACCTCGTACACGCTATTCTGCTCTTTCAATAAGTAACATAATTTATCGTGTCTATCTGGTATCATATCAGGAGATATGATTGAGATGTTTAAGACAATGAAGGGTATAGGCAAAAGTGCAGATTAATTATTTAGCAGAGTCAACAGTGACAGGATCAGGGATCATAGCCTGAGAGTAAAAAAAAGGAGAGTTAAGATGGTAGTAAGACAGGTGTTTTTTACTCAGAGAGGAGTTAATGCATGGAATGGTCTCCCTGGAAAGGTCATGGCAGCAGAAACAGAAGATAGGTTTAAATTGGAATTAGATAGGTGCCTGGAAGTTATGGAGATAGAGGGGTATGGGGATGTTCAGTATGGACGGGTGATCATGTGCATCTGTGCAGTGTTGTCTGTGGGGATCTCGTCACGGGGTGGTGTGTGGTAGATGTTGTGGGTTTCTCACAAAAGAAGTGCCTTCGCCCACTCCTGCCCACCCCCCAGAAAGAAAATAAACTCCAAAAAAAACAAAAACATTTTATGTATATATATTTTATGTATATATATACCAAAAACATTTTATGTGACCTATATGCCCTTTCAGCCTGATTTCCTGAAGAAATGGCTCCTAAAGTTTAATGCCAACAAACGTAATATCCTGAGAATAAGACCTGAGGAAAAGTATGACGACACCTTTGATGGCTCCATCATGGCTGGGGTCACTTAACAGCGAGATCTGGGTGTAATACTTTCATCCGACTTGAAACCAGCCAAACATATCAGCAGCACACATGCACCTAAGCTCGACAAAGATTAGGTATGGTAAAAATGCTGTTTACAGGCTTTTCTAAGAAAAAGATCTTGGCTCTTCACTGCTTCAAAATTATCCCACACAGGTAGAGCAAAAGTGGGTTTAAGCAGTTGGTTCACTCTGTCTGTCTGTCTGACAAACGTCAGTCGGTGATCGAGAAATGACTTAATTTCAATTGAACGTCATATTTTGAATACTGTAGAACATAGGTCAGAACACGAACCTGCAGATTAGCAGTACTTTGACTGAACTTGGCAAATGGTACGGAGACTCGTCCCTGACAAGCATGCACACTCGCTGAAAAACAATTGCTTCAGTCTCTGTCTGTCTGTCAAACAAAATTTTCAGCCTCTGTCTGTCAAACAAAATTTTCAGCCTCTGTCTGTCAAACAAAATTGAAAATCATTCCAAACAGGAAACTTACTGTTTTTAGGGACATCATAAAGAAAACATACAACAGGCATGAATAACTAATGTAGGGTGTAAAATAAGGTGGTGTAAAACAGAGTGCATCAGCGGCAGTAATCTTATGTTGCAATGTTTTTAAGGAGTCAGTGAGTGAGTCTGAAACCACTTGTCATTATCGCTTGAACCAAACACGCGATTTTGATGAAAATTGTTCACAAGCTTCATATCTGAGTGCATCAGCGGCAGTAATCTTATGTTGCAATGTTTTTAAGGACAGTCAGTGAGTGAGTCTGAAAACACTGGTCATTATCGCTTGAACCAAACACACGATTTTGATGAAACTTGTTCACAAGCTTCATATCTGATGTCTAACGAAGGTGTATTGACTGCATCAAAATTTGCGCTCATTAAGGGAGTCTACAGGTGGGGGTTGACCCCCCAAAATAGGTATTTGCTCTCTTCTCCGAAACTGCACATTCGATGAAACTTGACCACAACCTTAATCACCCGTAATGTACCAAAGTGTATCGACTACATCAAAATGTTCGCTCAAGTGGGTCTACGGGTTGGGGGGGGGTTATCCCCCAAAATAGGTATTTCCTCTCTTCTCCAAAACTACACACAAAATTTCAATGAAACTTCACCACAACCTTCATCACCCGTGATGTACCAAAGTTTGTTCATGGCATAAGAAAAAAACATCAGGGTCTTAGGGAATCTGTGGGTGGGTTTGAGTGACTGTTTCTCCTGATCCAGGTGAGCTTCAGGACATGAGGTTCTATTTTTATTGTTTCTACAGTCATTAATTTTATTTTTTTTTCAAATGAATTACACATTTGAACACTGTAGAACACAAATCGCCTTGTTTGCTCTTCCAAAAATCTTCAATTTTGCAGTACTTTGGCAAAATTCTATGCCATCCCGACCAATCATTTTTGTCGCGCGCTCTGAGGGTGGAGTAACAACGAAATGCAGACAAAATGGCAGTGCCTAGTGATAAAACCGCAAAGCATCAAAAAAGATTCTCGTCCAAAAGATGTTTTTTGAAATGCATCTTTTTCTCAAAGATCGTTGCAAAATCATCAGTTTCTACAATCAGACATGGCAGAAGCTTCAGCTCTGGACGGTTACGTTTGACCCATCGGCTTTGTATGGTTGCCATTGTGCCAGATATTCAAAGTCAACGAAGAAAGTTAATAGAGGTCGTGCTAAGAAACATCCAGCAAAAGTTTAGAAGAGCCTTCCCATGTCTTTTTTCTCTCAAGACTGCATGGGGTAAGGTGTTTTATGAACTCTCTTGTTCAACGATTGTTGGAGTATACTTCTGTTGTAATGGAACCAGAGTACAAAAAACATCAACTAAACGGCACTCAATAGAACACATACCTCCACCAGACTGAAGAGTTTACATTTTGTATCCCACTGATAGGCAGGATCTACATCCGCACCATCCATCCTTGTCACACACCAAATTAATTTGGCTTGTTCTTGTCACCCACCCAACTCATCCACCAAGTTTGGTCAGAACCCGTCCATAACCGTTTGAGATTTCGTGCTATACATCGTTTTTGGCCCCATCTCTCAATGGTGAAGAATCACTTTTAAGATCCAAATATCTGGATCTGGATCTTCACCAAACCTATTCAATTTGTCCGTGTCACACACACAACCTGTCCAAATCCGTCCATAACTTTTTGAGATATCCTGCTCACAGACAGACAGACAGACAGACAGACAGACATGAAAGCATAAACTCCATCCACCTTCGGTGGCGGAGGTAATCAGCCGGAGAGGATTCAATGCAACTGCCTCCGTTTGTGCAAGGAAGACATGAACTTGCCAAGTCGAGCCAGTTGAAAACATTGGATTGACCTTACAACATACTATAAATACTTGAAAGCGGAGTCCCACAGGGAAGTGTTATCGGTTCCCAAACTTTTCGTGTAATATGTCAATGACTTGCTAACTGAGATACAGAACTCTGTCCATATTTATGCAAATGACATAAAGATTTGTTTGTTTTTCCAAATATTATCTGGATGTGTAAAGGCTTTCCCACTACAAGCTTGTCTTTTGGGATTTAGCCTCCTTCAGTTACTTTAAAATGTTTTCTTCTGCATACCCGTTTTTTTCTTGAAGGAAATAAATGTTGTTTTGATTGATTGATTGATTGATCTATGGGGGAAGTCACAACCCTAGTCACACTCATTGCAGGAGGACCTTGACCCAGCTGCAAGATGGGAAGATACATCTGTCAACAAGGCCAATCAGATGTTGGGTCTTGTCAAGAGGATATTTTCCAGCTTCACAAAGGAAACTGTCCCACTCCGAAAGCAGACACCGATAATATCGAGAGAGAACTGTGAGCGACCAAGCCAATCCCAGAACTTGGTGAACTCGCATATCAGGAAAGACTCAAGACAACTGTATATGTTCTCCCTCTACTAGAGGCGACACCGAGGAGACTTGATTGTAGTGTGCAAGGTCATCAAAGGCCGAGTAGTCACAGAAGCCGAGCACTTGCTTGTTCCAGCGATGTCTCATGTAACTAGAAGACGTACTCTGAAGTTGTTTAAGGAGAGGAGTTGTACGGCTCTACAAAAGAACTGTTTCAATCAAAGAGTAAACTGAGAAATGGAATGGCCTTCCTCGCTTAGTGGCAGCTGCGCCACCACTTCGAATACTCTACTTAAGAGCAGGTTGGACAAACATTGGTCCTCCTCTCACCAAGTTTTACCTGAACTACCAACAAACATACACACCTCGCAATAAATGATGTTCAAGTAGTTGTGACGTGGAGCAACCCTATCGTTGGGATGATCGGAAATTTTAACAGGACAATGATGACGACGATGACGATGATAATGACGATGATGATAAGGATGACGACAACGATGATGACAAGGACGACGACAACGATGATGATGATGATGATGATGATGATGATAATGACGATGATGACAAGGATGACGACGATGACGATGATAATGACGATGATGACAAGGATGACGACAACGATGATGATGATGATGATGACAAGGATGACGACAACGATGATGGTGATGATGATAATGACGATGATGACAAGGATGACGACAACGGTGATGACAAGGACGACGACGATGATGATGATGATGACAAGGACGACGACGACGATGATGACAAGGACAATGACGATGATAATGGCGATGACAAGGACGACGACAACGATGATGATGATGATGATGATGATGACAAGGACGACGACGACGATGATGACAAGGACAATGACGATGATAATGGCGATGACAAGGACGACGACAACGATGATGATGATGATGATGATGATGATGATGACAAGGACGACGATGATGATGATGAGGATGACAAGGCCGACGACGACTACGATGATGACAATGATAATGACAATGATGACAAGGACGACGATGATAAGGACGACGACGACGATTATGATGACGATGATGACAAGGCCGATGACGACGATTACGATGATGACGATGCCGACGACCACGATGATGACAAGGACGACGACGACGACGATGATGATGACGATGATGACAAGGCCGACGATGATGATGATGATTTCAAGGACGACGATGATGACAAAGACGACGATGATGATAATGACAATGAGGACGGCGATGATGATGATAATGAGGATGATAATGAGGATGATGATGAGGATGATGATGATGACGATGATGATGATGAGGACGATGATGATAATGACTATGAGGACGATGATAATGATAATGAGGACGTAACGATGATGATAATGACAATGAGGACGATGATGATGAGGACGATGATGATGAGGACGATGATAATGAGGACGATGATGATAATAATGAGGACGATGATGATGATAATAATGAGGACGATGATAATGAGGACGATGATGATGATAATAATGAGGACGTAACGATGATGATAATGACAATGAGGACGATGATGATGATGAGGACGATGATGATGATGATGATGATGAGGACGATGATGATAATGACTATGAGGACGGCGATGATGATGATGATGATGACGATGATGACAACGCCGACGATGATGATGATGATTTCAAGGACGACGATGATGACAAAGACGACGATGATGATAATGACAATGAGGACGGCGATGATGATGATAATGAGGATGATAATGAGGATGATGATGATGACGATGATGATGATGAGGACGATGATGATAATGACTATGAGGACGATGATAATGATAATAATGAGGACGTAACGATGATGATAATGACAATGACGACGATGATGATGAGGACGATGATGATGAGGACGATGATAATGAGGACGATGATGATAATAATGAGGACGATGATGATGATAATAATGAGGACGATGATAATGAGGACGATGATGATGATAATAATGAGGACGTAACGATGATGATGGCAATGAGGACGATGATGATGATGAGGACGATGATGATGAGGACGATGATGATGAGGACGATGATGATAATGACTGTGAGGACGGCGATGATGATGATGATGATGACGATGATGACAAGGCCGACGATGATGATGATGATTTCAAGGACGACGATGATGACAAAGACGACGATGATGATAATGACAATGAGGACGGCGATGATGATGATAATGATGATGATAATGAGGATGATGATGACGATGATGATGATGAGGACGTAACGATGATGATAATGACAATGAGGACGATGATGATGATGACGATGATGATGATGATGATGAGGACGATGATGATAATGACTATGAGGACGGCGATGATGATGATGATGATGACAATGACGATAATGACTGATGAGGACGATCGACTTCAAAACACCTGCCCGCGCTTCCTTCTTATATTCCACCAAAAATCTCCATGGCTACTCCCTTCAACTCTGACGGAAAATTGGTCCACAACATCCATTCGAAACAACACATCAGAAGCATTCGATTCAAGAGAATCCTGAGATCGTTGCCAACGGACGGAAAGGGATAATTTCCCAAGTTCAAGCCTCACGACAGTGATAATCCATATGGTGAATCTTCCATTGAAATAAATTTACGAATAGTTGACGAGGTCAAGGTACTGTCCAACGAGCAACGAAACCGGAAATGAAAATTAAATTTCCCAGAAAGCATCACTGTGATTCTGTGAGTCTTCATTCAACATTAGCACAAGTAAATAAAATTGTAATGTTAAAAGAAGATTTGCAAAATCTACAAATATGTACAAACCCAAACTTTCAGCTTTAACGAAATACATTTTCCCAGAGCAATGCAAAAAGGAGGAACCACAGCCCCGCTGTAACAAACTTTGCTCAAACTCCCTAAATCGTCATTGGACGTTGGAAACGCATTTCGTGCACGATCAACGAAGAGTTGAGTGAAGAAGGTGTGGAGGAGGGAAACCTTGAAAGGAAAGAGGAAAAAGTCAAAAAGATTTGTTCATTTTATCATGAATTGTGAGAAAATGGTTTTAATCGGGGGATTTTTTTTTTTTTTTTACAGAACACGAATGATGTCGTTACATGAGCACGAGAGTACAACAATGAAAATATATTTTTTTAACATTTAAAGTACTTTGCGATAAATAAATAAAAAAGCACACCGACCTCATAATAAAAGACATTTTAGAAACTCTGTAGTCATGTTCCCACGTAGCTCGCCGTGATCGTATAGTGGTTAGTACTCTGCGTTGTGGCCGCAGCAACCTCGGTTCGAATCCGAGTCACGGCATTGCGGATTCAATGACACGGCAGTGGGATCTTTGTTTTAGTTTTTATATTTTCTATAAATGCTGCGCCTTATTTTTATGTTCTTGAGTATAAAGTCGATTATTTTTCCGTTCGTTTCCCTGTAACTTTTTGTGTCACGTGTTCATCGCCCAGCGCCGTTTCGCGCCTCTCGGCTCTTATTGTGAAGGTGTCCGCCTCACGACAGGTTTGCTGTTGAACATCATTATATATACATGTATTTCAAAAAATAACCCTTAGTGCATCTATTTATGATATAGGCAAAGATATGAGCTCGATTGAAGGTATTTTAATTGAGAATGGTAAGTGTAGGGTATGTGTTGTATTTAGGCGGTGTATATATTTATGGGAGTTGGTCTGTTCCTTCGTTTTCACCTGAAGCACCAGTTTAGAGGCACCTGGTGGTCGTTTGTATATGTTGTATTGCAGTTTACTGAAATACACCAGAGATCATTGAAGTGGTGTCATTGATCGGTCCGATCCGTGTTCGGACGAGTTCTTCACAAGTTCCCTCAGAATTCCGGGAGGGATGACGTGTACCAAACAGCCATCCCCCACCGCCGACCCTCCATGGATGTCACCGTCCATCACCTCTTGATAAATCGTGCTCCATATCGATTTTGGCCCCATCTCTCAATGATGAAGAATCACTTAAAAATTCAAGCTTCCGGTTCCGGGTCTTCACCAAATTCGAATCATTTCGTCCTCGTCTCACACCGACCTGTCCACCAAATTTCATCAGAATCCGAAAAATAACCTTTTGAGATATGCTGTTCACAGACAGACAGACATACAGACACAGGTGAAAACATCACCTCTGTCCACTCTCGGTGGCGGAGGGAACGACAAAGAGCAACCATAACATTGCAGACCCTCCCGAGGACTGGTTTTGTGTTGCAAACAAATGGAAGGATGTATTAAATGAAAGATCATCGATTACTCATGAAAGGTCGAAATGGTCTTAGTTGCAAAGGTGTAATGGTCAAAGGTCTGAAAAGGTGGAAAGGTCCAAAGGTCTAAATGGGAGGGATCGGAATTGTCTAAAGGGGCCTAAAGGGTCTTAAACACGTTTAAAGGGGGTTAAAGATCAGAGGGGTCTTTAGGGTATTAAAACATCTGAAAGGTGTGAAGGTCTAAAGGCCTAAAAGGATGTAAAGGGTAGAAAGGAGTCTAAGGGGTCTTAGTGTTCTTAATGGACTGAATGATCTTCGCAGTCTTAATGGTATCATGTGGTCTGACAGGGTATATGGGGTCTTAAGTGTCTAAGGGCTATAAAGGGTCTTCTCAGTCGATTGGTTATTGGGGTCCTATAGGGTCTTATGGGTCTATAGGCTCTTACGGATCTATATGGTCTTAAGGGACTTATATTTCTAAAGGGTCTTAGAGGGCCTAAAAGTTATTAGGGGTCTTGAGGGTCTTAGGGACGTCAAGAGGTCTAAAGGTATATCGGGTTCGAAGGGGTCTAAAGGATGTAAATCTCTAAAGAGTCTTAAAGGGTCTGTAATGAATGCACCTACTCACGTTCTGTGTGGACAAACACACAAACAGACAGACAAACAGACAAGCTGGGAGGCGACATGGGTGGTCGCTATATAATTGCATACTAGTCGTACAGTTTTTGACGGATCGGGCTGAAATTTTTTGACAAAGAGGTTGATTATAGTACGCATAAAAGCACAGAAGTCGATTTTTGATTTTCGAAAAAAAAAAAAATATATATATATATATATATATAAATATTTTTTGGATTTTTTCAAAAATTTCAAAGTCCCGTTGCTGGGCAACGGTGGCGTTCATAGCAGCGGTGCTCAAAAGCGTACAACTAGATCCTGGTATGAACCTACCTGTCAAGTTTCATCAAAATTGATTGACTCCTCTGGTCTCCAGAGCTGTCCATTACATACAAACAAACAGACAGACAAACAGACAGATGGAAAACCTGAGACTCAGGGTAGTCTCGCGACCACCCAACAGACAGACAGACAGACAGACGGAAAACCTGAGAATAACGGTAATCTAGCGACCACCCAACAGACAGACAGACAGACAGACGGAAAACCTGAGAAAAACGGTAGTCTTGCGACCACCCAACAGACAGACAGACAGACAGACAGATGGAAAACCTGAGAAAAATGGTAGTCTAGCGACCACCCAACAGACAGACAGACAGAAGGAAAACCTGAGAATAACGGTAATCTAGCGACCACCCAACAGACAGACAGACAGACGGAAAACCTGAGAAAAACGGTAGTCTAGCGACCACCCAACAGACAGACAGACAGACAGACAGACAGACGGAAAACCTGAGAATAACGGTAATCTAGCGACCACCCAACAGACAGACAGACAGAAGGAAAACCTGAGAATAACGGTAATCTAGCGGCCACCCAACAGACAGACAGACAGACGGAAAACCTGAGAAAAACGGTAGTCTAGCGACCACCCAACAGACAGACAGACAGACAGACAGACGGAAAACCTGAGAATAACGGTAATCTCGCGACCACCCAACAGACAGACAGACAGACAGACAGACAAATGGAAAACCTGAGAAAGACGGTAGTCTAGCGACCACCCAACAGATAGATAGACAGACAGACAGACAGACAGACAGACAGACAGACAAATGGAAAACCTGAGAAAGACGGTAGTCTAGCGACCACCCAACAGATAGATAGACAGACAGACAGACAAATGGAAAACCTGAGAAAGACGGTAGTCTAGCGACCACCCAACAGACAGACAGACAGGCAGACAGACAGACAAATGGAAAACCTGAGAAAGACGGTAGTCTAGCGACCACCCAACAGACAGACAGACAGACAGACAGACAAATGGAAAACCTGAGAAAGACGGTAGTCTAGCGACCACCCAACAGACAGATAGACAGACAGACAGACAGACGGAAAACCTGAGAATAACAGTAATCGAGCGACCACCCAACAGACAGACAGAGAAATGGACCCAAATGCAATCGCCTCTTCTCTGGCGAGGGGAACGAGAAAACGAAACTTGTGTCGATCAACAAACCAAGAAGACTTCTTTAATTAATTGAGCTCACTGATGAGATGTATCAGTAGTTTATGCTAATGCATGCATACACGGGTGCACCGGGGCGTGGTTAAGAGGAGTCATGTGACCCGCCCATGTTCCGATGCTGTGCTGTGCTGTGCTGTGCTGTGCTGTGCTGTGCCCATGTCCGAATTAAACCTGTTGTTCCCACTTCAGAGCCTTTGTCCCTGTCTATTGAGTACATTACCGTGGCAACGCGGATGTCTTCGTGCATCGGCATATTGCAATAATATGCAGACCGGGGATGATTGGGAAGACTATTCGATCGTCTGGAGCAGTACTTCATGGCAAACAAAATGGACACCGATGAGGACACTGAAAGGCGGCGAGCTGGATTACTGACCGTACGCGGCGCCCCGACCTACAGCCTCATCAAAGATCTTCTTGCCCCAGCCAAACCTTCTGACAAGTCATATGAAGAGCTCATCAATCTCATGAAAAGACATCATCACCCTAAACTGGGTCATATTGTCTGGAGATATAAATTTCATACCCACCATCGTCAAGATGGTCAGTCAGTATCCGAGTTCGTGGCTGATTTACGCCGACTCTCCGAACATTGTGAGTTTACAGATAAACTCGAAGAGATGTTAGGTGATCTCTATAATCGGCATCAATGACGACTCAATTCTGCGGGAACTCCTTACTGAATCTGACCCCAATTTGCCTAAAGTCATGGAAATCGTCACTGTGTGTATACAAACTGCCGAGAGCCTGTGTGTGATCTCTAACAATTCAAAAGTTATCCAGCAGGACCCATCGGTTAACAAGGTAACCTTTGGCTACAAGCAAAAGTGTTTTAGCAAGCCAGCAAATTCACCTCCACCTCCTGACATTTCTGAATCTACCCAGAAGGTTGGGGTAACTTGTTGGCGTTGTGGTGGTAATCATCAAGCTTTCCAATGTCGGTACAGGAATTATACCTGTGACAACTGTGGGAAGCAGGTACACTTGAAGTGTCATTGTTCTCGATCCAAGTCGAAGAACTTGTCTCCTGCTCATCACATTGGGGAGAACCCTGATGCAGTGGACGATAGGTCACAGAGCACAGCCTGCAGCCGAGAGTCAAGTGAGGAACTTTATGAGGTTTTCTCTGTTGGAACAAAGAGCTCCGATGCTCTAATGATAGTTGATGTAACAATCGATAAGATCCCGGTGAGGATGGAAGTTGATACCGGTGCTTCCAGATGAATTATGAGCAAGAGCAAGTTCACCTCCATCTTCCCTCCGACAAAGGCTCCTGCACTCCGGTCCATATCTACTGACTTGAGAACATACACCAAGGAGGTGCTTCCTGTAGTTGGCTCAGCTAACGTGACTGTAGGATATGGAAACAGCACTCATGTCCTACTACTGATAGTGCGTGGAGAAAGACCAACCCTCTTCGACCGAGATTGGTTACGAATAATCAGACTTCATTGGAGTGACGTAAACAGAGTCTCTAACTCTGCTGCTGGATACGATACCATGCTCAACAAGTACCCTGACCTGTTCAGCGATGGTGTTGGCACCTTTGCAAGGCCGAAAGTGAGGATACATGTTTCTGCAGATGCTCAACCATTGTTCCATAAGGCTGGACCTGTGCTCTACATGATGTGATCAATGATCGAATGTGAGCTTGAGCAACTGCAGAGTGAGGGCATCATCTCACCAGTCGAGTGCCCCGACTGGGCAAGCACCTATCATTCCAATACTCAAAGCAGATGAGACAGTGCACATTTGTGTGGACTACAAAACGACGATCAACCGCTATTCAAAGCTGGGTGGCTACCCTTTGCCCAAAGTAGAGGATCTGTTCACCACTCTCATGGGTGGCCAGATATTCATTAAGCTTGACTTGACCAAGGCCGATGCTCAAATGGAACTGGATGATGATTCCAAGCCCTATACATGCATCGACACTCATCGAGGACTCCACATGTACAACAGATGCCCATTTGGAATACGCTCTGTTGCACCAATCTTCCAATGCAAGATGGAGACATTATTGAAAACTGTACCAAAGACAGTCGTATTTCAGGACGACGTACAAGTGTCTGGCAAGTCACAACATGAACACCTCAAGAACATAAACGAAGTCCCCAATCAGCCGTCACAAGCTGGGATACGCCTAAGGCGTGAAAAGTGTACCTTTATGGCACGTATGAAGTTGAATACCTGGGTCATCAAATCTCTTGTCAAGGCATTTTGCCCTCTCCAAGCAAAGTTGAAGCAATTGCAAATGCACCAATGCCACAAAACATTTCAGATCTTCATGCATTCCTGGGTATGTTGACCTACTTTGGCAATTTCCTTCTTCAACTAAGCACAACCGTCGAGCCTCTGCATCTTCTCCTCAGGAAAGGCGTTGTTTGGAAATGGGAAGCTGCCTAAACAAAAGCGTTCAAGGTTGTTAAAACCACGCTGTCCTCCTCGCCATTATTTGTCCATTACGGCCCAAGCAAGGAACTTGTTCTCAGTTGTGATCGATCTTCATCTGGCATTGGGTGTGTGTTGTTGCAAACAAATGGAACCAGTAATCTCCAGCCTGTTGCGTATGCATCACGAACCCCATCTGACTCTGAACGTCGTTATGCTCAAGTAGAACGAGAGGCGTTAGCGTGTGTCTGCGGCACCTTAAAGATGCACCAATATGTCTTTGGAAGATATATTACCATTGAGACTGATCACAAACCCTTGTTTGGTCTCCTGGGAGAAACCAGAGCCATTCTGCCCACATCATCTGGTCGTGTACAACATTGGCCGTTGACCCTTGCCGTTAATGACTATTCATTGGTTTTCTGCCCAGGTAAGGAAATGTACTGTGCTGACGCGCTCAGTCACTTGCCGCTTCCCGTAACCATCCCAGAACCTCCATAATCTGGCGATATCATTCATCTCATGGCCAACGTCATTCACGATGAGGCACCCATAACCACTAAGCAGATTGCTTGTGCTACCAATAGCAATCCAGATTTGGCACAAATTAAATGCTGTGTTATGTCAGGTGATTGGGCATCACTACCGGAAGGGGCGAAACCGTACCTCATCCGGAAGGATGGGCCCTCTATTGATGCAGACTGCCTGCTTTGGGGTAGCCGAGTGATAATTCCACCGAAACTCTGCGGGAAAATTATCAGTGAACTCCTCAATGCTCATCCAGGCAGTCACCATGAAGGCGATTGCCTGAGCCCATGTTTTGTGGCCTGGTTTGGGCAGTGATAGAGTCCATTGTACGCCATTGTTACACTTGTCAAGCCGTTGCCAAGACACCGCCACTGCCTCCATTGGCCATGTGGTCGTGGCCATCAAAACCATGGTCCAGACTACACATTGACCATGTTGGTCCATTTTAAGGGAAGCTTTTCCTTTTCGTAGTTGATGCCCACTCCAAATGGATTGAAGCTCTCATGGTGCCATCCTCATCCTCTGCTGCAACAATTGAAACTCTACATACCATGTTCGCACAACATGGTATTCCAAACTCCATTGTACCAGATAACGGATCGTCATTTATGAGTTCAGAGTTTCAGAACTTTTGTAAAATGAATGGCATTAAGCACAACACATCTTCCCAATACAAACCTGCCAGTAATGGTCAAGCCGAACGTGCTGCCAGATCATCAAGAATGGTCTAAGCCGCGTCAAGGAAGGCTCCATTCAATCTCATCGAGCTCGTGTGTTGCTCAACTACCGCACCAGACCACATGAAACCACCGGTCTCTCACCTGCCAAGATTCTGATGGGTCGTGAATTAACAACACGGTTATCATTAGTGCACCCAGATGTAACGGTCCAGGTCGAGAATAATAAGTATCAACAGAAAAGTAACCACAACCAAACATCTGTATTCCGCAACTTCCAGATCAATGATCCTGTATATGTGTTGAACTTTGGATATGGAACCAAGTGGTGATCCGACATCATTATCGATAACATTGGTGAAATGATGTTTCTTGTGAAGTTGTGTGATGGTAGATGCACGCGTAAACATGTTGACCAACTCATGTTACATCATGGGGAGCCAAACATTGAACCGGCTCAAGTGCCTTTGTCACCCGCTCCCGTATCAACACCATCTGCGTTTGAACCTCAGGTGTTTCCTCATGAAAGCTTTTCACCCATCAATGTACCTGAACTCTTTCCTGACCCTGTACCCCTTGCTGAGAAACCCACAGCAGTCTCAAGCAAGGACAGCCCTCCACTAGTCCTTAGAAGATCAGCTCGTGTCTGTAAACCTCCTGAGCATCTTGATTTGTCAAAAAAAGGGGGGGGGGGATGTCCCAATGCTGTGCTGTGCTGTGTTGTGCTGTGTTGTGCCTGTGGCCAGGAATAAATCTGTTGTTCCCACTTCGTCTCTGACTCTTCAATACATTACACTTGACACGAGCTAATATGAGTGATTTAGCAAATGTTGTTTTCACTCAAGTGACCTCAATTAATTCAATGAGTCTTGTTTGTCTGTCCAGACTTCGTTTTCTTGTTCCATACATTTTACAGGATTCACAAGTCATATCAGATGACACATTTTTCCAGTGGAATTTTTTTTTTACATTGTGTACTTTTTTGAATGCAAAGTGAAGGCTCCTGAAAGAGCGAGAACACAGAACGGATCAGGATGCAACAGAACAAAAGGAATCGCAGAAAGAGAGTGGGGAAACGCCAACAGCAGGGCCGATGGACAAAATAGACGGAGACAGACAACAAGGGATGCGGGTGAGAATATTGGGAAAGGAAAGATAGATATAGACACAGAAGGAAACTCTCGGGAGGGAAAACTGGAAATTTGGAAGGAGGTGTACTTCTGGGTGGGGGAGTTAATGGGGGCAGAAAGGATCATGGTTTTGAATGGGGGACGATCTGAGATGGTGGTGAACAGTTGTCTTGAAGACCTGGAGAATGACCTTGAAGATAATTAGAAAGTTGGATCTACAGGTGGAACAAATGAGTGGAGGTGAGCAATGATTCTGGATTTAGGCAGTTTCACCAGAAGGGGGTTGATGGTGAACTGTGTGCACCCTGCAGGAACCTGAGGGGGAGGGGACAAAGCACGGAAAGAGCAGAGGGTGCAAGATCAGAAAGGAGGTGGAAGAAGACAAAGAGACCACCGAACTGTCTGCTATGGGAAAGTGATAGGCCCACAGAATCAGCTTCATGGCGGCAGATTCCAATGATCTTGCAGGCCTCAATTTCCACGCCGTCAAGCTGAGCAAGGTGTGAGGCAGCAAGGTATCCTTGCATTTTACATGTCTACAGACATAATCTAAATGTGCTTTCATATATAGTATGTAAGCTCGACATAAGTGAAGGCATTTTGACAAATAAAGTACAAGTAATACATGTTCTGAAAATGTGACATAACGGTCGTTGAAGACCGCACAACGGTGACAATATTCTGAAAATGTTTGCATTATATCAACTAGAATGGGCACTCAGTAGAGCGCATACCTTCGCCAACGCTACATTTCCCCCCCCCCCCTTTTAATCCCATACCGCATCTGCCATCTCATATGTGTTATTATGGCTTAAAAACATTAAATTTCCTGTGTCATTTCGTATATCACAAGATTGGGCATTGAATTCACAACATTTTGGGATTGGTTGCATGCAAATTGGATAAAAAAAATCGACCGCACTATGGCAAAATGACGATTTTGACCTTTTCATGACCTCGACCTTGACCTTTGTACTCTTAATTTTGTAATTGGTATTCAAGTGTGGGGAACAGAACAGTCAACATTTTGGTGTTGGTTTCATGCAAATCGGATAAGAATTGACCGTGTTATGACTAAAACCGCACATTTTGCAATGTCGTGACCCCCTGACTTTTGACTCCCAACCGCTGATAAGGGTTATTACGTCATTGTGTCATGTCACATATCACAACATGGGGCATTGAATTCTGAACATTTTGGCATTAGTTGCATGCAAATTGGATACAAATTGATCGCGCTATGGTAAAAAGACGATTTTGACCTTTTCATGACCTTGACCTTGACCTTTGACCCGATCGCTCCCAAAATCTAATCAAATTGTCCTCGGATAATAACCAAATCATCCCACCAAATTTGCTGCGATTCAGTTCAATACTTTTGGAGTTATGCAAATAACAAACAAACAAACAAACAAACACACATATTCACAAATAAATAAATAAATACACAGCGATGAAAACATAACCTTCGCAACAAAGTTTGCGAACGTAATCAGCAACTTACATAAATATAAATAAGACTCAGTTGGACGCGTAAGCATGTAGGTGTAGGTACTAGATTAATTTTGGGAAACACTTCGTTGTTTTTAAATATGGCGACCTTATTCCTCATCTGCAAGCATGTTCACAGCTCGGAAGTAATCAAGTCTAAATATTCATGCCTGTAAACATTCAATGAACTTGACATCAGGGTATCTGTTTAACGTGTTGCATGATCCTTTCTGGAGTAAATACCAGTGCTGAGTGACATTAGATGGAGTAGTGATAAAAAACAAAATTGCAGGCAACTTAAGTTATGAGGGACGTTCGAGGCATTTTACATGTATGATGATAGCCTGGTGTTGGCGTAGTATCGGTTAAGGTGGCTGGCTTGGTACCAAAGGATCCTGAGTTTGAGCCCCTGTCTGTCGTTGAATTAACACCAGGTGGAGCTGACTCAGCCTGTCATGCCTTCGGAGGTTGGTGAAATGAGTACACTGGGTTAATAACCATTCAGGGTAACCTGCGTTGGATGGGGGTGACGCGTCCAGGACTGCACTCCTTGCCAATGAAACTTCCTCGGCAGTCCGATGTGCCTCTGCGGTGTGAAAGGAATGGTATTACTACATATATTATGAGGAAACATTGCCAATAAGGGCCCATTTCGCATTGCAACAGGTGGCAGGGGTCTCTCTGAACCAAAGTTGGCAGTATTTTTTTTTATTACATCCCTATCTTCCTTGTTTGTATGCAGCACAAGACTGAGGGGTAGTTATCGGGAGCACGGTATGAGTTCAGAGTTCAGAGTTCAGAGTTCAGATCTCCCCTATACCTCAACGGTATAGGGAAAATAAAAATTTTATTTCGCCACATTTGATGATCTCTAACTTAATTCATCAATTCCCATCTTCTTGAGGTCTTTGTTCCAGTTAAGGTTCCTTATAGAATAGGAATCTCGCATGCATACTAGCTGGTTCTCGTGGTTGAAGTAATATTGGGGGTATATACCCACATAGTTTACGCTCGATTCCTGTTGTGCTACTCTCACCTCGATATTTAGAATATATTTACATATATAACCAGTTGGGATCCAAAAGTGCAATAACCATATGCTCGTATTAATATAAGTCATTACAAGGGCTACATTCATTCTATTCGGATATTTTGAAAGTTTCATTTTGCAAAAGGAAGTGCCATGAATAAATTGGAAGAGAAATCAGTTTTTTAAAACTGTTCTCTTAGTATGCCTTTCATGGTCCACAGTGGATGCCGCAAAGGACTGGGATCGGCACAGTGAGTGAAAAAGTTGTATTTCAACGCTTGAATGATTGGTTATCTGAACAACCCAGCTGGTTAAGGCCCAGCTAGTTAAGACTGATTTGCCAGTGCCTGCTGGTGAGCTGTGATGGAGTCGTGCAGTCAAAATGAAGTGAACGAGGAAAGGGTTGGGAGAATGAATCTGCACAACTATCACTAACTGGAGAGTTCATAGAACACCTTACCACATGCAGTGTTCAAGCATAAAATTCAATTTCAACAAAACGATTTCAATGGAAGTTTATCGCCAGTGAAAAAAATTCTGAAAGTTTTCTGCCGTTGATGTTTACTGCCGTGTCTTAAACACCACCTAATTTAACATATCCAAGTTCTGCAAAACTGGACGTTTTTGGAAGCGGCAAGAAGACAGTTTGTGTTCTCCAGTGTTCAGGTATATAATTCAATTGAAATTAAATAAAGATTATAAAGAACGTATAAAAAAATTTCATTCCGCACGCTTACCGCACTTGAATGGAGGAGGGAGAATAAACCTGCACAACTATCACTAATTACCATGGCTGACAGGATGGCCGAGAGGTACGCACACTCAGCTCTAAGCTGGCTCGCTCAGGTTGGAATCACGATCCAGCTAAAAATTGTCGTCCTGGTGTTTCCCAGACAGGGTGATTCATCAATGCGTGTGCCATCCCTCGGTTGGACGTTAAAGGGGAATTTCACGGATGTTTAAAGATCTCACGGCGTCCTTCGCAAAGAGCAGGCGAGCGATCACTGGCACCGTGGCCAAATTCCAAATTCCTGCCCTAACCAGCAGAGGGCATTGGATCAGTGACACATCCGCACCCTCATACAATGATGGGTCGGTGTTGTGGTCTATCAGCATTAGTAGTTGGTATTTTGATTATAAAGTATGTGTGTATGTATGTTCCCGAAATACAGCCAAAACGGTACACGATAGCGCAAACATTTTCGGCCCACCTTACGCACCATTCGCCTGCGGTGTGCAGTATCAAGTTTCGTTGAAATCGGGCAACGAAAAAAAATATTTAAAAAATCAATTCCCGATTCAGTCAAGTACTCTTCGGGAGTATTTGATCAATGCAAACAACCTCAGCGGTATAGTTCGCTGGAGCTACCTTTTTTTTTTTTTTCTTGAAATGATTTTTTCATAAACCGGTCACAACAAGAATCCAATGGGTTCACGGGTCGTCTAATTGCATCTACAATGGAATGTTGTACAGGATACATACATACAAAGGAGAAACTTAACACAGACAAAGACGACAACCTAAAATGATATTACAGACAATAATTACGGTAAAATGCATTTTAGGGAGCATCGTAGCACACGTGTGTCAGGTCAGGCCAGATTAGATCTGTGACTTGCTGCAGGTACCATGTAAACCTGCACTAACCTGTTTAATGGTCGGGTTGCCAGCGAATAAACCGTCTCCCCCACAAAGTTTCTTGGTGAGGAGCGTGTATCATATGGACACCCAGCAGGATTAGAAAACAAACCTGTCAAAGGGTGGAGGAGCTCCTTGTGAGCCAATGGCCATAAATATATATTGCCCAACTGTGTCAGCACACGTCCTCCTGCAGTTGGGTTACTTTTTATTAGGTTGGTGGCAGGATATGCACTCCAGGCACCGTAAAACCCTTCATTGTGCAAAACATATGAAAAGCACAAAAAAAATCTGAAAACCCACTCCGTGGGAGTACGACTGTGTAGCTTCCCTTCACAGGGCAGCTCACCGGATGACGGCATTGGGGTAAAGCCTTCGGGACCACCAATCTTTGATGATAGGAGGGAAACCACGGGGTAACATTCCCGGGTCAGATTGCGGGAGAGTGTGTCGGGGTCGTGTTGAGGTGTCGTCCACCAGCCGGCGGTCTCCTTGGGTTAACCTGAGGCGGTCCCTTTGGGTGGGTGCTTGGAATATCCTATCTCTAAGAGAGGATGATCACCTGTCTCTGTTATCATCTAACCTCAAGCGTTTCAACATCGGAATTTCAGCACTCTCTGAGGTTCGGAGACTGCAATTTGGCGAGGTCATGGCGGGTAGTTACACCTACGATTGGGCTGGTCGCTCTGATGGTTACCATGCCCAAGGAGTTGCTGTAGCTGTGTCTAATAAGCTGACTCCAATGATAATTGAGGTAACACTGGTCAACGAGTATATTATAAGACTTAAGATTCATCACTCCTTGATGTGTCATTTCCTTGGTCTCTGTGTATGCACCGACTGAGGCGAGTGATCTCACCGTGAAGGACGCATTCCATGCCATGCTCAAGTCTGTGGTTGATCAGTGCCCCAGGCGAGATACTCTTCGAGTCTTGGGGGATTTTAATGCATCGACTGGAACTGATAGGGATGGTTATGAAACATGTGTTGGTCCCCATGGGTCTGGAACTGTGAACCAGAATGGCATGAACTTCTTTGACTTTGCAAGAAGTCATTGACTTAGGGTGGCTGCTTCATAGTTTCAGCATCTACAGGCTCATCGTTGGACTTAGTATTCCAACGGTGGTGGTGTGGCAAAGGAGATTGACAATGTGCTCATTGATGGTCGCTGGAGAATGATCCAGGACTGCAGGGTCTATCGGAGTGCTCAGTTCCTCAACACCGACCACAGGCTTGGTGTGGCAACACTGAAGTTGCACATTACATGCAGGAGAATGGTACCATCCCAGCCTAGGCTTGATGTTGGCAAGCTCAAGGATGCGAGGGTGGCTGAGGAGTTTGCGAACAGGCTGAGTGGTGATTTGGGGGGTCTGGGTGCTTTTGGGGGTCCTGAAGAGTTATGAGTTGCATGTAGTTCTGTGCTCTGCCTGGAACACAGGCATCATCCCAACTGACTGGAAGAGGGGCCTTGTTGTCTCTGGAAAGGGAAGGGTGGTCGCCAAGACTGCAACAACTACCGAGGGGTGAAGCTGCTCTCAGTGCTGGGCAAGGTCTTTGCTCGGACAATTCTTGAAAGGGGTTGTCACCATCTGCTTGAGCACCAGCGTCCAGAGCAGGCTTTACACCAAAGCGGTCAACGATTGACCGTATTCTTGCTCTTTGGGTCCTCAGCGAACGCAGATGAGAGTTTTGGCAGGGGCTGCTTGCAGCCAATTTTGATCTCTGCAAACCATTTGATTGAGTGATTCTGGATGCCCTCTGGAGGATTCTTGGTCTTCATGGGGTGCCATCAAAACTGATCAATCTGATGTCTGAATTATACTCTGGCACTGAGAGGGCTGTGAGATGTGGTGGTACCATCTCTGACTTATTTCCAGTTGTTACTGGAGTTTGTCGGGTGTGTGTACTGCCCCCACACTTTTCAGCACTATGGACTGGCTTCTGGGGAGGATATCGGAGAGATCAAGCGGCAGTTCATCATTTGGGAATGTCAAGATCTCTGACCTTGATTTCGCAGATGATGCAGTCATCTTTGCGGAGACTCCAGATATCATTTTGGGGGCCCTCAAGGTGCTGAATGAGGAGTCGGAGTCACTAGGATTACGGGTTTCCTGCGTCAAAACTAAGATCCAGGCTTTCAATGACATCTTGGATCCTGCTATCCTGTCTGTACCTGTTTGCGGCGAGGATGGTGAGGTCACGGAGAGATTCACTTACCTTGGCAGTGATATTTATGTCTCTGCTGGCTGTGAGCAAGAGGTCAACAGACGTCTGGGTCGGGCCTGGGGAGTCATGGATTCACTGTATCATGGGGTGTGGTGCTGTCGGTACCTGTGCGGGAGGCCAAAAGTCTGAGTCTTCAGGTCCTTGGTGCTTCCAGTCTTGCTCTAAGGACGTGAGACTTGTACTCTGACCAGGGATCTGAGACGGAGACCAGGGATCTGAGGGACCTTTGACACCAGGTCTCTTCAGAGAATCCTTGGCTCTCGCTGGTTGAACTTTGCATCCAACGAGCGGTTGCTGAGAGAGATTCAAATAAGATTTGCTACCTGCAAAGTCCGTGAGTGTCAGCTGCGGCTGTACGGACATGCGGTTCGTTTCCCTGATGCTGATCCTGCCCACCAGATTCTCTCAGTGAGGGAGCCTAGTGAATGGAGGAAGCCAATGAGCCGACCACGTGCCTTGTGGTTGCAGCCGGTTGATCAGCATCTCAAGGAGATGGGGATGGGCCAGGCATCTGCCTGGGTGATGGCCAGACAGAGGCCCCTGGAGTACCATCAGAAAGTGGAAGCAGCGACATGTTGCTCTGGCACATGCTCCCACACTTGACCTGGCCTGGAGCACACCCACCTTATGACAACATTTTTGTAGGTGTTTAGCAAATAAAAATAAAACTACTGGACGGTTTAATTCCATTTTAAAGGTAATGAGAGCACAACATACATGGGGACGTTTACGCGAGATTTGAAAGCAATTGGTTCAGCCGGTTGCTTTTGTTCTGCTTTGCTATTCCCACGCATGGGCTGAGAGAGAATTGGATTTCACCCCACCCTGAACCCCCAAAACTTGTTCTTTTTTTGTTTTACCCCCAAAAAGCTTTCCTGCACACACCCTAAGTACAACCATCAGTTTTCAACTGATTCCGTCCAGCGGTTCAGGAGGGCCTAGAAGCAAAACAGAGACAAACAGACGCCTGATTTATAGTCGGTTCTTTGCTATAGGAAACACAAATGTGGAACTTAAAGTGAAATAAATGGCAATTTTTTTTTGAAGAAATTAATATTTATCCAAAATGGTTTCAAATTTTAACTGCATGAGTAAGAAAAAGGGCTCTCAAGCTACTTGTATTGTGCATGTGATTTAACAGACTTTATATAATTGATACACACACGTTAAAATGTGAAATAATACCTCAAAAGGAAAAGTCTACAGTCCATAAAAATAAAGATCGAAAAAGCACGTTTAATATCGGAAATAGAAGGTAATTCAACGAGGGAGTGATGATGCGATTTCAGATACTTTGGTAAAGAAGGATGTCAAAACTTTCTACTGTTTGTATATCAGCTTTTAATACATCATGCACAAGCTGGATTTCAAAGCGAATAATAAGAAGAGTATGCTGGAATCAAACATGTCTCCAGTTTTAAAAAAAAGTCATCAAAAGACAAAAAGTTTTTCATTGGGGGGGGGGGTGCGATAACTGAAATTTATCTCTATTACGAGGGGTGAATGTTTCAAAACAAAGAGTGAAAAAAAGCTCTATGTATCTACCTCTATCAAATGCGTATCTGGTGGTTGTATCATCACTCAAACACAGCATTGCTCTTGATGCAGTGTCTGCAGATCAGAACAGCAAATTATAAATTTCCTGGGGTACTAGTATACCACGAGATACTCATTTTTCGTGACTAAGGTTCCTGGATACCAGACTTGGTGTTGTAATGGTTAGAGTACCCGCTCTGAGTCTGGGAGGACGGTGGTTTGAACCCCAGCCGAGTCATACCAAAGACTTAAAAAATGGTACGTGCTGCTTCCTTGTTTCTGCATTTAAAAGGAGAGAGCATGGACAGGCAATGCTGGGGAGGCAATAGTAAACCACCTTGTATAACCCTTTCTAAGAAACTGCTTCAGCAGCACCAATGCTCTGTAAAGAACAGGGTACATCAAATTATATCAAGGCTTGTGGAAAACTACAATGACGACGACTCCTTTCATGGCCTCAATTAATCCAACCTTCTTGTGGGGTCCATCAGGGAACATTTTGGACCCAGGTTTTTCAAGAACCAGCCAGTTGATTTGCAGGAGATTTGGAAATTTATTCAAAGTACGTGCAATAACTAACCTACTCCTCCTGAAAGACACCATGGGATCTTTAACATCCACCAACTACTAATGCTGATGGATGGGTCCCTTGGATTAACATCTTTCCAATGACAGGACAGTCATTGGTGTATCGCCATGTCTGTGAAACACAAGGATGGCAGTTTATACTGGGCCAGGATTCAAACCCAGGCTAAACAGTTCAGAGGTGAATGTGTATACCTCTAAGCTATCATGGTAACCTTATGCTCAAGGAAGGTCAAGTCAGGTATGGGAGCATGCGCTGGACCAGCATGTTGCTGTGTCCACTTTCCGCCGGTACTCCAGGAGCCTCCATCTGGCCATCCCCCAAGCGGATGCCTGGCCCATCCCCATCTCCTTGAGATCCCAATTATATTTCAGGAATAGCTTGTACATATCTAGCATTATAGACAAAGGCATAAGAAGATAGTGTACTTTTACATGATTTACTATTAGTCATAGGCAATGGAAAAATCAAAAGTATATGGATTTGAAACTGGGATGTCATGGCAAAACGCCAACACAAGCTTGCTCTTTTTTAAAAGTAAAGAAAGAATGACCGGAAAGAATACACAAAAATATGCAGAAAGAAATCACAAGTTCTCTCATGTTTCCTTATCCTATTGAAGTAATCATTCATTGTCAGGGGAAGCATCATAGCCAAGAGAAGTGGCAATAGGAAAGTGTGCCCAGAAAATACGCGCCAAATCCCGAATTGGCTGCCGAACTCCGAGTTCTCGCATTTGAGCCACCCAACCCCAGAAGTCAGATGTCCAGTAGCTCCAGTTTGGCATCTCCCTCCGCACACGCTCTCTTTGTCCTTGGAGGGTCACAAAAAAGATTTAGGTGTGTGTGTGTGTGTGCGTGCGATTTGTATTTGATCAGCTTCGTGATGATATATGTCCAAAAGAACTCGAATTTAAAAAAGGAGAACCAAACTCACACTTCAGTTTGCTTTTTGGAATTCCAAATCGATATCAATAATAATAAATTTCACCCCAAATTATTTGATAAACGAGATGCTTTTCCATTCCACATTGTACGAATTCCTTTCTTAAACAGCAACATTCCTAAGAAGCTATTCTATGGTACCGTTGCAGGTGAAATAATTAGGACCATGAGAGCAACACACACAGCACTGAACTTGTTGGGATTAAAACAGCTAGTCAGACGTATGACAACACAGGGAGCTCCAGTTAGCAGATTAAAACAAGTTTTATTTAAGATCATAAAACAACACCAAATAGAATTAGTGAAATACAATATGAATAGTAAAGAATATTATTAACGAGATATTTATATAAATACTTTTTTTTTAACGGAAACAATTTAAACCCATTTCAGTGGTTGCTCGGAAACAAGAAAGCCGGCAAAAATCCGTTTATACATAACCGTTTGAATATTTGAACAACAGTTTAATCCAGAGTTGAGTGGGATGGTCATGTTTGTTGGTGGACATGTTATATTTAAGGTAAGATGTGCATGATTTCATGTATTATCATATAATAGAATGTGTGATGGCAATTGTAACTACGTGATTATACATTAAATCCTCCGAGTAGAGTCTGATGAGTGATGTTGCATTGATGGGTTGACTGTCTGCATGGATGTAACTGAGGTTGGACATCTACTGATGTAGGTAATTTACTGATGTGGATCCATGACCAAGGTTGTGGATCTGCCATTTGGAGAGGTCTTGGGCTGAAAGGATCGAAACCTCGAGGATGAAAGGCGCCCAGATGATGATCCATGCAGTCAGAAAACCATTCATTTGCTTACGTGTGTGTGTGTGTGTGTGTGTGTGTGTGTGTGTGTGTGTGTGTGTGTGTGTGTGTGTGTAAATAACATTTCCTTTTGTGAAGGCATCAGGGTTTCTGAGCCATTTGATGCCACACGTTATACTGTGCTGACAACACTTAGGCATCTGAGACTGATCATTAACCAAGAAAAACAACATCATGTTGAAAGGAGAGACACATATGCAAACTAACTACAGTAAGGAATAGCTTTCCATTATACTTGCAGTATGAGACAAAGCTATCCCTCCACATGGCACTGCCATAATAGTTGAACAACCTGTTATTCATACTATGTGGTAGTATTGTTGCAGAAAATGTCCAATTATATCATACGCAAAGGTTGCCATACCCATCCTCCCACCCATGGTACACTGAATCCTGTTGTGAAGCAGTTGCTCTGAAACAACTTGCCTTTTCTTCCTGGAAGGCAAATCCGACCCCCGGCCATCTCAGTGCATTCCAAAAAGCCCACAGCAAGTGTGTGTCCACTCTCATTCGGGCCAGAACACAACATCTGTCCAACCTGAAGAATGAACTTTCAAATGCACCTCCCTCCTCTAAGACCTGGTGGGGCCTTGTTAAGTCTGTCTCTGGTGTATGCTCCCCCCAATACTTTCTATCACTTGAAATGGCACCACAGCCGACTCCGCTCGTGAGAAGACCTTCTGTTTGCTTCCAAATCTTGTGTCTCCAGCCCCTCGCTCCATGTACCCACCCTTCTCAGTTGCACCCAACTGCTCCTGGACTCATTTTCATGGTGAAGTTTCTGGCAACCCTCATCTCTGATTCTGCAACTGGACCAGACAGCATCAGTGCATGTGCCCTAAAAACCTACTCTGCTGCTCTTGCACATCCTCTTTCTGCTTTCTTCACCTTATCGTTTACCCGAGATAGTCTTTCATCTGCGAGGAAGTCAAGCCAACATCATTATATTACATAAACAAGGTGCAAAAACAGATCCCCCTAATTATAGTCATATCAGTTTACTTCCAGTCATCAGGAAGGTCATTTAATCTATCATTGCAGTTGATATGAAATCCTTCCTTTTCTCCAATGGACTAATCTCAGATCAACAATTTGGATTCAGACTAGGTCACTCTACTTTGCACATGCTGCTTCGGCTCTCCCAATAATGGATGGAAGCCCTCAATGTCAGACATGAGTTCAGGGCCGTCTCTCTAGACATCTCGAGCTTTCAACACAGTCTGGCATCCCACCTTGATCTCCAAACTCTCTGCTCATGACATCAAAGGCCAACTCCTCGCATGGCTTCCTGATTTCCTCTATTATTGTCACCAACGTGTGACACTCAACGGAATCCTTTCATCTCCTCTCCCTGTCAAGGTCAGAGTGCCCCAAAGGCTGTGTTCCAGGGCCCAGTTCTATTCCTAATCTTCATCAACCATCTCTCTGGCTCTCTGGAAAGTCGTCTTTATCTCTTTGCTGATGACTCCACCCTCTGTGTAACATCCCTCATCTCTAAGATAGGCAGGCAGCAGCCTCTTCCCTCTCTGCAGACCTTGATAGAATCACAAGTTTGTCAAATACATGGTATATCTCAATCCTGAAGAATCTCACACACTCACCATGTCTCTCTGAAATGAGTCTGGCAAACTGTCACATCCACTCTTTTTTTTCCAGAGGCAAGGGTCATGGAAAAGGTAGAAAAACACAACTGATCAGGATGCAACAAAACAAAAGGAACAACAGAAAGGGAAGGGGGCAATGCCCAGAAAAAAAAAAGAGAAAAAATAGTCGAGGAGGGAAATAAACGGAGACAGACAACAATGGATGCATGGGAAAGGTTGATGGGTAGAGGAGATTACAGGGTGTGGATAACAAGGTAACAGAAGCAAAATTTGGTGGGAGAGAGGTTCCATTGATTTCCTCCCCCTTTTGCACCTGTGGAACCAACTTCTGCAGTCTCTTCAATCACAATCTTCTCTTCAAGTTTTCAAGAAAGCTGTTCACCACCATCTCAAATCCACAACCATGATCTTTTCTCCCCATGTTAACCTCCCCCCAAGCTCACCTCTTTCAAAATTTCCATTTTTCCTTCCTGAGAGTTTGCTTCTGTATCCATCTTGTTCACCCCGTGTCGTCCGCTCACCCTCATTCTTTCCCCACATCCCTTATTTTCCCACGTCTCCCGCTATTTTATCCCTCAATCCTCATGTTGCTTGTTTCCCCCTCACTTTCTAGTGTTCCTTTTTTTCCTGTTACATCCTCATCCATTCTATGTTCTAGCTCCTCCACAAGCCTCGACTGTGTGTACAAAATATTTTTGATAGAACATTAACTCGGATGTCAAATGGGTTTGGATTATTGCTTTTGCTATTCGGTATGACTGCAGAAGAATTATTCTGAGTGCATTACAAACATCACTAACACATCATTGCCATCACTAATTTTTATTGGTTATTGCCGCATTTTCTTTTTATCGTTATTGATTAAATCGGAATCTCTTTGGAAATTATTCGGCATGACTGCTTTTAGTTATTGACAATTAATATTTTAAAGTATTTCCCCATAATTGCAATAGAAAAACTTGAATTTACTCTTGCTAATAAATAGGATTTACAATTTGGCTTCCTGTAAAAAATGAATAAGATAAACAAAAAGCCTCTTGGGACAAACTGGGTCATTCCTGGGACAAACTGATGGCCTCTTAACATGTATAAAGATAGGGGAAAAAACACCATTATACTTACCCATATCTGCTTCACCTTGACACCAGGCTGTTAATGGAAATAACAACAAAGACTCTGTCATCACTTACTCGCACTAATATATACAAGGAATAACAAGAAAAAGAACAATCAGAGATTGCAAACCCTCGCCAGGACTTCTTTTGAGTGGTGTATTTTTTATAGGTTTTATAGTAAATCCAATATGGCTGCCAAACCATGTGACCAATGACATCATATGTGTGAACCTCTTGTTCCTCCTGGACAGGCAGTCATTTGTGCAAAGTTTCACCTCAATCTGTTCAGCCACTTCAGAGAAGATTTTTTAAGAAAAACAATATGGCTGCCAAATCACATGACCGATTAAGTCATGAATTTTTTTTTTCTGTGGACCATTTTATCCCGAGATGACGTTAAAAAATGTTTATACTGATTGGATGTGGCATTCTACATATGCAATTATGACATCATAATGAGGGCACCTATGATGTCATAAAAAATCACATTCATTCCCCATGAGGAGTACTTGCTATGTGCCAAGTTTAAATTATTTATTTGGTGTGGTTTCGGAGATAGACGTCCAAAGTTTTTCCAATATGGCTGCCACACCACGTGACCTGTGACGTCATAATTATCATTAAAACATTCTACATGAGTAGTCGCACCAATGATGAAAATTTCGTCTCAATCTGACAAGCAGTTGTGGAGAAAAACACGAAAGTTCTGTGCGGGCAAACAATCAGACAGACAAACAGACCCAAATGCAATACCCTCTCTGAATCCTTCAGTGAGGGTACAAAACGTTTTGTTCAAAATGTAAAAGGATGTAAGGATGGTTTGCCAAAAATAATGTAAAGAAGGAAGGGATGGTCACAAGAGAATATCATGTGAAACCATCCCTACATCTTTCTTTGAATAATGGTTGTGTGTGTCCATAACTTCATTAATTTGCAATTGTTAACACACACACACACACACACACACACACACAATTATTTGTGATGATTGTGAACTCAAGTCGTTGAGAGAGAGAGAGAGCGAGAAAGAGAGAGCGAGAGAGCGAGAGAGCGAGAGAGCGAGAGAGCGTTGAATGCAGTAAGCTTCCAGATTCGTAACACTACCCCCTCCCCTTTTTACCGACTCGTCCGGAGTTGTCAAATTTGTGTGTGACCGGCATGTGTAAGTTTTCCCCAAGTACATTTTACCTTTGGATCCCAAAGTGCAACATTTTTTCATACATGTCCCAAAAATAAATAACCTTGTGCGCTCCGTAACTAAACTAACAGACTCACACAGACGACTTCACTACAATTGCCGGCGCAACGACACACAACAGGTGGGTCAAACTTATTTACAATCTTAACTAATATTTACACTAACCATGGCCCAGGACCTGTCATCTGTGGGAAAAAGTCATTGCAAAGTCATTGGTGCAGAACACAGCAAGATAATGGATGCATGGGCTTCACAAACGCAGTCTTTGTGGTGTGGCTGCCTTCAGGGCAGTCCTTGCAAAACACACTGAAGATGGTGGTCCTGGCACACATGGTGATGGTGACAGGGGCAATGCAAATAAGGGTAGCAGGCATGGGGTTATGGCAGAGGCAGGCAAACAAAGGCATGGAAAGGCAGATGCGGACCAGGCGATGCAGCACAAGCAGGCCGGTATGTGAAGCTGGCCGGCCTCTGGTCTAGTCCGTGAGGTTGTGTGGAAGGAGTGCAGTGGTGCCGGCCACTCCGAAAACGGGCTCGGACCTTCCCTACTGTCTCCCCTCAACCTATCGCCTTTGCCTGTCTCTGTCCATACCCATTCCCTTAATTTGCAACAAAAAAACAACAAAATTTAGTCCCTTTTTATTATTATAAATTATAATTTAGTCTCCCTAACCCCCTTTCTGTCTTTGTCCGGCAAACCTATCCTGTCAACCTAGCCGACTCCCAACCCCTAAAAATCCTTTTTTTGAGGGGAATAAGGAAGGGGCTGGAGTCCTGCCTCGAGGCCCAACAAAGCCTCAGAATTGCCTCCCACAGAGTTCAGCGATCTTCTCCAAGGTGGGTCTCGCGGCCAACAGAGAGCAAAGGAATGGATGGTGCGAGGGGGTACATTTCCTAACTATCGTAGCATTCATTAACTTTAAACGACCTCGGGGCTTTTCAAAACGCCTGTCACTTTAAACTATTGGTTCTAAAAACCATGATTCCGGTCGCCTGTGTTGGTGTCCCATATAAATTTGGGCCTTGCCCGCAAATTTTCACTCGTGCTTTTGCACAATTTCGTGGCTGGGCAGCGTGGCTCACTTGGCAGGGATTTCCCCTCTGCCGAACACTTATTAATTTTTGGCATGGCATGGCACCCCCGGGCCCTGAGGCTGCCTCCGAGCTTACCTACTCCTTATGTACGCGGGGGGTTTCCCTTCCCGGCATTCCACCCCTCCGATGCCCACGTGGCATTTTGGCGCTATGGGTCACTTTCCAAGCGTTGCCATGCCCACTACACTATCCCGGTCCCTTGGACCCTTGGCCTGGTCTGGCTGACTGTCCAGTGCCCGGGGTGCCCTCTACTCGATACTCACCTTTCAACAGCCACGCTCCCAGCCAGTCCATGGACTCCTGCACCCCTCCAAATGGGTTTCGTGCCTTCATACACCACTAACAGAACGACATCCATTTGGTAAATTTAACTAACCCACTAATTCACATTACACTGACCCCGGGGTCACTTGGGTGGGAATCACTCCTCCCCCCATTCATTCATTCGCACCATGCATTCCCCATTCACTCCACTCACACTTGGGCCCGCTGTCCCACATTCACTCATTGTACACATTCTTTCCTTTTTTATTTCATTTCTTACATCACACTCTAACTCTGTTCCCCTCACTATCTCGTGCTTCCTCGTCATCCCTCATTGTAATGCACGTTCCTTTTAACTGCACGTAGCTAATCAACATCCCCACTACACATTCCATGTCTCCCAAAATCCATTTTCCATTCTAAATCTAACCGAAATTCCCACGAACTAGTCCACAGGCCCCAGGGAGGACGGCTCATGCCCCCATGAGGCCGGTCTATCCAAGCTAAACCCATCCCGCTAAGCGATTGCTCCTATGCCCAAACACCGGGCTGTGTACTTGGAGCGAGGCTTTTTTTATTTTCTTTTTCTTGTACCGCCAAGGCGGCGGTCGACAGCTTACCCGTTTGTCCCTTCAGTCGGCCGATACGTGCAGCGTTGTCGTCGCCCTGCGCATCACAAACAGCACTCGCTTTCGAGGGATTCCCCACGCGATCCAACGTGTGCAGCTCACCCGCAACTCTCGCTGGGAAATCCCCGGTGATGTCACTCGCCGACAGAACCTGCACGACTTGTCGTGCAGGCCCACCCAAGAGTGTCGTCCCGGGGGCTCGCTCCGCGCATTCCACGAACGGAACACGTGGCGCACAGCACATGATGCCTCGCACGCGCTCGCATGGGGACCCCATTGCTTGCCGAATTCAAACAACCCTCACCTACATTTTAACCGTCCGCGCGACGGTCTCTTTCGAAACGCGGGATGTTCCCGCACGTAGTCGTGTGCGCGAGGGCCGTTCGCGAAATGCTGAACGGGCCTCGTACGCGGCGTCTCGCGGGACCGGCACGATAACCAAAATAACTTTACACGGCGTAGAAGGCTGTCTCACCATTCTGGTATGGTCTGAATCCACCCACGTTTCAAATCCATGCACGCACTCACGCACGCCATGTCACTCGCATTCTGCACACCTTTTGACACACTTGCACCACTCACCCACTCCACCACACACTCCGGGGCAATCACAGTGGGGAATCGTGTCACCACAAGAAATCCTGGGGATTCCATACCCCCCAAGTTCCGCGTGTACCCGTTCACAGCACTCATCCACTCGACCTCATTCGGCCCAATCGGACTCACCTCGTCGCGATCTGCTTCGAGAGAGCGTATTTTCTCCCTCTGTTCCTTAAGGAGGCTATCCTGATGCTCGCACTGGGTCACGAAACATTCCACCTGCTCAACCCCATTGTCCCCTTCTAACTCTGTGCGTGCTCATCTTTTTGGTTCACAAAAAAAAGTGACCACTATATTCGTTATTGTTGTGTGTCTGTCTGTCTGTCTGTCTGTCTGTCTGTCGGGTCGTCGAAAAAAAAATTTTTTGGGTAGTCGATCTCGTCGAAAAAAAAAAATTCTCAAAAAAAATTTAAATTTGTTCTATCCTTATTATCAGTATTTCCGTCGATATGTTGGGTAGTCGATCCAATCGAAAAAATTTTGAATTTTTTTTTTTTTAATTTTGAAATTTGTTTTTCCGTTATCAGTTTTTCCGTCGATATGTTGGGAAGTCGATCCAGTCGAAATATATATATATATATATATATATATATATATATATATATATATATATATATATATATATATATATATATATATATATATATATATATTTAAAAATTTTTTTTGAGATTTGTTTGATCCTTATTATCAGTAATTAAAATGGTGATTTCAGTTAATACAATGGCGATTTCGATGAAACTTGGTTGGTAGGTTCATACCATGATCTTGCTGTGTGCAAATGAGAACCGTTGCTATGGACACCACCGTTGCCAAGCAAAGGGACTTTGAAATTTTTTTTTTAAAAATCGTACAAAATTAATTTTTTCGAAAATCAAAAATCGGGCCATGAGCGACTGTGGGCAGGACATTCAGCCATATTGTCAAAAATTTCCAGCCGGATCCTATGAAAACTGTCGGAGAAGATAGACTTTGAATTTTATCTGGTCGAAAACAATAAAAAAAACGAAGTTCGTTATATCTCAGAGACTGAGTCAGATATACATGAAACTGGTATGGTAGGTTCATGGTATGTCGTAGTTATGTGTGAGAAAGAACCGTTGCTATGGACCCCTCTATTGCCTAGCAATGGCCGAAAAACCTCTAAATGTGGGGGTATTTTAACGAAAAAAGAAACTGCAGCATTAACCCTTGAAGCTCGATTGATGAATTTTATTGTGCTTAATCCTCAGGTCATTCCCATCGAACTGGCCCATCGCATCAGGTTCTATTGGGTAGGCGACTACACATGTCCGCCTACCGGCTTGTCTGTCTGTCTGTCTGTCTGTCCCGAGCATAGCTCCATGGGTTTTGATCCGATCGTGATAAAAATTGGGTGGGAGGTTTATATCATGATCTAGTTGTGTTTTCCTGAGAATGGGCGTGCTACGCCTATTATGGGCGGAGCCACGCCCAAAAACATGTGTTTTTAGGGGGTACCCGATTTCAATTTGCATCTTCTCCTAGGGGATTTGTCAAATCTGACAGGGGTTTTGGTATTTGGTTCGCCCCATGGCACCTGCATAGCCCCACGGAGCTCGATTTTTCATCCCGATGTCAAGGTTACAAGGTCACAAACTTAGAAAATTGCGAATTTTGACGTAAAAAAATTTCTTCTCCGAGGGGTTTGTCGAATCTGGCTGGGGTTTCAGTATTTGGTTAGCCCGTTGGCACCTGCATAGCCCCGCGGAGCTCGATTTTCCATTTTCGTCCCAAGGTCAAGGCCACAAGGTCACGAACTTCGAAAATTGCGAATTTTGACGTAAAAATCATACGACCGCCAAAACTTTGAGAGTTAGGATGACAATATTTTTATGCATAATCTTGAGGGCATTCCCCACGGAAAGTCTTGAAACCATTTTGCTCTGTCCCGAACACCTTGCCCGTGGCGCCCCCTTCAAGTTTGTTTTTACGCTGATTTCATCAAAGTATGGATAATCCGAGGAGTGCGAAATGCCATAAAGCCTGTATGACGTTATATTGTTCCTCGAATGTTCCAGAGGAAGTTTTGCACCAAAGGTCATAATCCTTGACCTTTAAAGTTCACAAAGGTCAAATTTTCAAAGTTGTGGGAATCAAACCGGGTTTTCGACCTTCTTCGACGAACTAACTCCAATAAGCTATAGCACGTATCCTGTTTCCTTATTTTAATATCCACAACATTGCTTTGTGACCTTTAAAGGTTATGCAAAGGTCAAATTTTGAAAGTTGTTGAACGAAACCGGGTTTGACATTTTGCAGCTAATAACCCGTCACTCGTACCACATCATGTTGATCATTTTTATAACTTTGTCAAGCATTATCACATTGTCTCATCCTTGACTTCTGAAACAATCTACATCGTGAAATACCACTCGTGAACCATCGTCGTCTTCAGACTTTTACTTCATTTAATTCATTCGTCTCTTTTGCTTCCTGCATCTCCCTTTGTATTTCTGACTCCTCTCGTGTCTCCTAATTTTTCCGTCATCCCTTTTGTCTCTGTTAATTTCTCTGTTTCCGTCACCTCTTTTAATGTTTCCGTTGTCCCCTCGTGTCTCGTCCTATATGTCTCCCGATCAATTGTGGTGGCGTCTCTCGTCATCCCGACCTTACCCGTCTCCATTGCGGGCCCGACACAATTTGCACTCCCTCTGGTCGATTCGGTCGCTCCGCCACGTGTTGCCGCCATTATGCCCTTCATGCTCGCCTGCAGATTCAACCCCATGCTCTGCATCTCCCCTCGTTGCGTTCCGCCTTCTTGCAAAGGACCGCCCCGGCTCTGATCCGCTCGTCGTCCATTGGCCGCAAAATGACGCATTCTCTCATTTGGCGCCAGGCCAGAACGAAATGCTTCGTGAGCGAGCTAACAGCGAGGACAATTCCTCGAGCAGTGTTGTTGTTATCGTTGATGTAAATGTAAAAATCGTGTATAAAATAACTTCGCAGCGCATGTACATTTAATTACCCACTAAACAAGGGAAAGGGAGCTTTCTATCCACATTTACTTATCAAAACATCTGAGATATGGGGACCTGAATGTTGAATGCAGTAAGCTTCCAGATTCGTAACAGTACCGCATAAGCTTTTCTCCGAAAAGACATCACATGCTTCGTCCGATCGTCCTGGCTACGTAACGGTAACATCACCTCCACAAGACGTTTTAAAAACACTTCTGGTGAAAAACAATGAAGAACGAGAGTTACAACGCTGCGCGTCAACAACTAACGGAACAGGAAGAATATCACTTCCTGCTCAGAAAATCAACTTCTGGCATCACACAGAAAAGGATTCAGCACAAAAAACGTCACTCTTCCACATTAACCCCGCCCACAATACACCCGGCAATCTCCGCCCACAATCCACCGGGCAATCTCCGCCCACATCACACCCAACAATAAGTGTGACAGAAGACACAGGACAGAATAGCCAATTATATAACAGCGCGATGTCGCCGCACTGTAACAACACTATGGACCATTCCCCGCACGATGGCGTGTCGAACACGCATGTGGGCGGAGTTCCCTCGGTCACCTAAGTTCTGACTCCACGCTTCGGCCAATTGGAAGGGTGCGAGTGCGTTTTCCGCTTTTCAGCCAATTGGCACAGAGTGAGCTCCAAGAGAAGCAGAGTATCTTCGGGGGGCGGGGGATCGAGATGCCCCGACACGCCCCCCGACCAATCACGGGGAGACGACAGATTTCCCCCGGCGAATGAGGGGTGCAGTGACGCGAGGCATGTCCCATGAACCGCAAATCTGCGATACACAAACTTAAGGGGAAATGGGGAAAATATGGTTATGGACTTCAGCTTTAAAACTTTCCTCCTGTTTGCCAAACTGGACCCTAAATTAACATGCTTGTGCATTGTTTTGTGCTATTTATTTTCATGAACAAAAGAGTTTGTTACGGCTATGGAAATTCGCATTACACCATGAAGGGCCCATAGGTGAGATATCTCTAAGTACATGTGCAGTTAGCCCAAACCCGTTGTATAGAGGGAATTTATGTGATGCATCTGGGCTGCGATGCTTTGAGTCAGGCGTTTTTCTGTTCTATCTTTATTTTGAACCAACCACGTCTCAACCGCCATCACACAACAACCACGCTACCGCCACAATCTACGCTCCCACATCATCGCATCACCGCCATTCCCAAACGGCACCATAACCATCAAACCACCACCGAGAACCCTCCACCACCCTCACCTCTCTCCTCCTACGGCCATTCCGGCACCATCTGTGGACGCTGAACGTCGGGCTGTCTCGGGCCCGTTCGGCGTTTGGTGCCGAGCGCACCGAGCCGCAAGCGCAAATAGCGGCCTTTCCGAGGGAAAATTCGGATCAAAAACGCTACACGCCCACTTTTCCTCCGTCCAATTAGCGAGCGTGGGGTGGCTTGGCCCCGCCTCCAGGCACGTGTGTGAAGTCGATATATGCAAATTCTAGAATCAGGGGAGATTCACGCCCCCGTTTCCTCCGACCAATGGGCGAGAGTGGTTCCGCCCCCGAGGTGATTCTGATGCGAATATTTGCATATTAGCTGCTCCTGCCAGCCTATAAGAAGGCGAGCGCAAGGCGAATGAAGTGAGTTGGGTTCTGGAGTCATGGAGAAGAGTTGCAGAGAGAGTCGGGCGAGTGAGAGCGGTGGAACTGCAGGCAAGGGAGCTCGGGTCCGAGGCCATAAGGACGGCGGTCGGCGACGAGGTCGCGGTGTGGGATCGCTAATCGCGGGACCCAAGCCAGCCAGCCATTCTCCTCCCCCAGGGCATCAACAATTCGCCCTTTCCCCTGCAATGAGATAGTTCAAAAGGGGGCCCCGTTCCCACCCCACTCCAAACGTCGTGCCAACGAAACCCGCGAAGGAGCACGGAGTCGGGGCACAGCCGCGCGGCCACATTTGCGGCTCGCCCGCCAACGAGTCACGAGGACGCGGGTAGGACTCCCCTGGTCTCGCGGACCTGGCCGCTCCTCCAGGTCACGCGCACATTTGGCCTACAGGCCTGTCTGCCCCGTTGTCTATGAGGGTGGCTTCTTTTCTTTGCTTTTGTGTAAATGTGTGTTGGCACCGTCTGTAAAGTAAAGCTCTATAAGTGTTGCCGTGTGTGCGCGTAGTCGGTATTAACTCTGCGTCGTTGTTGCTTTTTTTGTTTTAATTGCTATATGTGCATTTTGACTGTATGGCTGTATATACGTGCTCTCCGTGTGCTGGGAAATAAATGTGCATTGTGTGAACTGTTTTCCCGTTTCGCTTTGTCTTTTCCTAATTGAATCTCCACCTTGCTTCACGTAAAGGGTTCGTAGTGGGTGCAAAATGTCCGGTAAATAATCTGAACGTCGAGGTCGACGATAATACCGCTCGGTTATCCCGATAGGACGGAACGGGCCGCCCAAGCGGCTCATGTCCGGAGTTGACCTGCGGCGAGGTACGATCGCCCAGTTTACCATCCGCGTGGGTACTTAGGTAGGTCAAGTTTGGCGCACAATCCTATCCTACGCGGGTGGCCGATTGGCACGATTGTGGAGAGGTCGAAAGGCCCACCCGTGACTGGCTCCGGGCGATAGTTCCCGGAGGGTTATGACTGAATTGTCCGGCCGGTGGGCGACGTGCCGCGATCCGAGTCCGCACGCTGGCGGGCGCAAATTCGCAACACTGGTGTCTGGGAGTGGGATTCGAATCCCTCCCGCCTCCAAGCTAAATTCACGGGGAATCGGTTCAGGGGTGAGAGGAGTGACCCCCAATTCCCTCCAAATTACGAGCAGGCCAAATTAATCCCTTACGAGAAACAGGATGGAGTCTCAAGGTGGGCGGGTGCCAGGGGTAGAAATGTATAAATACCGTCCATGGCCCGGGACGGCACTTGTAATGTTAATCCGTGGGGAAGCTCAACCCCATATCCTGAGCACGGACTTTATCGGCAGGCTGAGTCTCATAATGGTGGCGCGATCGCACCTCAGCACAGCACGGAGCGAGCGGATATTTATGGCGCTGCGAATGGCGCGACACGAGGCGAGCGCTCCCAACAGCCGTTTCAAACCACTTGGGCATGGCAGGTGAGGCAGGTGGACATTGGCGGGCTTTGGGATGAATTAAAGGAAGAATGGAGGACCGAGCTCATAAAAAGAAAAAGCAGAAACACGAGCTGGAAGTAAAACAATTAAAGAAGGAACAAGTGGAGAAGTCAACACAGCTGGAAGAATTAAAGGGAAAAATAGGGGAATAGACTTGAGGATCCATAAGTGGGAACAAGAGACGAGTGAGCTGAATGAGAGAATGGAGGAGGAGCGAATTAGTAACTCCCGGGACAGAAAGCACATGGAAGAAGAATGGGAAAAAAAGTTGGAAGAAAGAGAAGGCAAACACGATTACTGAAATTCTGAGTTACTGAAACACCAAAACAAAGAAACGGGATTACAAAACGAGCTGAGGATGTTAAAAGAGGAAAGAACAAGAACGGAGAATGAAACGTTAAGGAACCACACTGTGCAGATCAAACAGTTAGAAGCCAAGGCCAGATTTAAAAAAATGATATGCAAGAAAGGGTAGTGAAAGAAAAAGGAATAAAACAGGAAAAGGAAATCAACCAAGTGAAGGAAACAACAAGATTGGAGAAGGAAGAACAAGAGAAACAGTGGAATAGAAAACACAAAGAGCAAGGAATGAGACAGGAAAAGGAAATCAGCTAATTGAAGGAAACTACGAGATTGCAGAATGAGGAACAAGAGAGACGGTGGAATAGAAAACTGAAAGAGTATGAATTTGAAACTGAACGACAAAAGGAAAAAAATAGGTTGGAATACGAGGAGAAAGTGAAGGAGCAAGGAATGAAGCAGGAAGGAGAAATCAGGCGATTGAAGGAGACAATGAGATTGGAGAAGGAAGAACGAGAGGAACTGTGGAATAGAAAACAACAAGAACATGAATTTGAGGTTAACCAATTGAAGGAAACTATGAGGTTGGAGAATGAGGGACAGGGGGTGAAAGAAATTAAAAAAAGAAAGACAGGAACAATTAAAAAAGAAAGCAAGGTTGAGGTATGCAGAGATAATGGAAGAGCAATGACTGAAACAGGAGAAAGAAATCAACCAATTGAAAGAAACGATGACATTGGAGAATGAGGGACAGGGGGTGAAAGAAATTAAAAAAGAAAGATAAGAACAATTGAAAAAGAAAGCAAGGTTGAGGTATGCAGAGATAATGAACGAACAACGAACGAAACAGGAAAAAGAACTAAGCCAATTGAAAGAAACTATGAGATCGGAGGCTGAGAAGCATGAGAAAAAGTGGGAGAGAAAACAAAAACTATACGAGTTTGAAATTAACCAGCTCGAGGGAAGAGCAAAATTTGAGTCCACGGAGATCAAAAAACTCCGGAGGGAGAACGAACAGTTAATGGGGCTCAGAGAGGAAGAACGACTCAGATGGACAGAAATAAGGAACAAGGAGAGAAAATGTATAGATACGTGGGAGACAGGAAAAATAGAGACGAGACTGCACGATAAGGACGGGGTTGGGGATGAGCACACACACATTGAGGTAGTGGAGGACCATGAGGGGGAGCTGGCGGACTGTTTGGAGGCCCGGTGTGAGCAGCTGGATGGCCTCCTTCGGGAACAGAGGGGACGCTATTCTCCCTCGAAGCTGATCACGACCAGGTGGGTTCGGTTGTGCCAGGCAGAGTTGAGGGGGCGACTGCTGCGAACGGGTGCACGCCGAGCTTGGGGGGTGTAGAGGCCCCGGAAACCCTTAGGGTGGCACAAATCCCCAGTGTGGTTGTCCCGGTGTGTGTGGTGCAAGGTGTGAGTGCACCCCCGTGTGCGAGTGGTGTGGTGGCAAGTGTGCCGAGGTGCGTGCTTCCCAGCACGCCGTGTGTAGATGAGGTACCGCGTGCGAGTGTAAGGAGGACAGTGTGTGTAAGAGAGCGGTATGTGAGGGAGATGACGGTCGGCATGTGGGAGCACGCAGCCGCGTCTCCCGGGGTGAGTGTGATGGAATGGAGCTTGAGCGCGAGAGTGCGACGGAGACAACGGCGACAGAGGGACAAAAGCCGGGTAGCGGCTGCAGTTTCAATGGGAACCGCGCCGGGTTCACCCAGCGGCGAGCGCACGGTCCGTGCTGTGCAATGCACGAGGCCGCCACGTGCTCGCTTGCGGGAGAGAAATCCGGTCCGGAAACGAGCGCGGTGAATGTTGCCGATCCCGCGACGGACAAAGTTTAGGCAGGATTATGGATTTGGATCGGATGGGTTCTGCACGCGGGCGGGTGTGTTAAGCTCCAACGGGCAGAGAAAAATGTTATCGCATGGGGAACCCCTCGAGACGTGAGGCTTGTGTTTTTTTAATGCGCCGGGTGATGTCATGACTGTGTGTATGGTTGGAATCCGGCAGGAGGGTGAATCCCTGCCGGATGGTACCGTCCAAGAGGGACGAGGGACGCGAACAGCTGCCATGACGTCACGCCAAAGGAGCGTGGCTGCGAATTGCCATGCTGGTGCGCAGGTTACGAGTTGCCGCGCTGGTGCTGCACAATTAAAAACAAACAAACAAACAAAAAAAAACAGCAAGCCTCGCTTTCGGGTGAACAGGATCCCTGGGCAGGGGTGGAAGATCCCCTGGCCTGGGCACAGGATGGAACGAGTTAGGGGGAAGGGTTAGCTTAGCTAGACCAGCTCCATGGGGCAGGGGTAAGTCCTCATGGGGCCCATGGAATAGATTAGGTAGAGGGATTGTAGGCAGACTTAGGATGGGAGATGGAAATTATTTAGAGGACAGTGACAGACTTTGGATGTGTAGAGGGGACGTAGCTTAGCTACGTAGGTTAAATGGAACGTGCTATAGTATAAGGGACGACGTCGGAGCACGAGTTAGTAAGGGGAGGTAGTTAGAAGGATGGTAGAGTTCAGCGATGTGCGTGTTGAAAAGTTGTGAGGTGAGTACGTGATGAGTGAGTGAGGCCAGCGGGTCTGTGTGTATGGAGCGAATGGGGAATGCAGCGTGCGACGAGTGATTGGGGGGAGGAGTGACTCCCGCCCAAGGGACCCCGGGGTCAGTGTAGAGTGAGTTAGGGGGTTAGTTAAATTGAAAAATGGAGGTCGTTTTGCTATTGGTGGGAGTGTAGGCTCGAACCTGTTTTGGAGGGGTGCAGGAGCCCTGTTAACGGGCTGGGAGCGTGGCTGCAAAAGGTGAGTATCGCTGAGTGGGTACCCCGGGCACCAGGCTAGTTGGCCATGGTAGGCCAAGGGCCCATGGGGGGGGTGGGATAGCGTAGTGGGCACAGGTGCGCCCGCATGATGCGGGGGCCCGGGACACCGTTAGCCGCGTGGGCAGTGTTGTGGGCACGGGTGACCCTCGGAAAGGGGCCCAGGAAGCCAGCCTGCCACGTGAGCATTTCAGGGGAGTTGCCAGAGAGGGCACTCCCCGGTGTTTAGGGAGCTGGTAGGCTCGGAGGCAGTGTAGTACCCGGGGGTGCCATCGTTGGGGAATCGGCAGAGGGTAGTGCCTGCCAAGGGAGCCATGCGTCCCAGCCATGAAACCGTGTGAGGGCACGGAGAGAAAATGGGGGGGGGGGCGAGGCCCTAAATTGTGAGGACAAACACAGGCGACGGGAATATGGGTTGATAGAACCAATAGTTTAAGCGAGAGGTGCTTGTTGGAAGCCCCGGGGTAGTTTAACAGTTAAATGGTTCGGGTAGATAGGAAGTGTACCCCTCCGCACCATCCATCCCTTCACGCTCGTTGTGGGCCGCTGGACCCACTTTGGATTCGATCGCTGAAGTCTGAGGAAGCCATCCTGAGGCTTGAGTTGGGCCTAGACGCAGGACACTAGCTCTCCCTTATTCCCCTCTGGGAAGGGAACGTAGGGGCTGGGAGTAGGCGAGGGGATGATAGGTTAGCCAAACAAGGACAGTAAAGGGGGTTAGGGGATGAATTCTCGAAGGGAGTAAAGAAAGATGAAAAAAAAAAAAATTAGTTGGGGCTAAATTGGGTTTTTACAAATTAAGGGAGTGGGTATGTTCAATGACAGGCAAAGGCGATAGGTGGGAGGGAGATGGGTAGGTAGGCCCGAGCCCACCTTCTGAGTGGCCAGCACCACCGCATTCCCTCCACTGAAAGGCAAAGGCTGGCCAACTTCATCGGCTGGCTGTGTTTTGCTGCGAGGCCTGTGCCGGTCGGATCATCTGCTGGCTGTGTTGCCTGAAACAGCCTTGTTCTGCAGGCTGTGTTTGCCTGCTGCCTTTGCCATGCCATGCCATGCCTTCTGCCCCGTTCTGTTCTGCATCCCCCCACCCTGTTCATTGCCATGTGTGCCAGGATCCTCACGCAAATTTGTAGGGACTCCCATGATGGCACTGCAACACGGGACTGCACCAGCAGCCCATGCACCGTTGTTTGTTTGCGTTCATCCATCCATCCATCTGCACCACGGGACTGCATTGAGCAGCCTGTGCACCGTTTTGTTGCTTGCGTCGGTGCCCGTTCAGTGTTCTGCAGGCAGCCGCATCAGGAGACTGCGTTTGTGCAGCCCATGCACCGTTGTGGTTCACTGTGTTCATTTTAAAAGGGGGAGGCCTTGGACTGCGTGTGAGCAGCCGGCCACGTTCCCCGTCACCTGCATTGCATGAGCCAGAGACTGCATGCGAGCAGCCTGGCTCCCTGCGAACTGCTTTCTCATTGCAGAGTCCATTGATCCTGGGCCATGGTTTAGTGTAAAATTTGTAAGTTAAGGTTAAGATGTACTGTACATATGAGTGCGCCCCCGGCATGTCTGTCTAGCGCCGGCAATTTTATTTAAGTCGTCCGTATGAGTGGGTTTGTTTAGTTAGTTACTCAGCCCTCAGGTGATATATTTTGGGGACACGAATACCATGAATGTCGCACTCAGGGATCCAAAGGTAAAACGTACTAGGGGAGAACTACACATGATGGCACACGAAAATTTGACGACTCGGGACGAGTCTGTAAAAAGGGGAGAGGGTAGTGTTACGGCTGTGGAAATTCGCATTACACCATGAAGGGCCCATAGGTGAGATATCTCTAAGTACATGTGTAGTGAGCCCAAACCCGTTTTATAGAGGGAATTTATGTGATGCATCCGGGCTGCGACGCTTCGAGTCAGGCGTTTTTCTGTTCTATCTTTATTTTGAACCAACCACGTCTCAACCGCCATTACACAACAACCACGCCACCGCCACAATCTACGCTCCCACATCATCGCATCACCGCCATTTCCAAACAGCACCATAACCATCAAACCACCACCGATAACCCTCTACCACCTTCACCTCTCTCCTTCTACGGACATTCCCGCACCACCTGTGGACGCTGAACATTGGGCGGTCTCGGGCCCGTTTGGCGTTTGGTGCCGAGCGCACCGAGCCGCGAGCGCAAATAGCGGCCTTTCCGAGGGAAAATTCGGATCAAAAACACCACACGCCCACTTTTCCTCCGTCCAATTAGCGAGCGTGGGGCGGCTTGTCCCCCCCCCCCCTCCATGCGCATGTGTGTGAAGTCGATATATGCAAATTCTAGCATCAGGGGAGATTCACGCCCCCATTTCCTCCGACCAATGCACGAGCGTGGCTCCACCCCCGAGGTCATTCTGATCCGAATATTTGCATATTAGCTGCTCCTGCCAGCCTGTAAGAAGGCGACCGCAAGGCGAATGAAGTGAGTTGGGTTCTGGAGTCGCGGAGAAAAGTTGCAGGGAGAGTCGGGCGAGTGAGAGTGGTGGAACTGCAAGCGAGGGAGCTCGGGTCCGAGGCCATAAGGACGGCGGTCGGCGACGAGTTCGCGGTGTCGGATCGCTCATCGTGGGACCCAAGCCAGCCAGCCATTCTCCTCCCCCAGGGCATCAACAATTCCCCCTTTCCTCCGCGCTGAGATCGTGCAAAAGGAGGCCCCGTTCCCACCCCACTCCAAACGTCATGCCAACGAAACCCGCCAAGGAGCACGGAGTCGGGGCACAGCCGCGCGGCCACATTTGCGGCTCGCCCGCCAACGCGTCACGAGGATGCGGGTAGGACCCCCCCGGTCTCGCAGACCTGGCCGCTCCTCCAGGTCACGCGCACATTTGGCCTACAGGCCTGTCTGCCCCGTTGTCTATGAGGGTGGCTTCTTTTCTTTGCTTTTGTGTAAATGTGTGTTGGTGCCGTCTGTAAAGTAAAGCTGTATAAATGTTGCCGTGTGTGCGCTTAGTCGGTATTAACTCTGCGTCGTTGTTGCTTTTTTTGTTTTAATTGCTATATGTGCATTTTGACTGTATGGGTGTATATTCGTGCTCTCCGAGGTGTGCCGGGAAATAAATGTGCATTGTGTGAACTGTTTTCCCGTTTCACTTCGTCTTTTCCTAATTGAATCTCCACCTTGCTTCACGTAAAGGGTTCGTAGTGGGTGAAAAACGCCCGGTAAATAATCTGAACGTCGAGGTCGACGATAATACCGCTCGGTTATCCCGATAGTACGGAACGGGCCACCCAAGCGGCTCGTGTCCGGAGTCGACCTGCGGCGAGGTACGATCGCCCGGTTTAGCATCCGCGTGGGTACTTAGGTAGGTCGAGTTTGGCGAACAACCCTATCCCGCGCGGGTGGCCGATTGGCACGATTGTGGTGAGGTCGAAAGGCCCACCCGTGACTGACTAGATAGTTCCCGGAGGGTCACGACTGAATTGTCTGTCCGGTGGGCGACGTGCTGCGATCCGAGTTACGTGGCTGTCCGCACGCCAGCGGGCGCGAATTCGCAACAAGTTCTTAAGAACATGAAACTTACCTTCAATAATAATGATTATAAACCTGATCCAATAATGCGATGACGATGTTGATGATGGAGAAGATCAAGAAGACTTGGTGGAGATGATGGTGATGATGACGTCGGAGTGTTTGAAGGGGTTATTGTGTTAACAACCCACGTTAATGAGGAAAATAGTTCACCAACCCACGATTATTCGAGCGCATTGACCGCAATCTGCAAACCTTGCCTCAAAAAATTCATCACGATATAGGGAATCCATGAATGGAAACCCACGAATGGCAAGGCCCTCCTATACCACATTATGTTAACCAAGGGAAGGCATTCCCACAACGTTACATACATTGCAGTTTCTTGGACTGTTGTGAGCATCTTGTCCTGAGAACATTTTGAAGGCCCCTAAAGCTTACTTTACAATACAGTCTTAAAACATGCCTGAAACCCAAGTACCATCACTGATTATGCTCATAGAGATATTTATTATTCTGAAAGAAAAAGGTTTTTCTTACCCGAGATGATACATGTTGCAAGCAAGGCCAAGCAGAGGTTCAGCAAAATTGCTTTCATGGTGTTTTCACTTCTTTCTGATAACAATGCCTGCAAATAAAATGAAGGAAATTTTTTTGTATACAGTACACTTTCAACAATACAGCCAAGATTAGTCTTAGCCCTGCACCGTGTTTACTTTGAAAGAGTGCAAGTTTACTCATTGAAGTAATTTGACTCATCTTATGATGTCCTTCATGGAATCTATGCATAAGTTCCTTGATGAGCTTGAGAGGCTTTCAAAATTATGAATTCATAAATTATATATGAATTGAAAGAAACAGACTGTTTAAAATCCCTGTTTAGGTGCACCGTGGTAAATAATGTGATCCCATAAAGTATTGTGGCGATTTACCTAAGGAGCTCAGAGGAGTAGGGTCACAAACAAACAAACAAACATTTTGCATATGTATATATATATATATATATATATATATATATATATATATATATATATATATATATATATATATTAGGGTGGTCCAAAATCATAAGGGAAAAATTCAAAATTTGAATATTCTTGGGGCATGTTGATTATTTTGTTCGACCTGACTAGAAAATATTCCTGGCCAAATTTGCCACAGTTCCAAAAATATTTAGGGGTCCATCAAGAGGAAGGAAGTTGTTACATCTGGTGGGAGAGAAGAAGACGTCAGTGGGAGAGAGGGAGACGTCAGTTGAGCTTTCGGTTCGCTGTCGGTCGGTGTTAAAAGTACTCTTTTATTTTTATTTTTTTTTTAATCTCTAATTTTTTTTCTTCTTCTTCTTTTTGATTCCCAGAGTGAGTGAGTATGGCGTGTTCTACACGGAACTGTTCCTCTTGGATCAACCATTGGAGAAATTCACCGACCGCCAGTTGCCCACTGCGAACATTTTATGCTCTTTCCTTTCATTTTTCCTGTTAGTATTGTGACATTATAATGAATTCGTTGAGAGACTTTGATGGACCCCTAAACCACCTCCAAATCTGCTAATTTTTTGTTTCTTTGCGTTTTTCAATGTCAGGAACGATTTGGCAAACATGCCCGCGAGAAATTCGAACTTTCATTTTTTTGGACCACCCTAATATATATATATATATATATATATATATATATATATATATATATATATATATATATATATATATATATATATATATCTTCTTCTTCTTTCAGCTGCTCCCGTTAGGGGTCGCCACAGCGGATCATTCGTATGATCCGCATAGTGATTTGGCACGTGTTTTACGCCGGATGCCCTTCCTGACGCAACCCTAGTCGCCTCTTACGACACAGGGATATGGTACACCTATTTTAACCAGGGTATACACCAGCCCAGTACACTGTTACTCATTTCGCTGACCTCGGAAGGATGACAGGCTGAATCAACCCCCTGGTGTATTAATTCAGTGGTCCAACGGGGCTTGAACTCAAGACCATTTGGATCCCAAGCAACTGCCCTAACCACTGCGCCAACACCAGGCTATACATACAAATATATATACATACATATTGTTACGAATTCGCGCCCGCCAGCGTGGGAACTGCCGCTTTCCACGAATAGTAGCAGCTCGCCCACCGGACGGACAATTCAGTCGTGACCTTCCGGAGCAACGCCGGAACCCTGTCACGGGTGGGTCTTCAACCCCACCACGGCCTAGCCAATTTTCTACCCGCGCAGGATAGGGTCAATCGCCGAATCTCAATATACCCAAGTACCCGCGCGGATAGCTAACCGGGAGACCGTACCTCGGCGCAGGATGGCTTGGGACACGAACCGCTTAAGCGGTCCGTTCCATTCTGCAGTGATAACCGAGTGGGTATTATCGCCCAACCTCGCCGGATCCGATTCTATTTAACGGGTGCTTAAAACCGAGCTATTTATTCCACGATGCAAGATGGCATTTTCAATAGGGAGAGGACGCACTGAACCGGGTACATTTCAACAAAGCACATTTATTTTCAAGTACACGTATGTACAGCCAACACGTATACAGGCAAACAAAAGCAAGGGAAAGCACTACGACCGTATATGATTATTATTAATGTACAGTCACTTAACAGTTTTACTTATGGACACGGTGCCACAACATGCACTCAAAAGAAAAGAAAAGAAAAGAAAAGGCCACCCCTACAGACGGGGGTCAGACTGGGCCCGTGGGCCTTTATGGCATGGGACTTGGCTGACCGAAAGGGTCCCAGGAGGCCGCGCAGGTTACCTTCCTCGCTGGAGTGACCCACGACGCTCCTTTCCCACGGCAGCTAGCGTTGCCGCGGTCCGGCCTAGGCCTCGTCCAACGGCCCGGTGATTCGGGCCCAGCCGGCAACGCCTCAGAGGAACGAACGGGCCTTCGCTCTTTCCGAGTTGATGCTCTCGTTAAGAGCCTGCTCGTCCCTCGCGCTGCCTGGACTGTCACGAAGCCCGATCATCTCGGACCGTTCGGAGCTGGTTGGAGAGTCCTCTCCGGCCCGTACTCGAGCGCGCAGGTCTGCGCGGCAGAGCAGGCGGGGCTGCCCTCCCAGCTCACGTCTCCTTCTGGCGTCCGACCCTCTTCACCGACTGAAGGCTCCAAGCGCCAGGCTCCCGACTTCCACGCAGCTCCCCTACCGCTCCAGACAGACACTCTTCAGACCCGACTTGACTCGTTGAACTGGCGCTCTGCGCGGCCTTTTGTAGGGCTGGTGAGACCAGATCTGATATCCACCCTCTCACCTCTGACCTCTGCTCGGAAAGCGGACGTGGTAGAAATCACCAGACTTGTGCTTCGACCCCCACAGGCCCCGCCCCTTTCTCTCCTGTGATCCGTTTTTCGAGGCGAAGCTTTTACACAGAGCGGACGTGGTGGAATCACCGTCGCTTGCGCTCACAATGAGACCCCCCGCATCGGTTTGCAGCGACGCTGTTCGCTGGGGACTCGCCGTGGCTGGTGCAAAGATGGCGTCGTTTCGGAGACGAAGGTGAGGCGATGTTTGTGGCGTGGAGATGTTGACAGTTGCTGGCAGAGTGGTGAGGATGGCGTGGTTGTTGAGAGGCAGGTGTGGTTGTGGTTGGTGTTGTGGTTAAAGGGAGCGATGTTGGTTGTTGTAATGGTGGTGGAGATGTGGTTGGTTCAAAATAACGATAGAAAAATATAAACACGATCTCAAAGGATCACAGCCCTGTGACGCGAATAATTCCCATTAAAGAACGGTGTGGAAATCTAACTGAACACAGACTTATCGATCTAACTGAACTACGGACCTTTATGGTGTGTGTATATATATATATATATATATATATATATATATATATATATATATATACATATATATATACACACACACACACACACACACACACACACACAGTAGACTAGGAATAAGTCAGCAGCGTGTAACTCGTCACTTCGCCTAAGTCGGCAGCGTCAAAAAGTCCCGAATTTATCTCATGTTAAATCCCTTTGAATAAAGGGTCATCCCTCTGTAAGTCATCATCTCTAAGTCGTCAGATGTTGTCCGTTCCCGCGTAATGGAAACTCAAGTAAATTACCACTCCTAACTCGTCACACGGAACTGCTGCCTCGTGAGAAGCCCTATTTCATGGAATCGTGATGCTCGCTCATTGGTTTACACCGCCAGTGATAGGCTATTTATAACTGTGTACACACGTTGATCGCACTGCAGGCAGGACAATGGCGACTAAGCGTAAGCTTACAACTAAAACCTACCAAGAAAAATACGACATTATCCAGTTTTGCGAGGCATCCCCACTGATGAAGAAAACAGCCATAGCTGAGAAGTTGGACATCAAACGGCAGACATTGAACAATATCTTGAAGAATAAGGGCAAGATATTTTGACAAGTGGAGAAGATCGCGAGGCCGGTGGTAAGTGTGAAACGCGTGAGATGTGTGTCCTTTGAAGATGTCGATGACGTGCTCATCATCTGGTTTCGGCAAATGTCGGCTCAGCCAAATATTCGGTTGGACGGTGAAATGTTGCTGCTGAAGGCACGTAAATTCGCTGCAGACCTCGGGCATAATGATGCCGAGACCTTGCCGATGCACTGGATAGACCGATTCAAAGTGAGGTGGGGAATCGGCAAGGTCAAGAAGTGCGGCGAATCAGGCAGCGTGGATTCGGCAGTGGTGCACGACTGGAAGGATGGCAAATTGAAAGACATCTTGGAAAGGTATCAGCCTCGGGACGTGTACAATGCCGATAAGACTGGGCTTTTCTGGCAGATGCTGCCAGAAAAGTCTCTGGGGTTTGTTGGTCAATCCCATCATGGTGATAAGCAGGCGAAGCTGTTGTCTTACAGTTGTTCATGATATTTACTTTTGATAAAGTGATTCATGAATTCCATCTTTGCTTGATCACTTTCCAACTCACCAATGAACCCCCACCTATGCCCCGAGGATTGTGTTTTCCTTTTGGTACAATAGCCGGCTCTCACACATACGTGTCCAGGCCACGCGCGACTTCATCCTTCACCCCACAGTCATCATGAATGTTCGCATACGCGCAAGTCGTCACATTTCTAAGTCGTCACTTTTTTCTCGGTCGCGATGGTGACGACTTACGCCTAGTTTACTGTATATATCTCTAATTCCAGCAGTGTGTGTGTGTGTGTGTGTGTGTGTGTGTGTGTGTGTGTGTCTGTCTGCGACCACAGTTTCTCGATGAACAACAGTCCGATCGAATTGAAACTTGCCAGGAATATTGCCGGGGCCCCGCGGATATGCCTTTTCAAGGTTTGATATCAATCGGACAAGCGGTGCCCAAGTTACGGCCATTTATCTGTCAACCAATGACAAGACACGGTGCTATGACATCACGAATGACGTCACAATTAATGTTAAAAAATTTTTTTTGCACGATTGACGTCACAATTCTTCTTCTTCTTCGTTTGGTATGACGTCACAATTGACGCTGGGGACTTGAGTATGTGCCTTTTCAAGGTTTGATATCGTTCTACATCAGTTTCAGCTGTTTCCCAATGTTTGAAAGCTGTTTTTTCCCAAGGTTTGAATTAATTGTTCAAATTATTAATTAATCCCAAGGTTTGAGATTTCCCAAGGGAAAGAGCTGTTTCCCAAGGGTTGAATTAATTGTTGTGCTTGGTAGATATTTGTGAATACATTTACAGAGAGGAGGGGCGAGAGAGGGGCGGCGAGAGAGAGGGGAGAGAGGAGGGGGTGCGAGAGGAGGGGCGAGAGAGGGGCGGCGAGAGAGAGGGGAGAGAGGAGGGGCGGCGAGAGAGAGGGGAGAGAGGAGGGGGTGCGAGAGGAGGGGGAGAGAGGAGGGGGTGCGAGAGGGGGGAGAGAGGAGGGGGTGCGAGAGGGGGAGAGAGGAGGGGGTGCGAGAGGGGGAGAGAGGAGGGGTGCGAGAGGGGGGAGAGAGGAGGGGTGCGAGAGGGGGGAGAGAGGAGGGGGTGCGAGAGGGGGAGAGAGGAGGGGTGCGAGAGGAGGGGAGAGGAGGGGGTGCGAGAGGAGGGGAGAGAGGAGGGGGTGCGAGAGGGGGAGAGAGGAGGGGTGCGAGAGGGGGGAGAGAGGAGGGGGTGCGAGAGGGGGGAGAGAGGAGGGGTGCGAGAGGGGGAGAGAGGAGGGGTGCGAGAGGGGGAGAGAGGAGGGGTGCGAGAGGGGGGAGAGAGGAGGGGTGCGAGAGGGGGGAGAGAGGAGGGGGTGCGAGAGGGGGAGAGAGAGGAGGGGTGCGAGAGGGGGAGAGAGGAGGGGGTGCGAGAGGGGGAGAGAGGAGGAGGTGCGAGAGGGGGAGAGAGGAGGGGGTGCGAGAGGGGGAGAGAGGAGGGGGTGCGAGAGGAGGGAGAGAGGAGGGGTGCGAGAGGAGGGAGAGAGGAGGGGTGCGAGAGGGGGAGAGAGGAGGGGTGCGAGAGGGGGAGAGAGGAGGGGTGCGAGAGGGGGAGAGAGGAGGGGTGCGAGAGGGGGAGAGAGGAGGGGGTGCAAGAGGGGGAGAGAGGAGGGGGTGCAAGAGGGGGAAGAGAGGAGGGGTGCGAGAGGGGGAGAGAGGAGGGGGTGCGAGAGGGGGAGAGCGGAGGGGGTGCCAGAGGGGGGAGAGAGGAGGGGGCATCAGAATTCAAGAGGGGAAGAGAGGAGAGAGTGGGGGCGAGAGAGGGGCCGAGAGAGGAGGGGTGGGAGAGAAGGGAGGGAGAGAGGGGAGGGAGAGAGGGGGCATCACAATTCAAGAGAGGGGGCAAGAGAGGGGGGAAGAGAGAGTGGCGAGAGAGGGGGACGAGCGAGGGGGCGAGAGAGGGGGCGAGAGAGGGGACGAGAGAGGGGGCGAGAGAGGGGCGAGAGAGGGGGGCGTCACAATTCTTCTTCCTCTTCTTTGATACGACATCACAATTGACACTGGGGATCTGAGTATGTTTCCCAGGTGTTTCCCAAGTTATGGCCATTTATGATACGGATGGTCCGATCTAATTGAAACAATGCCTCAATCCAGTCGTTGTTTACGAGAGCGAAGGAACGAAGCTGCACATACTGGCACGCACCTACGGGCACGCACTTGTCTATATAAAAAACATATACATACATATACATATATATATATATATATATATATATATATATATATATATATTTTGTTACGGAAATGGCCCTTAGTAGGCTACTAAATATAGGATTAGCTCAAATCCCCCATGAAATGCATGTTTAGCTTGGTTGTTCGGTAAAATGGACGTTACATGTGTGTCAGGAAGTGTAGGATGCATGTTTTATTGTTCGCACAGTCGTGGTATGCCGAGGGCTCAGTCTTCTCTCTTCCCCTCTCCGGACGATAGGCCCCGCCCAGTCGACTGAGGGGGAGTGGCCTGGAGAGAGATGGAGCTCAGGGGAGGAGTTTGTCAGCTTCATAAAGGGGGAGGAGCGAGTGGCTTTGAGGCAGCAAACGAAGACCTCGTGGAGTGGTTCAGTTTGGGGGAACAGTCGGTTTTCGAGGCGTGCTCGGGTTTCGAGGCGAGAAGGAAAGCGAAAATGTGGAAAGAAACTGAGAGGATGGAGGTGAGAGGATCGGCTGTACACGGTACAGCTGTGTCTGTTTTTCGTGAGGAACGAGCCGAAAGAAAGGCAGGGAAGGCAACAGAGAAACGACAAGTGTCAAGTCATGATCTGCTGGATGAGCAGTGGCTTGGAAGCGAGCGAACGAAGGAGAGACAGTGTTGATTCTGCAGAGAGAGAAACTGAACCTGTGCACATCGAGTCGGCCTTTTTGGCGGTGGGAGAGGCGGCCTGCACCTCGAGTTGGCGATCGACTCTTATGAGGAGGTGATCAAAAGGTTCAACCTGCGTCTAACCACAGAGCCTCCGTCCTTACTCACCTCACGGCTCAACACGCTCGCCGGTCCGCTTGCCGGAGCCCGGCACCCCAATTTGGCCTTATCTGGTGAACAGGCCAGGTCTGGACTTGTATGCTGGACCTTGAGAGAAACCAGCTGGGACCCATCGTCGATCTGGCGGTCTTGTGCCATCTACCTTACGCGGGGTCAGAGCGCGCGGAGACCGAGTGAGGTGCGAAAAAGGAAGGCAAGCGCCGTCTCGCCACGTGGCGTGTTTGAGCTTGGGCTTGAATCCGTGGACATCAGCTTGTTACGAGCGACATTCGTGCTTTTGACACTTTCCTCTCATCCATGAAACATCACCAAGTACTCTGTCTTGTCTGCATGCTGTCTGTCTGTCTGTCTTGTCTGCATGTTGTTTAAGTCACATCTCGGTAGGGATCCCCTCAAAACCTGTAATCCGTAGTTCCCTAGTTAAGAACGGGTTAAAGATCGTTAATAAAAACAGTCGTGAATATTTTGCTGCTGTTGTGTTCCCCAATGTTCCCCAATAAATCTGGGTGGTTCGTATGAAGTTGCCGCTATGGATTAATTTGTGTCATGTCTAGGAACGATCCGTTCGATTGGTATATAAAACCAAAATGGTTACAGATTGGCAGAAAACGCTCGGCATCTGACAAAACCAGTCTGTAACCGGGGTTCTATTTCCCCAACTGGTAAGGTCCAGGATGACTTTGGTATCGCGATTGAAGGCGCGTGACCCAAGGCCTGTGCCGAGCCAGCCGGCGTTATATACCCCGGAGACGGCCGGAGTGGGTTGAGAATCCCTCCGTCCCCGAACCTTAACATTTGGTGTCAGGAGCGGGATATTTGGACCTGTTGTGCATTTCGCACCGCAAACATTGGTTACGAGAGGCACGAGAAAAAAAAAAAGACGACGCTCGCAAATTTGATTTTATTTTGAGTGGATCGGGTGAAAAACTTGGAAATTATAAAGAAAATGGAGTCACAAAATGGCAGCGCGGCTCCACCTTGGCAGACACGAAGCGGGAGTGGGCTATTAATAGCGCAACGAATGGCACAACACGAGGCGGAGGCTCCCAACCACCGGTTAAAACCATGTGGTCACGGCATGCGCCATGGCAGGCATGGCAGGACGACTACGTGAACATTGGCAAGCTTCAGATACGATTGGGGGATGCCTTGGAACAGGTGAGGCGTTTTGAGAATTATATAAAGGAGGTACAAATTGAATTGGACGAGGAACAACGGCACGCAGACGAGCTTCAGAAAAAGGATGTGTACGGTGGGTTACAACAATTGGCCGATGTACGGGAACGAACTCGGTGGCTGAAAGAGGACTTGGCCAACAGAGTCGACGAACTATGTGGAGAAAAGAATAAAGTAGTGTTGTTTACCCGTCAGTTGGAATATGAGAAGAGCAAACTGAACAGAGAAATAGAGGAAGAGCAGATTGGTATCTCCCAGGATAGGAAGAACTTGGAAAAAAAAATGGAAAAAAAAAGCTAGAAAAGGAAAAATATGAACACGATTTGGAATTGAAACAACTGAAGGAAGAGGTAAGATCAGGCAATCAGATAAGAGAAAGCCTAGAACAGAAGATAAAAAGAGGAGAGAAATCTCTGGAGCAAAGGAAGGAAGAATTATTAGAAAAATCAAGACAGTTCGAAGAACTACAGGGAGAGATGAGGAAAGTAGAGTGGAGTACCCATGAGTTGGAACAAGAGAAGAGCGAACTGAACGAAAGAATAGAGGAAGAGCAAATTAGTAATTCTCGGGATAGGAAGGAATTGGAAGAAGAATGGAAAACAAAACTGGAAATTAACAAGGAATATGGTAAGAGAGTGAACAAATTGAGGGAGGAAGCATGCAAAAGAGTTGTGGAGATGAGCAAGGAATACGGTAAGAGATTGAACGACATGAGGAAGGAAGCATGCGAAAGAGGTGTGGAGATGAGCAAGAAATTAGGGGAAAAAGCTTCCGAGTTACAGAAACGCCATAACAAAGACGGAATTACAAAACGAGCTGTGGATGTTAAGATTAAATAATGAGATACAAGAAGGAGTAGTGAAAGAACAACGAATGAAACAGGAAAAGGAAATCAACCAATTGAAGGAAACGACGAGATTGGAGAAGGAAGAACAAGAGAGACAGTGGGATAGAAAACAAAAATAAAACGAACTTGAAATTGACGAACTAAAGGAGAGAGCAAAGTTGGAGTACACGGAGATGGAAAAACTCTGGAAAGATAACGAACAACTAAAAAGGCTCAGTGAGGAAGAACGATTCAAATGGGAAGGAAAATGGAGCCAGGAAGTAGAACAGCACAATAATATGGGATGTGTGATATCACCACAGGGAGTAATGTTAGTGGTGCGGAACTTGATTGACATCACTCGTCGGATGACACCACAATTAGAGCAAACCCTGGTGGAGGAGACATTGAGGGAGTATACGGGGTTGTTGACGAATGAAACACATTTTGAGCAGGTCCAGCATGTGGAGCTGACAGCCCCAGAGGAATGTGGCGAACCGATAAGCAACCTGTTGGAGAAAAGCGACCGGACAGAGGTGACTCTGGAATGAAGCAGGTACGTGGGTACATCCATACATGGTGCGGACGATGAGCTTAAGGTAGGAATTGAATTTTATGTTAACTAGTGCATGCCGTAGGTGCAAACAAAACAAAACAAAAAAAACTTTCAAACCGCATGCCAGAAACAAACTCACAGGCCGTTCCTTCGCTCTCACGTGCCCGTACGTGCGTGGCCGTACATGCAAAAAAAAACCTTTCAAACCGCGTGCCAGAAAGAACAACCACACAGGCCGTTCCTTCGCTCTCGTAAACGACGACTGGATTGGGGCATTGTGTTTAAGAAAGTACAGAAATCGAGAAAGAAAGAATACAGTAAGTCGATAAATCAAGAAAAAAAAATCGAGAAAGAATACAGTAATCGTCACTATCCGGAAGTGAAGTCCTCACTGTCCAGAAGTTCACATATGGAAGTTACGATTATTCGCAATTTAGTTTTAATGGCCAATTATTCAATTAGCGCCAACGTATTTTGCCTTTTATCGCAAGGAAAAACACAAAGAGAAGAGGAAAGAGGAGAAAAAAAAATGTGCAAAAAATAATTTACTTCCTGCTTCGGAGCATACCAGCACTCTGATGTTACCCAAATTTATGCACCATCTAATATGAAAACGATCATAACTTGCGGCATTGTGTTTATCTATAAATGCGCATAAGAAATCGAGAAATTATTAGAATACACGAAGTCATCATTATCCGGAAGTCCGTACGTTGTAACCCGGAATGGGGAACACGGCTGAGCTTCCCTTCCCCCATCGGCCACGCCCACGCAACAACGTGTATTGTCATTGGTTTGGTAAATAAATGGCCATAACTTGGGAAGCCTTGTCCGATTAATATCAAACCTTGAAAAGGCACATCGTCAGGTCTCCACCAATATATCTGGCAAGTTTCAATTAGATCGGACCAGCGGTTGTCGAGAAACAGCGGTCACACACACACACACACACACACACACACACACACACACACACACACACACACACACACACACACACACACACACACACACACACACACACACACACACACACACACACGAAGAGACTCTGTCCGATGGGTTGCACGTATGCGTGACCCCTGAATGTGTGTGTGGAATGCCTGTGAATGAATGCTGTGAGCTGACACTCTGGACTACAGCACTGGTATGTGCTGCCGAGGCCGAAACGTGTGTGGGTACTCACCTGGCGGTCGAGAATGTAACCCTGGAGTGCGAGGCAGTTGGTCAGTGCACAGGCAAGGTTAAAGGTGTGGAATGTCAACACATAACCTTGGAATGTGTGCAGCCTGCTGTGTGTGGGAGTCCTGAGCGTGGAATGAGTGGTGACTATAGGAAATAGGTTAGAGGTGCAAGGGGAAATAGAAATGCCACCAGGACAGAACTTGAGCCAGGGGACAGAAACTATAATGGACAGCTCCGCAGGGGTTCTTGCAGAGTTAGAGGTGCTGCATCCAGGAGCAGGCTTTGGAAATTGGATTTTAATTTCTCTATCAGCCTCACAGGAACTTTGGGGTGGAGCACAGATGAGTAGCAAGTGGCACTGGCGTGTGTCACTTGGTCTTCGAACCTTTCTGAGCACACGAGGGGTTTGGCTAGCTGAATGGGGTTTATCTGTCTTCAGGGAGTTATGGAGAAGAGGGGAAGGCCATTTCCACCGATTTGGGTTTCCTGATTTCAGTGAACCCTGGAGAAGAGGGGGAGGTCATTACACCGATTGGGGTTTACCTGATTTCCGTGAACCCTGGAGAAGAGGGGGAGGCCATTCCACCGATTGGGGTTTACCCGAGTTCCACGAACCCTGGAGAAAAGGAGGGGGTGGACCACAACCCCAATTGAGACATGAACCCTTTGAGCCGTGGTGGAAAGGCGGCAGGGTCATGTAATGGGTAATGAGGATCGAGGGATTCGTTCCTTCACTCCCCTTCCAATGAGCCAAAGAAGCAGGCCGTATGGGGATGTAAGAAATTTTGATTGAAAATTGTACCGAAAGTGATTGCAAATTGAGGGATGACAGAAGGCATAAGAGTGGCACTAGTGGATTTGGGTGATTATTGAAAAATAAAGTGGTGGAGACATTACAGGCAGAGCGTTAAACACCTGAAACAAGTGGATGACAAAGAGTGGCTTGTTTGAGGAAAGATTGAAATGCCTGGTTAGAACCATGCAGAGGTTGCATGAGGCTGGTGAAGAGATTTTGATGTTTCATTTAAATTGTTGGAAATAAACGATTAGGGCAGTATGGAGGAGGCCAGCCGACGATGGATGTAGTGACATTAATTGGGGTTTGATGAAAAAGTGTACTGGTTAAATTTGATGACCAAGTGGAATTCGAGGGACTGGTGTGTTTTTGTTTTCACATAAAAGTGAAAGGTGTTGGATGGTGTTGTGGGCTGGGTGTGCGGCACTGTGGAATGAACAACTAAAGTGTTTGGGTGAATAGCATGATTGTGCAGATGAGGAGAGTGAGTGCGAACGACGTGCCCTGTCGGTATGAGTTTCTTAACCAAGTTAGTGTAGGTTAGGGGGACTTGGAGGATTTGACATGGATTCTGGCTGCTGTTCCATTGTGCAGGCAGACTGCGAGGGGTAGGTGCAGGCCAAGGTATGGGGATACTGGCTGATAGTGTGACATGGTATTGGAAGTTGGTGAGTCGGGAAATAGAGCAGCAGGGCATTGGGGGTTCCTGGCAGGTGAAGGCTGTCAGGGGTTCCAGGAGAGCACCGTAGTGTTCAGTGCCAGAAGAGCACGGTAGGTTCAGTGCCAGGAGAGCACGGTGTAGGTGCTATGATGGCACAGTATGGGGGCTAGAGAGAGCCAACCCCTTAGGAGCGCCAGAAGCATGCTCAGGTGAACCCTGAGGTCGCTGGGTGTCCTCCACCCCCGATTGGAAGCAGGCAAAGAGGCCAAGTAGTGGTCACCCTCCCCAGCCAGCGAGTTACGCCTGACACCACCAAATGGAAAAAAGACAAATAAGGGCCTTGCCCAGGTTTAATAGAATGGAACAGTGTGCCAGGTCGAGAAAAATGGGTCATTAGGATCATTCTAGCCATAGCAGGGTTTGTCGCATTGTCTAGAGCTAAAAGTGAATTGTCGCAGCTAAAAGTTTTTCGCATCTAAAAGTGAATGGTTAGGTTTGATGGACTCTCCTCCACCTGACACCTGGTACAAGTAGTGTTGATGGGAAAATTTGTTGGCAAGGGCCAGGCTCGGTCACCCTCTCCAAGTGACAGAGAGGCCACCAGTATGTCATGAGCACACATCCACGATGATAACAGTTGAGTAAGAAACACACCATCCTGTCTGTAAAAGAAAAGAAAAAAAAAAAAAAGAGAGAGAACTTAATCAAAACAAGTCAGGCAAGGAAGGTTAAAAAGGTACACTCCATCTCACCTGGTCTGAGATCATCACACCCATTTGCGTCCTCAAGAACACCTCCAAACTGCATTTGCCTACCATCGATATCACCGTGCCACCATTGCTGTGTCACCTGCTGTCCAATGCAGGGCTTGTTTCCTGCTGCTGCTTGTGAGTAGACCATATGGGCTGAAGCATTTTTGTGGGCCATTGAGGCCAAAGTGCTTTTGTGGGCCGTTGCGGCCGAAGGTTCATGCCATTTTGTGGGCCGTTGTGGCCGAAGATGCATGCCATTTTGTGGGCTCAGTGGGCCAAAGAACTCTTTGTGAGATTAGGCCACTGGGCCGACTGAACTCACCTGGTGATAGGCCAATAAGGCCACAAAGTGAGGAAACCCTCAGGGGTGAATGGACAATACTTCCGGGAAGGGGCATGAAGGAGCGAACACGTGAAAGAACTTTGAACCTTTGAATATTCTGCTCCTATGCAAATGTTGGTGTTAAAATTAAAATTGAATGCCCTCCCATTCAAATCCATAATTAGAATGTTAAGTAGTGTGCATAGAGTGTGAATTTGTTTGTTAGATTGGTGACCCGACACACTAGGATAGGGACATGCCAATCTTACTGTGACACTTTGGTTTTTGGAGTTAAGTGCTTCCCATGTTGTGGGTTAGAGTAAATGGGAGATCTGTGCTGTACGTTAGACAGGGCCATTGCCATGGGCTGCCCCAGATAGAGGCTCGGGAGAGCCTCGGGAGAAAGGTGGGGGTAGTGTGACGGAAATGGCCCTTAGTAGGCTACTAAATGTAGGATTAGCTCAGATCCCCCATTAAATGCATGTTTAGCTAGGTTGTTCGGTAAAATGGACGTTACATGTGTGTCGGGAGGTGTAGGATGCATGTTTATTGTTCGTACAGTGGTGGTCTGCTGAGGGCTCCCTCTTCTTCCTTCCCCTCTCTGGACGATAGGCCCCGCCCAGTCGGCTGAGGGGGAGTGGCCTGGAGAGGGAGGTTGAGCTAAGGGGAGGAGTTTGTCGGCTTCGTAAAGAGGGAGGAGCGAGTGGCTTTGAGGCAGCGAACGAAGACCTTGTGGAGTGGTTCAGTTTGGGGGAACAGTCGGTTTTCGAGGCGTGCTCTGGTTTCGAGGCGAGAAGGAAAGGAAAAAAGTGGTAAGAAACTGAGAGGACGGAGGTGATTCTGCCGTGAGAGAAACGGCAGTCGGCTTTGAGAAGCGAGCGATCGAAGAAGAAACTGTGGTGAAACTGTGAGCGCCGAGGTGGCGCTGATCGGCTCTACACGGGATAGCTGTGTCTGTTTTTCGTGAGGAACGAGCCAAAAGAAAGGCAGGGAAGGCAACAGAGAAACGAGTGTGGAGTGGTTGAGCTGAATGAGCTGGACCACCACACCAAAGTAGTCGGTCAAGTCTGGAACACTGACGGGTTCCTCCTGTGAAGCCCATTTTTACATACCATTTCCCCTAAAGGCTGCCAATATGCCATTATACGGTAGCTGTAAGTTAGAAACATGTTCAGTAAGTTCTGTGGTCGTCCGGAAGACGTCAATAAAATACGTCTACATACGTCAATATGCGTTGGAGATACGTTACACATAGGTTCAAAGCACGTTACTCATAGGTTAGAAATAAGTTTCGGGTACGCTAAACATTACCTCGACGTGTTTCGACTTATGAGTAACTTACAAGTAACGTGTGTCAACAATCGCATAATGTGCCTACAACTTATGGCCAATGTATGGGGAACATGTGAGTCATACGCTGGCATACGTGGAAAAATTTTGAGCATGCTTAAAATTTGTCGACGAGCTCGGCGTACTACGACATATGCCAGCGTGCTCTTAATGTAAACCAAACTTACCCATAACGTATTCGACGTACGCCAGCGTTTTAGACAAATTTTTCATACGTCGGCATACGCTGGCTAAAATGTCAAGGTGTGACAGGGCCTTTTGCTACGTCGAGTTAAAAGGAACGTGCATTAGAGTAAGGATGATGGGAGCACGAATTAGTTAGGGGGACATAGCGAGTAGAGTCTCAGTGTTGAAGTGAATATTAAAAAAAATGTACAATGAGTGAATGTGGGTCAGCGTGAGGAACAGTTCTACTTAAAGACGGAGTGTGAGTGGAGTGAATGTGGAATGCATGGTGTGAATGAATGATTGGGGGGAGAAGTGAATCCCACCCAAGGGAACGCGGTGTTGGTGTAATGTTTGTTAGTGGGTTAGTTAAAGTAACCAATCGGATGTCGTTTTGTTGTTGGTGTAGCACGAAGGCACAAAACCTTTTTGTTGGGTGCAGGAATCTATTGACCGGCTGGGAGCGTGGCTGTTGAAATGTGTGCACTGAGTACAGGGCTCCCTGGGCACCAAAGTAGTCGGCCAGAGCAGGCCACAGGTCCAAGGGCCCGAGTTAGTGTAATGGGCACAGACAGCCCACGGAAACGGGACCCGGAGCACCAAAATGCCACGTAGGCATCGAAGGGGACACTGCCAAGGGCATTCCCCACGTTCATACGAAGTAGGTAGGCTCAGAGACAGCCTCAGCGACCCGGGGGTGCCGTAGTTCGAGTTCGGCAGATGGGTATCCATGCCAATGGAGCCACGCTGCCCAGCCACGAAATTGTGCAAGAGCACGAGTGAAAATTTGCGGGCCGGGCCCAAATTAATAACGAACACCAACACAGGCGACGGGAATCATGGTTTCCAGAACCGATAGTTTAAAGAGACAGGTGTGTTGGAAAGCCCCGGGGATAGATTAACATTTAATAAATGCCAGGATAGATAGGAAATGTGTACTCATTCGCACCATTCATCCCGTCGCTGTTCGTAGGTCGTTGGACTCACCTTGGAAAATTGCTGAAATCTGAGGGAGTGATGCTGAGGCTGCATTGGGCCTCGAGACAGATTCACTTGTCTCTTCCTCAATCCCCTCAAAAAGGATCTTAGGAATTGGGGATAGAAGGTCAGGACAGGTTCGCTGAACAAATACGATAAGGGGGCTCGGGACACACGTAATTATAAAAAATAAAAATAAAATAAAAAAATAGTCTAAATTTCGTTATTTTTTTTTCCAAGCATATGGGGGTGGGTATGGACAAGGACAGGCATAGGCGATAGGTTGGGGGGAGACCGTAGGGTAGGTCTGAGCCAGTTTTCAGACCGGCCAGCGCCACCACACTCCCTCCATAACCTCAAGAGACCAGACCGAGGCCGGCCAGCTTCATGCACCGACCTCCTGTTGTACTGCATCTTGCCTGGTCTGCGTTTGCCATGCTATGCTTTGCCTGCCTTTGCCTTGACTCCATACCCGCCCATGCCTTTGTTTGCTTTCCCATGTCACAAACTTCACCATGTGCTCCAGGATCATCGCTGAAAGTGTTCTGCAAGGACTGCCCTGCAGGCAGCCGCATTGCCGGGGACTGCATTTGAGCAGCCCAGATACCTCCTTGTTGCATGAAGGCCAGTTCAAATGGACCGCGAACTGCACTGAGCAGCCCGGAGATCTTGTTGCGTAAAGGCCAGTTCAAATGGCCTGTGAAACGGCGTATGGCCTGCCGTGTTAGAGTGAGTTGCCTCCAGCAGCAGAAATAAAAAAAGAAAAAAAGAAAAGAATTCAAGGACAAACAGGGGACCTTTGAAGGCCCTAAAGACGTCTGACCATCAATACCTGCTGTGCACTCACGCACAAATGTTAACTTTGCTGTGTTTTCTCTCCTCAAGTCACAGGTCCTGAGCCATGGGTAGTGTAAATATTAGGAATGTACATAATTTTAACCCACCTGTTCTTTGTTTAGAGCCGGCAATGTAGTTAAGTTGTCCGAGTGAGTCTGCTAGTTTAGTTACGCAATGCACTGGGTTATTTATTTTTGGGACATGTATTCAAAATGTCACACTCAGGGATCCGTAGGTAAAACGTACTAGGGGAAAACCTACACCTGCATGCCACACGACTCGGGTCGAGTCTATAAAAATGGGGGGGAGGGAGTGTTACTGATCTGGAAACTATGTGCATTCAACATACAGTTCGCATAAGTTAGTTATGCCGTGAAGTGCATGTGAGATAGAACCCCTCCTTATGTCTAGTGGGAGAATCAAAGGTGTGCGTTATGACGATTTAGGTAGGTTATATCTTCAAACCACATCTCCTCCAACGCCACATCCAGCCTGCTACTGAGCGAGCGCTTCGCTCGCCCAACCCGAAACCCTGCCCAGGAAGGGCATGCCGTGGACGCCTGTCCAATCGAGGCGGATGGTCACATGTGCTTCACCGAAGCCCCGCCCAGGAAGGGCATGCTGTGGAACCCTGTCCAATCAAGGCAGACATTGGCGTATGCTTCACGGAACTCCGCCCCGTACGAAGGCTCTTTTGTTCCCTTTCGTGGGTATTTAAGAGAGGGGCGCGTCTGAAGAAAAAGGAGAAGCACAAGAGCTGTGTGAATCCAACGAGAATGAGAGGAGACTTCGTCACCCATCTGACATCACTGCCACCGCCAGGAATACAAGTCGGTTGCGCGCCGTCTCCCTGGCGTTCCACGGAGAGAAGTGGGTCCCGTTCGTGACCCTGATCTCTGCCCGGGGACTCCGGCCACTCAACTCGAGTTATTCCGCAGGCACGAGCCCCCGAGCCGGACCACCATTGAGAGGTGCTGCACCACGGAGCACCCCCTACCTCCGGCATGCAAGTATCCCGCCAAACTGCGACCCCCAGTTCGTCTCTCCTTCTCCGGCTGTGGCGGTCTTCAATAAAGCATCTGTGTGTGTGTCTGTGAGTGTGTTGGGCCCATCTTTAAGTAGAACTGTATGTGTTTTTATTTGATCATTGTAAATATTTATTGTATATTTGTGACAAGTCTTGCCCTGTGTTTTTTCTTTATTGTAAATAAATTATGATTAGAAATGTTCCCAGTTCGTTTTCGTCTTTTCCTTCATTGGTCCAGCATGGTTCGGATCTGAGTCCAGCCGGGTTTTTATGCCCGATAATCCGTTCATCCCAGCAGTTTCCTCTCGGCTGCACCTGAACCGGAGTTGGTAGTCGGGAATTTTGGAACTCTACCGGAGTCGCTAGAGTGACCCGGTTCGAGCAAGACATGCTGAGGGCATGGTTTCCCCGGTAGTCGAAATCGCATAGTTAATTAGGTAAATTGGTTCTAGACAAAAAGACCCTACGCTACGCGGTTGAGATATTGGCGTCCACGGTCGGTTCAGCGACCTGCCGCGTCACGGAATTATCCAGAGCGACGGCCTACAGTCCCGGGGAGTCTGGTGAGAGACGATGAACCTCCCCCACCTAGTGGTCGTTATCGCCACTGACCCCCGGCCCGCAACTATATATATATATATATATATATATATATATATATATATATATATATATATATATATATATATATATATATATATGTATATAAATTATATATATATATTATATATATATATATATATATATATATATATATATATATATATATATATATATATATATATATATATGTATATAAATAAACACACACACACATCTAACCACTGCCTGACTGACTAAGTGCTATTAAGGATCAGGACCTTCCAGTTGACGTACAAAGCTGAACTTTTGCATGCTGATTGACATCGAAGCAGATACACCGGCAAAAATCACACAATCCTCAGACAACATCCCTCAATGAAAATGTAAATAAATGAAAAAAATACAGGTGAGTGAGCCGAGACAATGGGGAAGCATGGTAATTTTGTGTGCCGATAGACATCGAAGCCGGTACTTCAGGAAAAAAAAAAAAATCACAGAACCATAGGAAAGCATATTTATATGAAAATTTGCATAAATGGAAAAAAAACAAATGAAATATCAAATGCAGGCGAGCAACCCGAGACAATGGGGAAACAGGGTTCGTATGCTTACACAACGGGAAGTATACCCTGCTAGTCTAATATATAAAGGTCTTTCTAACCACTGACTGATTGATATTAAAGATGGAGACCTTCCGGGTGACGTGAACTGCTGAAATTTTTCGAAATTGAAATTGACTTCTGACATGGACATCGAAGCCAGTACAACGGGAAGACTCAGAGAATTATTGTACAACATGCATATACGAAAATATAAATAAATGAAAAAAGTAAAAGAAAAATCAAATTCAGGTGAGCGACCCAAGACAATTCCAAAACATGGTTCATATTGCTTACACAATGTGTAAGCACACCCCACCAGTAATATATATATATATATATATATATATATATATATATATATATATATATATATATATATATATATATATATATATATATATATATATATATATATATATATATATATATATATATATATATATATATATATATATATATATATAGCTTTTTCCAACCACTGACTGACTGACTCACCCACTGACTGACATTGAAGATTGGTACCTTCAGGGTGACGTAGAAAGCTGAAATTTTGTGTGCCGATGGACATCAAAGCCGATACACCGGGAAAAAAAAAATCACAGAATCGTCGTACATCATCCATAAATGAAAAAAAAAATGCAGATGAGCGACCCAAAACAATGGGGAAGCACGGTAATTTTGTGCGACGATGGACATCGAAGCTGATACACCAGGAAGAATCACAGAACCGTTGGAAAGCATCTGTAAATGAAAATACAAATAAATGAAAAGAAATAAATGAAAAAATAGAAATGTAAAATCAAATGCAGGTGAGCAACCCAAGACAATGGGGAAGCACTGTTCGTATGCTTACACAATGTGAATGCATATCCTGCTCGTATGTGTGTGTATACTGTGTATAAATATATATATATATATATATATATATATATATATATATATATATTCAAAAAGTATCAAACCTTAATTTTTCGTGTGTAAACAAATGAAGCAAGGGAGGCATGGTTTGGTGCACGCATGCAGGCGATCCTAATCCGTATGCGTGAATATTTTCCCGCCTTCAGAAGCTGTCAGTCGCCGACAGACCGCCGATGAGTGAGGAAGTGTAAGTGAGCGCCATCGGATTTTCGTTTTTGACAAAAAATGACGGAAAAACTTGAACAACGCTACTGCATCAAATTTTGTGTAAAGCTTGGCGATTCCCAAGTGGAAACGAGCCGCAAGATTCAACAGGCCTTCGGGAACGAAGCAATGGGCACCACACAGATAAAAGTGGTACAACTGCTTCAAAGATGGTCGCACATCAGTGGAAAGTGAAGCACGTTCTGGTAGGCCCTCAACATCCCGAAATTAGATAGTCGTTGACCAAGTGAGGACCTGCCGATGCAGGATCGTCGAATCACGATCAGAGAACTTGCAGACGAGGCGAGCATCAGCATTAGATCCGTTCATTCCATTGTGACTGAGGATTTGGGCTTAAGGAGAATCTCAGCGAAGTTCGTGCCAAAGCTGCTAACGATCGAGCAGAAGCAACTCCGTTTGGAGATCGCACAGGACATGCTGGAGACTGTGAACAGCGATCCCAACTTCAACACAGTGATCACTGGCGATGAGACCACGGTGATCCGTCATTTTGTCAAAAACGAAAATCCGACGGCGCTCACTTACACTTCCTCACTCATCGGCGGTCTGTCGGCGACTGACAGCTTCTGCAGGCAGGAAAAAATTCACGCATACGGATTAGGATCGCCTGCATACGTGCACCAAACCATGCCTCCCTAGCTTCATTTGTTTACGCACAAAAAGTTAAGGTTGGATACTTTTTGAACACACCTCGTATATATAAATACATATATATATATATATATATATATATATATATATATATATATATATGTATGTCAAAATCTCCCTGGTGATATATATCTAAATTTAATTCTGGTACAAACTCAGTACTGCCAAAACAGCCTCATGGCAAGAATTACTCTGGGTTGTTTATTGTTGCCTTTCCAGTGATATTCAGGGCAAAAACTTCGAATATGGCCAGAGCACCGAGCCACCGATGATAGCTGACCTCATCTTTGCGAAGGACACAGTGGGATCCTTAATGTCCACAAACTAATATCGGCAGACAGGATTCCCAGTTTCATGTCCATCTGAGGGACAGCACACATATTGATTCCCCATGTAAAGACTTCAAGCTACCCCCCTTTCAAGTTACCTCCCGGTAATCTGAAATCGATTTCAAGTTACCCCCGGGGGTAGCCTGAACCTGATATATTACCCCTGCAGTTTGACATTACCCCCCTCCCTGATTTAGCTGAAATGATAAATTCTTATGCCCACAACTCATGATACGTTTATTGAATAGAACAAGTAAAACATACAAGATTGAAAGCTCGTCGCAAAGTCTGGAAACATAAAAAAATGTAACAAAAATGTTAATTGTATTAAAACCACAGCTCCGTCTCAAAGAGCTATTGCTATTATTTCCCTTGTACGGACGATACAAATATACCAGCTGCAGGCAGTTTGTAAGATGGAAAAATAGATATCTGGGCAAGGAGTTGTGTGGTGGCTTGACTTTTGTGGTTTCAGATATCCCCACCTTCCACAAGTGGTCATGTGTAAGCTGTTTTCATTGCCTTTCTTATACATTGATTTTATTGCGTTGTTACCATAATTGTAAATATAGTCTGAGTTGGTTAAAAAGATATACCAGTATGTCTATTTGTATCAACTATATCCAAGAAGGACATCATAAAATTATGGCAAAAACTATAACTATGAGAAATACTGATTTCAATTAATAACAATATTAAAATAAAATCATTCATAATAAAATCAAAATTCATTGCAAACTCTTTAAAGGCTGTCACGTGGTCAATGGCTTTTCCCTAATTAGTTTTCAATATCAATTAAATTATTATTTTTTGTAAATAACAAACTCAAATGAGCAAAGATCCTCGTCCTCTTAATGATGATGTCATAAAACAAATATGACGTCATTGTGATGTATCAGGTTTACGATAAATTATCTGTGCTAATGCCCGGCTTGATTCCCACAAACAAAATTCAAACAGCTTGCCTAGTTTCAGAGATAATGGTGTAGGTGATTTCCATTTGCGGCGATATTATGACGTCAACCTTTTTTCTCGGAGGAATTTTCAAAATCAGAGATGGTTACTGTCTGCGCAGGGTATTTTTACATACGTATGCCAAGTTTCAGGAAGTTTCGATGAAAACTGAAGGCTGTGAAACAAAAAAGTCCACAAGAAGAAGATGGAGAACAACAATGTGAGTAAGATTTAGAGATCCTCCACGAGGATCTAAAAATACATAAATAAATGTTTTGAGGGGAGTAATCTGAAATCGTAGTGGGGTAGGAAGAAATCGATTTCACACGATTTCTAGTTACGGGGGGGGGGGGGGTAAGATGAAGGAGGGGGTAATTTGAAATTGCTACACCTGTCTTTACGGGCATCTTACGTTCCATATCAATGAAAAGTATTGTACTTGACGATCAGAAAAGTGCAATGGAAAATTCGTCAGAATAAGATGCAAGAGTTATTTTTACCGTTTTCCTGGCAGATGGGATTGTTCATAATATACCTGTCAGACAGATTTATATGTAATATACCTGGTCGAGGGGTTTGCATCTTATATACCTGGCAAACGGGTTTATATCTAACATATCTGGCAGACAAGTTTGTACTTAACATACCTAGCAAGCGGGATTGCATACATAATACCTGGCAAACAGACGATTTCTATATTCCTCTGTTGTGCTGTCACAAAGGATGGAAGTCGTTCTTCTTGTGTCCTGTCGTCCAGGCGGAATCACAAACTCCAACTGCAATGTGGGTTTGAATACCGTGGGCGTTTTAACATTAAAAGACTCAGGTTTTTGCATCAAGGTGAGAGAAACGCCCCTCAAAGTCGAAGCAAACCTGAGATGGTACAGAAACTCAAAGAAGACGTGACTTGAAAGCCAAAGAGATTTTTGATTGTTTCTTTTCTGTGAAATGGTTTGAAACATCTGCCCCATAAATGACGCAAAGTATACCATCAGACGTCGCACAGCATCAGTTAGACTTTTTCAGGCAACCTGAAAGGACGTATAAACGCCCGATGGAGGGTTGTGTACGTGCTTCTCAATAATATTCACCTGCAGAGCCTTTGGATCCCATCACTTCTGCCATGGATTATTTACAAACTGGACCATCGTCCCATGCAATGTGACCACTTTTTTCACAAGATCTTGGCTATTCGTTGTTCACCTTGGCGTCTTGGTTTTCTATAGGTTTTCTTGGCGTATAGGTTTTTCAATTATTATCATCGCTTTTCTGAAACCTTGTGAATTCTTGGCTTTTTTCATTGGCTCACCTTTGCATTTATGAAAATGAGTGGTCACTGGTCCCATGCCTGAGATCAACTGGCTGGTGCAGCCTTGCATTTACTGTTGCTATAGTGGTCTGTTACTGCCTTTTAGTTTATACCCACCGTGGTGCCACCTGGATTGATGATGCAACGTGATCGTTGTGAGCAGTGTGTTGGATATTTTTTCATATCAGCTGGAAACGACAGAAGGTTTTCTTGAGAGGGCGCTATTTTCCACATATGACTGAACTTTCATCGACACATTGCACTTTCTGAACTTTTCTCAAACTGGACCCAAACTTTTACTCCGACAACCATTACTATTATGATTACAACTCATTGGGCTGTACCGAGAGATCATCAAAATGCTGATGTTTATTTAATAGGTACATTCCTGACTGTTGGTGCTTTTCAATAATAGTTTACATTTGGAGATGACATTTCAGGTCATAATTAGGCCGATATAGTTATTAAACAAGAAATCTCACACTTTACAAACTGTGCTTCCCACATAATCTATATATTAATACTGACGGACCAATTTTGTGCTCCTCCTAGCAGTCGCGTCACGTTTTTCTCGGTACTGTGACCTGGACTGAAAGAAAAACTTTGTACCTGTAAGAGTGCATCGCACATAGTGGCAATAGTCAACCTTCAACTCTGAAGCAGAATAAACACTTTTCGTTTTACATTCGTTTACATGGCGATGTGTGACGTCACCGCTGAGAGGCGTCAGGACGTCATGACTTCATCGGTCATTCACTGACGTCATTACGTCTGTCGTTGACAGACCGTTACCGCGGAGAGGTGTAATTCCACTCCTCGAAAATAGCGTCTGCAATGTAAAACCCTCTTCTGCACATGCTGACTACCTCAGAATGTGAATTTCACACAAAAAAATGTAACAAGAAACATTGTATCTTCTATATATTAATACTGAAGGACCAATTTTGTGCTCCTCCTAGCGGTCGCGTCACGTTTTTCTCGGTACTGTGACCTGGACTGAAAGAGACTTCGTACCTGTAAGAGTGCATAGCACATAGTGGCAATAGTCAAACTTCAACTCTGAAGCAGAATAAACACTTTTTGTTGAGACGGGGGCGAGGAGTGAAGAGGCGGGGGCGGAGGATGAAGAAACGGGGGCGAGGAGTGAAGAGGCGGGGGGCAAGGTAAGCAAATTTTTGGGCGGGGGTAAGCAAATTGAAAGCGGGAGATGGGGGAAATAGGGCAGGTGATGAGTGGCCGGGGGCTGGGGTGAATTAGGCAGGGTTTA
>NC_140967.1:34970112-34982612 GCF_056783735.1 Eptatretus burgeri
GGAGAGGGGCGAGAGAGAGAGACCTGGAGAGGGGCGAGAGAGAGAGACCTGGAGAGGGGCGAGAGAGAGAGAGGGGGAGAGGGTCGAGAGAGAGAGAGGGGGAGAGGGTCGAGAGAGAGAGAGGGGGAGAGGGTCGAGAGAGAGAGAGGGGGAGAGGGGCGAGAGAGAGAGAGGGGGAGAGGGGCGAGAGAGAGAGAGAGGGGGGAGAGGGGCGAGAGAGAGAGGGGGGGAGAGGGGCGAGAGAGAGAGGGGGGAGAGGGGCGAGAGAGAGAGGGGGGGAGAGGGGCGACAGAGAGAGAGGGGGAGAGGGGCGACAGAGAGAGGGGGGAGAGGGGCGAGAGAGAGAGAGGGGGAGAGGGGCGAGAGAGAGAGAGGGGGGAGAGGCGAGAGGGGGGAGAGGCGAGAGGGGGGGGAGAGGCGAGAGGGGGGAGAGGCGAGATGGGGGGAGAGGGGCGAGAGAGAGAGGGGGGGAGAGGGGCGAGAGAGAGAGGGGGGGAGAGGGGCGAGAGAGAGAGGGGGGAGAGGGGCGAGAGAGAGAGGGGGGAGAGGGGCGAGAGAGAGAGAGAGAGCTGGAGAGGGGCGAGAGAGAGAGAGAGACCTGGAGAGGGGAGAGAGAGAGAGAGAGACGTGGAGAGGGGCGAGAGAGAGAGGGGGAGAGGGGCGAGAGAGAGAGAGGGGGAGAGGGGCGAGAGAGAGAGAGGGGGGAGAGGGGCGAGAGAGAGAGGGGGGAGAGGGGCGACAGAGAGAGAGGGGGAGAGGGGCGAGAGAGAGAGAGAGGGGGGAGAGGGGCGAGAGAGAGAGACCTGGAGAGGGGCGAGAGAGAGAGACCTGGAGAGGGGCGAGAGAGAGAGACCTGGAGAGGGGCGAGAGAGAGAGACCTGGAGAGGGGCGAGAGAGAGACCTGGAGAGGGGCGAGAGAGAGACCTGGAGAGGGGCGAGAGAGAGACCTGGAGAGGGGCGAGAGAGATGGGGGGAGAGGGGCGAGAGAGATGGGGGAGAGGGGCGAGAGAGATGGGGGGGAGAGGGGCGAGAGAGATGGGGAGGAGAGGGGCGAGAGAGATGGGGGAGAGGGGCGAGAGAGATGGGGGAGAGGCGAGAGGGGGGAGAGGCGAGAGGGGGAGAGGCGAGAGGGGGGAGAGGCGAGGGGGGAGAGGCGAGGGGGGAGAGGCGAGGGGGGAGAGGCGAGAGGGGGGAGAGGCGAGGGGGAGGCGAGAAGGGGGAGAGGCGAGAGGGGGGGAGAGGCGAGAGGGGGGAGAGGCGAGAGGGGGGAGAGGCGAGAGGGGGAGAGGCGAGAGGGGGGAGAGAGGCGAGAGGGGGGGGAGAGGCGAGATGGGGGGGAGAGGCGAGATGGGGGAGAGGGGCGAGAGAGAGAGAGGGGGAGAGGGGCGAGAGAGAGAGGGGGGAGAGGGGCGAGAGAGAGAGGGGGGAGAGGGGCGAGAGAGAGAGGGGGGAGAGGGGCGAGAGAGAGAGGGGGAGAGGGGCGAGAGAGAGAGGGGGGAGAGGGGCGAGAGAGAGAGGGCGGGAGAGGGGCGAGAGAGAGAGAGAGGGGGAGAGGGGCGAGAGAGAGAGGGGGGAGAGGGGCAAGAGAGAGAGGGGGGAGAGGGGCGAGAGAGAGAGAGAGAGGGGGGAGAGGGGCGACAGAGAGAGAGAGAAAGGGTGGAGAGGGGCGAGAGAGAGAGAGAGAGGGTGGAGAGGGGCGAGAGAGAGAGGGGGAGAGGGGCGAGAGAGAGAGAGGGGGAGAGGGGCGAGAGAGAGAGAGGGGGAGAGGGGCGAGAGAGAGAGAGAGGGGGGAGAGGGGCGAGAGAGAGAGAGGGGGAGAGGGGCGAGAGAGAGAGAGAGGGGGAGAGGGGCGAGAGAGAGAGAGGGGGAGAGGGGCGAGAGAGAGAGAGGGGGAGAGGGGCGAGAGAGAGAGAGGGGGAGAGGGGCGAGAGAGAGAGAGAGGGGGAGAGGGGCGAGAGAGAGAGAGGGGGACAGGGGCGAGAGAGAGAGAGGGGGGACAGGGGCGAGAGAGAGAGAGGGGGAGAGGGGCGAGAGAGAGAGGGGGGAGAGGGGCGAGGGCGAGAGAGAGGGGAGAGAGGGGCGAGGGCGAGAGAGAGGGGGAGAGAGGGGCGAGAGAGAGGGGGAGAGGGGCGAGAGAGATGGGGGAGAGGGGCGAGAGAGATGGGGGGGAGAGGGGCGAGAGAGATGGGGGGAGAGGGGCGAGAGAGATGGGGGGAGAGGGGCGAGAGAGATGGGGGAGAGGGGCGAGAGAGAGGGGGGGAGAGGGGCGAGAGAGAGAGTGGGGAGAGGGGCGAGAGAGAGAGGGGGAGAGGGGCGAGAGAGGGGGGAGAGAGAGGGGGAGAGAGAGGGGGAGAGGGGCGAGAGAGAGGGGGAGAGAGAGGGGGAGGAGGGGGGAGAGGCGAGAGGGGGGGAGAGGCGAGAGGGGGGGAGAGGCGAGAGGGGGGAGGCGAGAGGGGGGAGAGGCGAGAGGGGGGGAGAGGCGAGAGGGGGGAGAGGCGAGAGGGGGGGAGAGGCGAGAGGGGGGGAAGAGGCGAGAGGGGGGGAAGAGGCGAGAGGGGGGGAAGAGGCGAGAGGGGGGAAGAGGCGAGAGGGGGAGAGGCGAGAGGGGGAGGCGAGTGGGGGGAGAGAGAGAGAGAGGGGGGAGAGGCGAGAGGGGGGAGAGGCGAGAGGGGGAGAGAGGCGAGAGGGGGGAGAGGCGAGAGGGGGGAGAGGCGAGAGGGGGGAGAGGCGAGGGGGGAGAGGCGAGGGGGGAGAGGCGAGAGGGGGGAGAGGCGAGAGGGGGGAGAGAGGCGAGAGGGGGGAGAGGCGAGAGGGGGGGAGAGGCGAGATGGGGGAGAGAGGCGAGATGGGGGGGAGAGGGGCGAGAGAGAGAGGGGGGGAGAGGGGCGAGAGAGAGAGGGGGGAGAGGGGCGAGAGAGAGAGGGGGAGAGGGGCGAGAGAGAGGGGGGGGAGAGGGGCGAGAGAGAGAGGGGGAGAGGGGCGAGAGAGAGAGGGGGGAGAGGGGCGACAGAGAGAGGGGGGGAGAGGGGCGACAGAGAGAGAGGGGGGAGAGGGGCGAGAGAGAGAGAGAGAGAGGGGGGAGAGGGGCGAGAGAGAGAGAGAGAGGGGGAGAGGGGCGAGAGAGAGAGAGAGGGGGGAGAGGGGCGAGAGAGAGAGAGAGAGGGGGGAGAGGGGCGAGAGAGAGAGAGAGAGGGGGGAGAGGGGCGAGAGAGAGAGAGAGAGGGGGGAGAGGGGCGAGAGAGAGAGAGAGAGAGGGGGGAGAGGGGCAAGAGAGAGAGAGAGGGGAAGAGGGGCGAGAGAGAGAGAGGGGGGAGAGGGGCGAGAGAGAGAGGGGGGAGAGGGGCGAGAGAGAGAGAGGGGGGAGAGGGACGAGAGAGAGAGAGGGGGAGAGGGGCGAGAGAGAGAGAGGGGGGAGAGGGGCAAGAGAGAGAGAGGGGGGAGAGGGGCGAGAGAGAGAGGGGGAGAGGGGCGAGGGCGAGAGAGGGGGAGAGAGGGGCGAGAGAGAGGGGGGAGAGGGGCGAGAGAGAGGGGGAGAGGGGCGAGAGAGAGGGGGGAGAGGGGCGAGAGAGAGGGGGGAGAGGGGCGAGAGAGATGGGGGGAGAGGGGCGAGAGAGAGATGGGGGAGAGGGGCGAGAGAGATGGGGGAGAGGGGCGAGAGAGATGGGGGGGAGAGGGGCGAGAGAGATGGGGGAGAGAGGGGCGAGAGAGATGGGGGAGAGGGGCGAGAGAGAGGGGTGGGAGAGGGGCGAGAGAGAGGGGTGGGAGAGGGGCGAGAGAGAGAGAGGGGGAGAGAGGGGCGAGAGAGAGAGAGGGGGAGAGGGGCGAGAGAGAGAGGGGGGAGAGGGGCGAGAGAGAGAGGGGGGAGAGGGGCGAGAGAGAGAGGGGGGAGAGGGGCGAGAGAGAGAGGGGGGAGAGGGGCGAGAGAGAGAGGGGGGAGAGGGGCGAGAGAGAGAGGGGGAGAGGGGCGAGAGAGAGAGGGGAGAGAGGGCGAGAGAGAGAGGGGGAGAGGGGCGAGAGAGAGAGGGGGAGAGGGGGAGAGAGAGAGAGAGGGGGAGAGGGGCGAGAGAGAGAGGGGGAGAGGGGCGAGAGAGAGAGGGGGAGAGGGGCGAGAGAGAGAGGGGGGAGAGGGGCGAGAGAGAGAGGGGGAGAGGGGCGAGAGAGAGAGAGGGGGAGAGGGGCGAGAGAGAGAGAGGGGGAGAGGGGCGAGAGAGAGAGGGGGGAGAGGGGCGAGAGAGAGGGGGGAGAGGGGCGAGAGAGAGGGGGGAGAGGGGCGAGAGAGAGGGGGAGAGGGGCGAGAGAGAGGGGGGAGAGGGGCGAGAGAGAGGGGGAGAGGGGCGAGAGAGAGAGGGGGAGAGGGGCGAGAGAGAGAGGGGGGAGAGGGGCGAGAGAGAGGGGGGAGAGGGGCGAGAGAGAGAGGGGGAGAGGGGCGAGAGAGAGAGGGGGAGAGGGGCGAGAGAGAGAGGGGGGAGAGGGGCGAGAGAGAGGGGGGAGAGGGGCGAGAGAGAGGGGGAGAGGCGAGAGGGGGAGAGAGAGAGGGGGAGAGAGAGGGGGAGAGGGGCGAGAGAGAGGGGGAGAGAGAGAGGAGGGGGGAGAGGCGAGAGGGGGGAGAGGCGAGAGGGGGAGAGGCGAGAGGGGGGAGAGGCGAGATGGGGGAGAGGCGAGATGGGGGGAGAGGCGAGATGGGGGGAGAGGCGAGATGGGGGGAGAGGCGAGATGGGGGAGAGGCGAGATGGGGGAGAGGCGAGATGGGGGGAGAGGCGAGATGGGGGAGAGGCGAGATGGGGGAGAGGCGAGATGGGGGGAGAGGCGAGATGGGGGGGAGAGGCGAGATGGGGGGAGAGGCGAGATGGGGGAGAGGCGAGATGGGGGGAGAGGCGAGATGGGGGAGAGGCGAGATGGGGGGAGAGGCGAGATGGGGGGAGAGGCGAGATGGGGGAGAGGCGAGATGGGGGAGAGGCGAGATGGGGGAGAGGCGAGAGGGGGCGAGAGAGAAGGGGCGAGAGAGAGGGAGCATCACAATTCAAGAGGGTTAGAGTGGGGGGCGAGAGAGTGGGGGGCGAGAGAGGGGGGGCGTCACAATTCTTCTTCTTTGTTTGATATGTCACAATTGATGCTGGGGACAATTGACGCTGGGAAAAATGTGCCTTTTCAAGGTTTGATATCGTTCTTCATCCGTTTCAGCTGTTTCCCAAGGTTTGAAAGCTGTTTTTTTCCCAAGGTTTGAATTAATTGTTCAAATTATTAATTAAATCGCAAGGTTTGGGGGGGGGGCAAGAGAGAGGGGACGAGAGAGGAGGGAGGAGAGAGGAGGGGCGAGAGGGGGGGGCCTTACAATTCTTCTTCGTTTGATATGACGTCAATTGACGCTGGGGACCTGAGTATGTTTCCCAAGTTATGGCCATTTATGATACGGTTGGTCCGATCTAATTGAAATAATGCCCCAATCCAGTCGTCGTTTCCAAGAGTGAAGGAACGAAGCTGCACCTAGGTGCACACACTAGTCTATCTATAATTCCAGCAATCTGTTTGTGTGTGTGTGTGTGTATATATATATATATATATATATATATATATATATATATATATATATATATATATATATATATATATATATATATATATATATATATATATATATATATATATATATATATATATATATATATATATATATATATATATATATGTGTCTGTCTGCATGCGTTTCTGTATGTGTGTCTGTCTGCGACCGCCGTTTCTTGACGAGCACCGGTCTGATCTGATTGAAAGCTGCCAGGAATATTGCTGGGGACCCGCGGATGTGCCTTTTCAAGGTTTGATATTAATTGGACAAGCGGTTCCCAAGTTACAGCCATTTATCTGTCAACCAATGGCAAGACACAGTGCTATGACATTACGAATGACTTCAAAATTAATGTTAAAAAATTTTTTTGCACGATTGACGTCACAATTCTTCTTCCTTTGGTATGACGTCACAATCGACGCTGGGGACCTGAGTATGTGCCTTTTCAAGGTTTGATATCGTTATTCATCCGTTTCAGCTGTTTTCCCAAGTGTTTCCCAAGGTTTGAAAGCTGTTTTTTTTCCAAGGTTTGAATTAACTGTTCAAATTATTAATTAATCCCAAGGTTTGAAAGCTGTTTTTTTCCCAAGGTTTGAATTAATTGTTGTGCTTGGTAGACATTTGTGAATAAATTTACAGAGAGGGGGGACGAGAGAGGAGGGGGGACGAGAGAGGAGGGGGGCGAGAGAGGAGGGAGAGAGGGGCGAGAGAGAGAGAGAGAGAGGGGGAGAGGGGCGAGAGAGGGGGAGAGGGGCGAGAGAGAGAGAGAGAGAGAGAGAGAGCCCGGGAGAGGGGCGAGAGAGAGAGAGAGAGCCCTGGAGAGGGGCGAGAGAGAGAGAGAGAGAGCCCTGGAGGGGGGCGAGAGAGAGAGAGAGAGAGGGGCAAGAGAGAGAGAGAGAGGGGGAGAGGGGCGAGAGAGAGAGAGAGGGGGAGAGGGGCGAGAGAGAGAGAGAGAGGGGGAGAGGGGCGAGAGAGAGAGAGAGAGAGAGAGAGAGAGAGAGAGGGGGGAGAGGGGCGAGAGAGAGAGAGGGGGGAGAGGGGCGAGAGAGAGAGAGAGAGGGGGAGAGGGGAGAGAGAGAGAGAGAGAGGGGGGAGAGGGGAGAGAGAGAGAGAGGGAGAGAGAGAGAGAGAGAGGGGGAGAGGGGCGAGAGAGAGGGGGAGAGGGGCGAGAGAGAGGGGGAGAGGGGCGAGAGAGAGGGGGGAGAGGGGCGAGAGAGAGGGGGAGAGGGGCGAGAGAGAGAGAGAGGGGGAGAGGGGCGAGAGAGAGAGAGAGAGGGGGGAGAGGCGAGAGGGGGGAGAGGCGAGAGGGGGAAGAGGCGAGAGGGGGGAAGAGGCGAGAGGGGGGAAGAGGCGAGAGGGGGAGAGGCGAGAGGGGGGGGAGAGGAGAGAGGGGGAGAGGCGAGAGGGGGGAGAGGCGAGAGGGGGGGAGAGGCGAGAGAGGGGGAGAGGCGAGAGGGGGGAGAGGCGAGAGGGGGGAGAGGCGAGAGGGGGGGAGAGGCGAGAGGGGGGAGAGGCGAGGGGGGGGAGAGGCGAGGGGGGAGAGGCGAGGGGGGAGAGGCGAGAGGCGGAGAGAGGCGAGAGGGAGCGAGAGGCGAGAGGGAGGGAGAGGCGAGAGGGAGGGAGAGGCGAGAGGGAGGGAGAGGCGAGAGGCGAGAGGGAGGGAGAGGAGAGAGGGAGGGAGAGGCGAGAGAGAGAGGGAGGCGAGAGAGAGGGAGGCGAGAGGGGGGAGAGGCGAGAGGGGGGAGAGGAGAGAGGGGGGAGAGGCGAGAGGGGGGAGAGGCGAGGGGGGAGAGGCGAGAGGGGGGAGAGGAGAGGGGGGAGAGGCGAGAGGGGGGAGAGGCGAGATGGGGGGAGAGGCGAGATGGGGGGAGAGGCGAGATGGGGGAGAGGCGAGATGGGGGAGAGGCGAGATGGGGGGGAGAGGCGAGATGGGGGGAGAGGCGAGATGGGGGGAGAGGCGAGATGGGGGAGAGGCGAGATGGGGGAGAGGCGAGATGGGGGGAGAGGCGAGATGGGGGAGAGGCGAGATGGGGGAGAGGCGAGATGGGGGAGAGGCGAGATGGGGGAGAGGCGAGATGGGGGAGAGGCGAGATGGGGGAGAGGCGAGAGGGGGCGAGAGAGAGGGGGCGAGAGAGAGGGGGCGAGAGAGAGGGAGCATCACAATTCAAGAGGGTTAGAGTGGGGGCGAGAGAGTGGGGGCGAGAGAGGGGCGTCACAATTCTTCTTCTTTGTTTGATATGTCACAATTGATGCTGGGGACAATTGACGCTGGGAAAAATGTGCCTTTTCAAGGTTTGATATCGTTCTTCATCCGTTTCAGCTGTTTCCCAAGGTTTGAAAGCTGTTTTTTTCCCAAGGTTTGAATTAATTGTTCAAATTATTAATTAAATCGCAAGGTTTGGGGGGGGCAAGAGAGAGGGGACGAGAGAGGAGGGAGGAGAGAGGAGGGGCGAGAGGGGGGGGCCTTACAATTCTTCTTCGTTTGATATGACGTCAATTGACGCTGGGGACCTGAGTATGTTTCCCAAGTTATGGCCATTTATGATACGGTTGGTCCGATCTAATTGAAATAATGCCCCAATCCAGTCGTCGTTTCCAAGAGTGAAGGAACGAAGCTGCACCTTGGTGCACACACTAGTCTATCTATAATTCCAGCAATCTGTTTGTGTGTGTGTATATATTTATATATATATATATATATATATATATATATATATATATATATATATATATATATATATATATATATATATATATATATATATATATATATATATATCTGTCTGCATGCGTTTCTGTATGTGTGTCTGTCTGCGACCGCCGTTTCTCGACGAGCACCGGTCCGATCTGATTGAAAGCTGCCAGGAATATTGCTGGGGACCCGCGGATGTGCCTTTTCAAGGTTTGATATTAATTGGACAAGCGGTTCCCAAGTTACAGCCATTTATCTGTCAACCAATGGCAAGACACAGTGCTATGACATTACGAATGACTTCAAAATTAATGTTAAAAATTTTTTTTGCACGATTGACGTCACAATTCTTCTTCGTTTGGTATGACGTCACAATCGACGCTGGGGACCTGAGTATGTGCCTTTTCAAGGTTTGATATCGTTATTCATCCGTTTCAGCTGTTTTCCCAAGTGTTTCCCAAGGTTTGAAAGCTGTTTTTTTTCCAAGGTTTGAATTAACTGTTCAAATTATTAATTAATCCCAAGGTTTGAAAGCTGTTTTTTTCCCAAGGTTTGAATTAATTGTTGTGCTTGGTAGACATTTGTGAATAAATTTACAGAGAGGGGGGGCGAGAGAGGGGGGCGAGAGAGGGGGGCGAGAGAGGGGGGCGAGAGAGGGGGGCGAGAGAGGGGGCGAGAGAGGGGGCGAGAGAGGGGGGCAAGAGAGGGGGGCAAGAGAGGGGGGCAAGAGAGGGGGGCAAGAGAGGGGGCGGAGAGGTGGGAGGGAGAGGTGGGAGGGAGAGGGGGAGGGAGAGGGGGAGGGAGAGGGGGAGGGAGAGGGGGAGGGAGAGAGAGTGGGCATCAGTTCAAGAGAGGGGGAGAGAGAGGAGGGGGCGAGAGAGGAGGGGGGCGAGAGAGGAGGGGGCGAGAGAGGAGGGGGGCGAGAGAGGAGGGGGGCGAGAGAGGAGGAGGGCGAGAGGAGGGGGGCGAGAGGAGGGGGGCGAGAGGAGGGGGCGAGAGGAGGGGGGCGAGAGGAGGGGGGCGAGAGGAGGGGGGCGAGAGGAGGGGGGCGAGAGAGAGGGGGCGAGAGAGGAGGGGGCGAGAGAGGAGGGGGCGAGAGAGGAGGGGGGCGAGAGAGGAGGGGGGGCGAGAGAGGAGGGGGGCGAGAGAGGAGGGGGGCGAGAGAGGAGGGGGCGAGAGAGGAGGGGGCGAGAGAGGAGGGGGGCGAGAGAGGAGGGGGGCGAGAGAGGAGGGGGCGAGAGAGGAGGGGGCGAGAGAGGAGGGGGGCGAGAGAGGAGGGGGGCGAGAGAGGAGGGGGGCGAGAGAGGAGGGGCGTCGCAATTATTCTTCTTCGTTTGATATGACGTCACTATTGACACTTGGGACCTGAGTATGTTTTCCAGGTGTTTCCCAAGTTATGGCCATTTATGATACGGTTGGTCCTATCGAATTGCAACAATGCCCCAATCCAGTCGTCGTTTACGAGAGCGAAGGAACGAAGCTGCACATACTGGCAAGCACCTACGGGCCCGCACTAGTACTCCAAATACCACCCAGAGACAAACAGCGCCTGGACATGTCCGGAGATGAACACAGTCCAGAGACAAGCACTGCCCGGACACATCTGGAGAAAGTTGTCTGGAGACAACTGCCGTCCAGACACGTCCGAAGCCAAACTCCCATCTGGACATGTCTGGAGACAACTTCCATCCAGACATAAACACCACCTGGACAGAAACTCCCGTCTGGACATAAACACCACCCAGACACAAACTCCGATCCGGACACGTCTGGAGAGAAGCTCCCATTCAGAAACATCCGGAGACAAATACCATCCGGACATGTCTGGAGACAAACCCCGCCCGGACATATATGTAGATAATCACCATCCAGACATAACGATCGTCCAGAGACAGACAGACAGACAGACAGACAGAGAGACAGACAGAGAGACAGACAGAGAGACAGACAGAGAGACAGACAGAGAGAAGAGTATGAAAAAAAAGAAAGGTAAGGGGTGGAGGTGGGGTTAGTAAAGAGAATGATATGTTATGCTTCATGACTGAACACGCACACAAAAACAAACTCATGTCAGAACAGCTGTACACACGACGACACAGCAGAGTTTATAATGTGATCCGCTGGCACATCTGCAAAAAATTTGATGTCCCCATTCCAGAAAATGTGGGAACATGAACCAAAAGTAATCACTGAAAACATGGAAGTACCTACCGCTCACGTATGACCTAATGATCCGATCGAGCACAAACATCGAAAACAAAGCATTGTGACCAGATGATATCATACTTGGGTACAAAAATAGAGAAGGCATTGCTGATTGAGGTGCTAATACCAGTGATTTTGGACTAATGATGCAGAAATCAACAAAATGACCAAACACCAAGACCTCAAGAATGAAGTGAGAAGATCCTAGAAGCTGAAGAATGCCAAAGTTGTACTAGTGATAGCTTGAGCTACAGGAATGATGACAAAGAACCTCACAGAGATATTAAATATAGGGGCAATACCCCAGGGTGCACACCTGGTAGTGGCTGGATAAGACTACCAGGCAACCACTAGTCGGCGTGGATGACCCACAAAAATATTTTAATGGAGAAGAAAGTAAATACCTGTGGATATTTTTTTAATGCCACGAACAAACCTTGGTAAATCACGGGTGATAAAGGTTGTGGTCAAGTTTCAAAATTGTGTGTGTAGTTTCTGAGAAGAATATGCAAGTATTTGTGGACGGATGGACGACGCCCCATCCCATAAACTCCCTGGAACTACTTTTCAGGTGAGCTAAAAACCAACCCTGGAAATATATTTTCAAACGAACAACAGTTGGAAGCTGTCTGAACCTCAGTGACGATCTTGAAGAGAGCCCTCGGCACAAAACTTTGAGAACAGAAAACTTCACAGCTTGGTCTGTGAATCATGATCCCTTACCGAAATGAAGGTGGATACTTTGAGCCCACTCTTGGAGGACTCCATTCCACATTCTGAAACCCGCATATGTGGAAACACACACACACACACACACACACACACACACACACACACACACACACACACACACACACACACACACACACACACACACACACACACACACACACACACTTCAGGAACGTGGGGCAGGAGCATTTACAACCCACACTATATACCTGGCAGAAGTGTACAAACAGCGACCTTTGCACCCCTCTGGTCGGCTCACTCCAAATCCGATTCATACATGCTACATTCCCCTCAATAGAGGGGGATTGGGGGGGAGCAGGGGAAGGGGGCAGAGTGGGAGAGAGAGAGAGGGGGGAGGCATGTTCAGAAAGAGGGAGAGGGGTGGGGAGAAAGTGGGTGGGATTGGAATGGAGAGAGAGGAGTGGGAAAGGGGTGGGAGAGACAGAGGGGTGAGAGAGGAAGGGAGAGGGGAGAGAGGAATTCTGGCCGATGAGATGCTCAGTTTAACATCCATCTGAGAGACGGAACACAAATTGATGAATCATCCTTCCTGTGAAACACAGGGATGACAGTTTACAGCTGGGTCGTGAATCGAACCCAGGAGAGACAGCTGAGTGAGCATGCGTACCTCTCGGCTTTCATGCCGTGATATGGCGATTCATGACTTCATACCAACTGAAAACCTTATTTGCTCATTGTGATCATATAATTTATTTTCCCTTCCTACCTCTGGTCACGAACCATGGTATCACCATTGATTGAAGCTTGAAGAATGTGTGCGAAGTGGCTTCACCAAGCAATCCACAAAATGATTGAAGAAACTTTTAAAAATGAAACGTTTCACTTTTATTTGTATTTATCGATGCCGGAGTGATGCATCAGAGAATGGAAGAATGCACAAAAAGGGGAATTATCGTGTAAAATAAAATTTCACATTTTCAGTGAGCCAACTGCAGAACAACACGTTCTGCAGAACAACTGCAGAACCTGTTGCACTGCAGAACAACACGTGGCTAACACACGTGAGTGGTCCCTGAACTTTGTACAAGTTGATCGATATGGTATTCAGTGACAGTGTGAATATTGTAGAGCACTTGCCAAGTGGCTGAAGCACTCCAACAAAATGGTTGATAAGTAACGGCTCACTTTGCACATGATTAGCAATCACTAAACCATCATATTAAAAATACACCTCCCGGAGATGCCCAAAATGTCCGAAATGGACAAATTAAAACTTTTTTAGGAGTTGGAACTGCTGCTAAGTTCGATTCTGGAGCTTAACATTTGTAATTCAGCTTAGTTTAAGAG